>NW_028123932.1:600000-1085691 GCF_965194805.1 Balaenoptera borealis | reverse complement strand
GGACCACAACTTCTTTATCCATTTTTCTCTTTCCTGGGATATTGAAGGTGGAATGAAGTGGAGGTACTTGTCAACAGAGCAGCCCTAAACTTTGGGATGCTTGTGTCTTGCTGATTTTTCATTTTCCCAATTTATACCCCCATGAGTGGAAGTGCCCTATGCTCTCTAAGCTTTGCTTTTTAGACGTTTCAGGACTCACCGTACACTTCTCCAGAGTGGCTGTTGACAATTTACATCCTGCCCATCAGTGTAGCAAGGCTCCCATTTTTCCATGGCCTGTCCTGCATTTCTGGTTTTGACACTTTTTTCAGCATGGCCCTTTTGACCGATGGGAAGCGAGACATCTTTGTAGCGCTGATTTGCCTTTCCAGGTTGCTTGGTTGGCCAAAAAGGGCGTATGCGTTTTTTCCTGAATATATTCAGGAAAAAACGCATACGCCCTTTTTGGCCAAGGGCATCATTGTCAACGTTTTGCCGCTTTTCATGTGCTTTAAAGGCGATTCGAATCTACCTCCTGAAATCTGTTTCCTGCAATTCTGCCTTGATTTCAAATCCTCTTCTTTGCCTTCCCTCAATATATTTGTGGATGAGAGTTATCATTTATAAGTCTGCAGGTTTGTGAATTGCAGTGCCCTGAACCTCCATTTTACAACTCGCTTTTTAGGGAGCTGGCAGCAAAAGCGCAGGATGGCTTCAGGCCCTGTTCTGGTTCCGGGGGGCAGGCTGAGCCTGTGGTTAATTCTTCTTCCTGATGGGAAAATAGAGTGACCTGTGCCTGTCCCAACACCAAGAGCTAGTCTCTCATTGGTTCCACGTCTTCCCGTTCATCCTCAGGACAAATTGCAACCTGTACAGAACAGGAGGTTAAAGGTGATGATGCTCCAAGGAGGGAGATTGCTAGTAAAGTGGCTGGAATGGCGAATCCGGGCACAAGCAGATGAGAAATGAGGTGCGTTTTAGAAACCTTTCGCCATCACACGGTGTACCATCTTCTGGGTATCTCATGCATGTTTTCGATGTAGGAAGATGACCTTGAACCTGGAGATTTGGGACCCATGCGATGGGTACCACGCAGTATTACTTTAAAGGGTCTGCGTTTGCTCACCCAACCTCACCAAACCTCTCAGCCGCAACAGTGTCCACCCTTATGTCTCATCCAGCTGTGGGTCTAGATATGGTCAATCCAGGTTGCATCACAGCCCCTGAACGCATTGTGTAAGAATTTCTCTCTCTTTCACTGTCTTTGTTTCATGGGTTTTTCAAAGTAATTTATTTTTATAATGGGGTTTAGCTGCTTTTCACTGCTGTGTTTATGCCGCTTTTAACCCAATTGACACACTAACAGAGAGATATCAATACATAAGTTTTAAGATTATTACTAGTCAGATATATTCTTGTGTGGTGAATAGGGCGTGTTGAGTCCAGTTCTCTGAGCAAGGAATAGGTCTTGTCTATTACATATTGGGTTTATGGAACGGTATCTGAGCTAATTTGAAACCCTTGTTTTATGTATCACCCCACCTCACCTTTCCCGTTAAGCAGCCATAGTGTGTTTTCTGCATGTGTGACTCTGTTCTGTTTTGTAATTCAGTTCAAGTGTAACGGTTTTTACATTCCCTCTATAAGTGATACCTTATGAGAAGTGTCCTTTTCTGTGTGACTTATTTCACTTAGAGTCGTCGTACCTAAATCCACTCATCATGCTTCTACTAGCCTTATGACATTGATTTCACGGCTGAGTGATATTCCATTGTACATAAGGACCACAACTTCTTTATCCATTTTTCTCTTTCCTGGGATATTGAAGGTGGAATGAAGTGGAGGTCCTTGTCAACAGAGCAGCCCTAAACTTTGGGGTGCTTGTGTCTTGATGATTTTTAATTTTCCCAATTTATACCCCCATGAGTGGAAGTGCCCTATGCTCTCTAAGCTTTGCTTTTTAGACGTTTCAGGACTCACCGTACACTTCTCCAGAGTGGCTGTTGACAATTTACATCCCACCCATCAGTGTAGCAAGGCTCCCATTTCTCCATGGCCTGTCCTGCATTTCTGGTGTTGACACTTTTTTCAGCATGGCCCTTTTGACCGATGGGAAGCGAGACATCTTTGTAGCGCTGATTTGCCTTTCCAGGTTGCTTGGTTGGCCAAAAAGGGCGTATGCGTTTTTTCCTGAATATATTCAGGAAAAAACGCATACGCCCTTTTTGGCCAAGGGCATCATTGTCAACGTTTTGCCGGTTTTCATGTGCTTTAAAGGCGATTCGAATCTACCTCCTGAAATCTGTTTCCTGCAATTCTGCCTTGATTTCAAATCCTCTTCTTTGCCTTCCCTCAATATATTTGTGGATGAGAGTTATCATTTATAACTCTGCAGGTTTGTGAATTGCAGTGCCCTGAACCTCCATTTTACAACTCGCTTTTTAGGGAGCTGGCAGCAAAAGCGCAGGATGGCTTCAGGCCCTGTTCTGGTTCCGGGGGGCAGGCTGAGCCTGTGGTTAATTCTTCTTCCTGATGGGAAAATAGAGTGACCTGTGCCTGTCCCAACACCAAGAGCTAGTCTCTCATTGGTTCCACGTCTTCCCGTTCATCCTCAGTACAAATTGCAACCTGTACGGAACAGGAGGTTAAAGGTGATGATGCTCCAAGGAGGGAGATTGCTAGTAAAGTGGCTGGAATGGCGAATCCGGGCACAAGCAGATGAGAAATGAGGTGCGTTTTAGAAACCTTTCGCCATCACACGGTGTACCATCTTCTGGGTATCTCATGCATGTTTTCTATGTAGGAAGATGACCTTGAACCTGGAGATTTGGGACCCATGCGATGGGTACCACGCAGTATTACTTTAAAGGGTCTGCGTCTGCTCACCCAACCTCACCAAACCTCTCAGCCGCAACAGTGTCCACCCATAGGTCTCATCCAGCTGTGGGTCTAGATATGGTCAATCCAGGTTGCATCACAGCCCCTGAACGCATTGTGTAAGAATTTCTCTCTCTTTCACTGTCTTTGTTTCATGGGTTTTTCAAAGTAATTTATTTTTATAATGGGGTTTAGCTGCTTTTCACTGCTGTGTTTATGCCGCTTTTTACCCACTTGACCCACTAACAGAGAGATATCAATACATTGGTTTTAAGATTATTACTAGTCAGATATATTCTTGTGCGGTGAATAGGGCGTGTTGAGTCCAGTTCTCTGAGCAAGGAGTAGGTCTTGTCTATTACATATTGGGTTTATGGAACGGTATCTGAGCTAATTTGAAACCCTTGTTTTATGTATCACCCCACCTCACCTTTCCCGTTAAGCAGCCATAGTGTGTTTTCTGCATGTGTGACTCTGTTCTGTTTTGTAATTCAGTTCAAGTGTAACGGTTTTTACATTCCCTCTATAAGTGATACCTTATGAGAAGTGTCCTTTTCTGTGTGACTTATTTCACTTAGAGTCGTCGTACCTAAATCCACTCATCATGCTGCTACTAGCCTTATGACATTGATTTCACGGCTGAGTGATATTCCATTGTACATAAGGACCACAACTTCTTTATCCATTTTTCTCTTTCCTGGGATATTGAAGGTGGAATGAAGTGGAGGTCCTTGTCAACAGAGCAGCCCTAAACTTTGGGGTGCTTGTGTCTTGCTGATTTTTCATTTTCCCAATTTATACCCCCATGAGTGGAAGTGCCCTATGCTCTCTAAGCTTTGCTTTTTAGACGTTTCAGGACTCACCGTACACTTCTCCAGAGTGGCTGTTGACAATTTACATCCCACCCATCAGTGTAGCAAGGCTCCCATTTCTCCATGGCCTGTCCTGCATTTCTGGTGTTGACACTTTTTTCAGCATGGCCCTTTTGACCGATGGGAAGCGAGACATCTTTGTAGCGCTGATTTGCCTTTCCAGGTTGCTTGGTTGGCCAAAAAGGGCGTATGCGTTTTTTCCTGAATATATTCAGGAAAAAACGCATACGCCCTTTTTGGCCAAGGGCATCATTGTCAACGTTTTGCCGCTTTTCATGTGCTTTAAAGGCGATTCGAATCTACCTCCTGAAATCTGTTTCCTGCAATTCTGCCTTGATTTCAAATCCTCTTCTTTGCCTTCCCTCAATATATTTGTGGATGAGAGTTATCATTTATAACTCTGCAGGTTTGTGAATTGCAGTGCCCTGAACCTCCATTTTACAACTCGCTTTTTAGGGAGCTGGCAGCAAAAGCGCAGGATGGCTTCAGGCCCTGTTCTGGTTCCGGGGGGCAGGCTGAGCCTGTGGTTAATTCTTCTTCCTGATGGGAAAATAGAGTGACCTGTGCCTGTCCCAACACCAAGAGCTAGTCTCTCATTGGTTCCACGTCTTCCCGTTCATCCTCAGTACAAATTGCAACCTGTACGGAACAGGAGGTTAAAGGTGATGATGCTCCAAGGAGGGAGATTGCTAGTAAAGTGGCTGGAATGGCGAATCCGGGCACAAGCAGATGAGAAATGAGGTGCGTTTTAGAAACCGTTCGCCATCACACGGTGTACCATCTTCTGGGTATCTCATGCATGTTTTCGATGTAGGAAGATGCCCTTGAACCTGGAGATTTGGGACCCATGCGATGGGTACCACGCAGTATTATTTAAAGGGTCTGCGTTTGCTCACCCAACCTCACCAAACCTCTCAGCCGCAACAGTGTCCACCCTTAGGTCTCATCCAGCTGTGGGTCTAGATATGGTCAATCCAGGTTGCATCACAGCCCCTGAACGCATTGTGTAAGAATTTCGCTCTCTTTCACTGTCTTTGTTTCATGGGTTTTTCAAAGTAATTTATTTTTATAATGGGGTTTAGCTGCTTTTCACTGCTGTGTTTATGCCGCTTTTTACCCACTTGACCCACTAACAGAGAGATATCAATACATAGGTTTTAAGATTATTACTAGTCAGATATATTCTTGTGCGGTGAATAGGGCGTGTTGAGTCCAGTTCTCTGAGCAAGGAGTAGGTCTAGTCTATTACATATTGGTTTTATGGAACGGTATCTGAGCTAATTTGAAACCCTTGTTTTATGTATCACCCCACCGCACCTTTCCCGTTAAGCAGCCATAGTGTGTTTTCTGCATGTGTGACTCTGTTCTGTTTTGTAATTCAGTTCAAGTGTAACGGTTTCTACATTCCCTCTATCAGTGATACCTTATGAGAAGTGTCCTTTTCTGTGTGACTTATTTCACTTAGAGTCGTCGTACCTAAATCCACTCATCATGCTGCTACTAGCCTTATGACATTGATTTCACGGCTGAGTGATATTCCATTGTACATAAGGACCACAACTTCTTTATCCATTTTTCTCTTTCCTGCGATATTGAAGGTGGAATGAAGTGGAGGTCCTTGTCAACAGAGCAGCCCTAAACTTTGGGGTGCTTGTGTCTTGCTGATTTTTAATTTTCCCAATTTATACCCCCATGAGTGGAAGTGCCCTATGCTCTCTAAGCTTTGCTTTTTAGACGTTTCAGGACTCACCGTACACTTCTCCAGAGTGGCTGTTGACAATTTACATCCTGCCCATCAGTGTAGCAAGGCTCCCATTTTTCCATGGCCTGTCCTGCATTTCTGGTTTTGACACTTTTTTCAGCATGGCCCTTTTGACCGATGGGAAGCGAGACATCTTTGTAGCGCTGATTTGCCTTTCCAGGTTGCTTGGTTGGCCAAAAAGGGCGTATGCGTTTTTTCCTGAATATATTCAGGAAAAAACGCATACGCCCTTTTTGGCCAAGGGCATCATTGTCAACGTTTTGCCGCTTTTCATGTGCTTTAAAGGCGATTCGAATCTACCTCCTGAAATCTGTTTCCTGCAATTCTGCCTTGATTTCAAATCCTCTTCTTTGCCTTCCCTCAATATATTTGTGGATGAGAGTTATCATTTATAACTCTGCAGGTTTGTGAATTGTAGTGCCCTGAACCTCCATTTTACAACTCGCTTTTTAGGGAGCTGGCAGCAAAAGCGCAGGATGGCTTCAGGCCCTGTTCTGGTTCCGGGGGGCAGGCTGAGCCTGTGGTTAATTCTTCTTCCTGATGGGAAAATAGAGCGACCTGTGCCTGTCCCAACACCAAGAGCTAGTCTCTCATTGGTTCCACGTCTTCCCGTTCATCCTCAGTACAAATTGCAACCTGTACGGAACAGGAGGTTAAAGGTGATGATGCTCCAAGGAGGGAGATTGCTAGTAAAGTGGCTGGAATGGCGAATCCGGGCACAAGCAGATGAGAAATGAGGTGCGTTTTAGAAACCTTTCGCCATCACACGGTGTACCATCTTCTGGGTATCTCATGCATGTTTTCGATGTAGGAAGATGACCTTGAACCTGGAGATTTGGGACCCATGCGATGGGTACCACGCAGTATTACTTTAAAGGGTCTGCGTTTGCTCACCCAACCTCACCAAACCTCTCAGCCGCAACAGTGTCCACCCTTATGTCTCATCCAGCTGTGGGTCTAGATATGGTCAATCCAGGTTGCATCACAGCCCCTGAACGCATTGTGTAAGAATTTCTCTCTCTTTCACTGTCTTTGTTTCATGGGTTTTTCAAAGTAATTTATTTTTATAATGGGGTTTAGCTGCTTTTCACTGCTGTGTTTATGCCGCTTTTTACCCAATTGACACACTAACAGAGAGATATCAATACATAAGTTTTAAGATTATTACTAGTCAGATATATTCTTGTGCGGTGAATAGGGCGTGTTGAGTCCAGTTCTCTGAGCAAGGAGTAGGTCTTGTCTATTACATATTGGGTTTATGGAACGGTATCTGAGCTAATTTGAAACCCTTGTTTTATGTATCACCCCACCTCACCTTTCCCGTTAAGCAGCCATAGTGTGTTTTCTGCATGTGTGACTCTGTTCTGTTTTGTAATTCAGTTCAAGTGTAACGGTTTTTACATTCCCTCTATAAGTGATACCTTATGAGAAGTGTCCTTTTCTGTGTGACTTATTTCACTTAGAGTCGTCGTACCTAAATCCACTCATCATGCTGCTACTAGCCTTATGACATTGATTTCACGGCTGAGTGATATTCCATTGTACATAAGGACCACAACTTCTTTATCCATTTTTCTCTTTCCTGGGATATTGAAGGTGGAATGAAGTGGAGGTCCTTGTCAACAGAGCAGCCCTAAACTTTGGGGTGCTTGTGTCTTGCTGATTTTTCATTTTCCCAATTTATACCCCCATGAGTGGAAGTGCCCTATGCTCTCTAAGCTTTGCTTTTTAGACGTTTCAGGACTCACCGTACACTTCTCCAGAGTGGCTGTTGACAATTTACATCCCACCCATCAGTGTAGCAAGGCTCCCATTTCTCCATGGCCTGTCCTGCATTTCTGGTGTTGACACTTTTTTCAGCATGGCCCTTTTGACCGATGGGAAGCGAGACATCTTTGTAGCGCTGATTTGCCTTTCCAGGTTGCTTGGTTGGCCAAAAAGGGCGTATGCGTTTTTTCCTGAATATATTCAGGAAAAAACGCATACGCCCTTTTTGGCCAAGGGCATCATTGTCAACGTTTTGCCGGTTTTCATGTGCTTTAAAGGCGATTCGAATCTACCTCCTGAAATCTGTTTCCTGCAATTCTGCCTTGATTTCAAATCCTCTTCTTTGCCTTCCCTCAATATATTTGTGGATGAGAGTTATCATTTATAAGTCTGCAGGTTTGTGAATTGCAGTGCCCTGAACCTCCATTTTACAACTCGCTTTTTAGGGAGCTGGCAGCAAAAGCGCAGGATGGCTTCAGGCCCTGTTCTGGTTCCGGGGGGCAGGCTGAGCCTGTGGTTAATTCTTCTTCCTGATGGGAAAATAGAGTGACCTGTGCCTGTCCCAACACCAAGAGCTAGTCTCTCATTGGTTCCACGTCTTCCCGTTCATCCTCAGTACAAATTGCAACCTGTACGGAACAGGAGGTTAAAGGTGATGATGCTCCAAGGAGGGAGATTGCTAGTAAAGTGGCTGGAATGGCGAATCCGGGCACAAGCAGATGAGAAATGAGGTGCGTTTTAGAAACCTTTCGCCATCACACGGTGTACCATCTTCTGGGTATCTCATGCATGTTTTCGATGTAGGAAGATGCCCTTGAACCTGGAGATTTGGGACCCATGCGATGGGTACCACGCAGTATTACTTTAAAGGGTCTGCGTTTGCTCACCCAACCTCACCAAACCTCTCAGCCGCCACAGTGTCCACCCTTATGTCTCATCCAGCTGTGGGTCTAGATATGGTCAATCCAGGTTGCATCACAGCCCCTGAACGCATTGTGTAAGAATTTCTCTCTCTTTCACTGTCTTTGTTTCATGGGTTTTTCAAAGTAATTTATTTTTATAATGGGGTTTAGCTGCTTTTCACTGCTGTGTTTATGCCGCTTTACACCCACTTGACACACTAACAGAGAGATATTAATACGTAAGTTTTAAGATTATTACTAGTCAGATATATTTTTGTGCGGTGAATAGGGCGTGTTGAGTCCAGTTCTCTGAGCAAGGCGTAGGTCTTGTCTATTACATATTGGGTTTATGGAACGGTATCTGAGCTAATTTGAAACCCTTGTTTTATGTATCACCCCACCTCACCTTTCCCGTTAAGCAGCCATAGTGTGTTTTCTGCATGTGTGACTCTGTTCTGTTTTGTAATTCAGTTCAAGTGTAACGGTTTTTACATTCCCTCTATAAGTGATACCTTATGAGAAGTGTCCTTTTCTGTGTGACTTATTTCACTTAGAGTCGTCGTACCTAAATCCACTCATCATGCTGCTACTAGCCTTATGACATTGATTTCACGGCTGAGTGATATTCCATTGTACATAAGGACCACAACTTCTTTATCCATTTTTCTCTTTCCTGCGATATTGAAGGTGGAATGAAGTGGAGGTCCTTGTCAACAGAGCAGCCCTAAACTTTGGGGTGCTTGTGTCTTGCTGATTTTTCATTTTCCCAATTTATACCCCCATGAGTGGAAGTGCCCTATGCTCTCTAAGCTTTGCTTTTTAGACGTTTCAGGACTCACCGTACACTTCTCCAGAGTGGCTGTTGACAATTTACATCCCACCCATCAGTGTAGCAAGGCTCCCATTTCTCCATGGCCTGTCCTGCATTTCTGGTGTTGACACTTTTTTCAGCATGGCCCTTTTGACCGATGGGAAGCGAGACATCTTTGTAGCGCTGATTTGCCTTTCCAGGTTGCTTGGTTGGCCAAAAAGGGCGTATGCGTTTTTTCCTGAATATATTCAGGAAAAAACGCATACGCCCTTTTTGGCCAAGGGCATCATTGTCAACGTTTTGCCGGTTTTCATGTGCTTTAAAGGCGATTCGAATCTACCTCCTGAAATCTGTTTCCTGCAATTCTGCCTTGATTTCAAATCCTCTTCTTTGCCTTCCCTCAATATATTTGTGGATGAGAGTTATCATTTATAAGTCTGCAGGTTTGTGAATTGCAGTGCCCTGAACCTCCATTTTACAACTCGCTTTTTAGGGAGCTGGCAGCAAAAGCGCAGGATGGCTTCAGGCCCTGTTCTGGTTCCGGGGGGCAGGCTGAGCCTGTGGTTAATTCTTCTTCCTGATGGGAAAATAGAGTGACCTGTGCCTGTCCCAACACCAAGAGCTAGTCTCTCATTGGTTCCACGTCTTCCCGTTCATCCTCAGTACAAATTGCAACCTGTACGGAACAGGAGGTTAAAGGTGATGATGCTCCAAGGAGGGAGATTGCTAGTAAAGTGGCTGGAATGGCGAATCCGGGCACAAGCAGATGAGAAATGAGGTGCGTTTTAGAAACCTTTCGCCATCACACGGTGTACCATCTTCTGGGTATCTCATGCATGTTTTCGATGTAGGAAGATGCCCTTGAACCTGGAGATTTGGGACCCATGCGATGGGTACCACGCAGTATTACTTTAAAGGGTCTGCGTTTGCTCACCCAACCTCACCAAACCTCTCAGCCGCCACAGTGTCCACCCTTATGTCTCATCCAGCTGTGGGTCTAGATATGGTCAATCCAGGTTGCATCACAGCCCCTGAACGCATTGTGTAAGAATTTCTCTCTCTTTCACTGTCTTTGTTTCATGGGTTTTTCAAAGTAATTTATTTTTATAATGGGGTTTAGCTGCTTTTCACTGCTGTGTTTATGCCGCTTTACACCCACTTGACACACTAACAGAGAGATATTAATACGTAAGTTTTAAGATTATTACTAGTCAGATATATTTTTGTGCGGTGAATAGGGCGTGTTGAGTCCAGTTCTCTGAGCAAGGCGTAGGTCTTGTCTATTACATATTGGGTTTATGGAACGGTATCTGAGCTAATTTGAAACCCTTGTTTTATGTATCACCCCACCTCACCTTTCCCGTTAAGCAGCCATAGTGTGTTTTCTGCATGTGTGACTCTGTTCTGTTTTGTAATTCAGTTCAAGTGTAACGGTTTTTACATTCCCTCTATAAGTGATACCTTATGAGAAGTGTCCTTTTCTGTGTGACTTATTTCACTTAGAGTCGTCGTACCTAAATCCACTCATCATGCTGCTACTAGCCTTATGACATTGATTTCACGGCTGAGTGATATTCCATTGTACATAAGGACCACAACTTCTTTATCCATTTTTCTCTTTCCTGGGATATTGAAGGTGGAATGAAGTGGAGGTCCTTGTCAACAGAGCAGCCCTAAACTTTGGGGTGCTTGTGTCTTGCTGATTTTTCATTTTCCCAATTTATACCCCCATGAGTGGAAGTGCCCTATGCTCTCTAAGCTTTGCTTTTTAGACGTTTCAGGACTCACCGTACACTTCTCCAGAGTGGCTGTTGACAATTTACATCCCACCCATCAGTGTAGCAAGGCTCCCATTTCTCCATGGCCTGTCCTGCATTTCTGGTGTTGACACTTTTTTCAGCATGGCCCTTTTGACCGATGGGAAGCGAGACATCTTTGTAGCGCTGATTTGCCTTTCCAGGTTGCTTGGTTGGCCAAAAAGGGCGTATGCGTTTTTTCCTGAATATATTCAGGAAAAAACGCATACGCCCTTTTTGGCCAAGGGCATCATTGTCAACGTTTTGCCGCTTTTCATGTGCTTTAAAGGCGATTCGAATCTACCTCCTGAAATCTGTTTCCTGCAATTCTGCCTTGATTTCAAATCCTCTTCTTTGCCTTCCCTCAATATATTTGTGGATGAGAGTTATCATTTATAACTCTGCAGGTTTGTGAATTGCAGTGCCCTGAACCTCCATTTTACAACTCGCTTTTTAGGGAGCTGGCAGCAAAAGCGCAGGATGGCTTCAGGCCCTGTTCTGGTTCCGGGGGGCAGGCTGAGCCTGTGGTTAATTCTTCTTCCTGATGGGAAAATAGAGTGACCTGTGCCTGTCCCAACACCAAGAGCTAGTCTCTCATTGGTTCCACGTCTTCCCGTTCATCCTCAGTACAAATTGCAACCTGTACGGAACAGGAGGTTAAAGGTGATGATGCTCCAAGGAGGGAGATTGCTAGTAAAGTGGCTGGAATGGCGAATCCGGGCACAAGCAGATGAGAAATGAGGTGCGTTTTAGAAACCGTTCGCCATCACACGGTGTACCATCTTCTGGGTATCTCATGCATGTTTTCGATGTAGGAAGATGCCCTTGAACCTGGAGATTTGGGACCCATGCGATGGGTACCACGCAGTATTATTTAAAGGGTCTGCGTTTGCTCACCCAACCTCACCAAACCTCTCAGCCGCAACAGTGTCCACCCTTAGGTCTCATCCAGCTGTGGGTCTAGATATGGTCAATCCAGGTTGCATCACAGCCCCTGAACGCATTGTGTAAGAATTTCGCTCTCTTTCACTGTCTTTGTTTCATGGGTTTTTCAAAGTAATTTATTTTTATAATGGGGTTTAGCTGCTTTTCACTGCTGTGTTTATGCCGCTTTTTACCCACTTGACCCACTAACAGAGAGATATCAATACATAGGTTTTAAGATTATTACTAGTCAGATATATTCTTGTGCGGTGAATAGGGCGTGTTGAGTCCAGTTCTCTGAGCAAGGAGTAGGTCTAGTCTATTACATATTGGTTTTATGGAACGGTATCTGAGCTAATTTGAAACCCTTGTTTTATGTATCACCCCACCGCACCTTTCCCGTTAAGCAGCCATAGTGTGTTTTCTGCATGTGTGACTCTGTTCTGTTTTGTAATTCAGTTCAAGTGTAACGGTTTCTACATTCCCTCTATCAGTGATACCTTATGAGAAGTGTCCTTTTCTGTGTGACTTATTTCACTTAGAGTCGTCGTACCTAAATCCACTCATCATGCTGCTACTAGCCTTATGACATTGATTTCACGGCTGAGTGATATTCCATTGTACATAAGGACCACAACTTCTTTATCCATTTTTCTCTTTCCTGCGATATTGAAGGTGGAATGAAGTGGAGGTCCTTGTCAACAGAGCAGCCCTAAACTTTGGGGTGCTTGTGTCTTGCTGATTTTTAATTTTCCCAATTTATACCCCCATGAGTGGAAGTGCCCTATGCTCTCTAAGCTTTGCTTTTTAGACGTTTCAGGACTCACCGTACACTTCTCCAGAGTGGCTGTTGACAATTTACATCCTGCCCATCAGTGTAGCAAGGCTCCCATTTTTCCATGGCCTGTCCTGCATTTCTGGTTTTGACACTTTTTTCAGCATGGCCCTTTTGACCGATGGGAAGCGAGACATCTTTGTAGCGCTGATTTGCCTTTCCAGGTTGCTTGGTTGGCCAAAAAGGGCGTATGCGTTTTTTCCTGAATATATTCAGGAAAAAACGCATACGCCCTTTTTGGCCAAGGGCATCATTGTCAACGTTTTGCCGCTTTTCATGTGCTTTAAAGGCGATTCGAATCTACCTCCTGAAATCTGTTTCCTGCAATTCTGCCTTGATTTCAAATCCTCTTCTTTGCCTTCCCTCAATATATTTGTGGATGAGAGTTATCATTTATAACTCTGCAGGTTTGTGAATTGTAGTGCCCTGAACCTCCATTTTACAACTCGCTTTTTAGGGAGCTGGCAGCAAAAGCGCAGGATGGCTTCAGGCCCTGTTCTGGTTCCGGGGGGCAGGCTGAGCCTGTGGTTAATTCTTCTTCCTGATGGGAAAATAGAGCGACCTGTGCCTGTCCCAACACCAAGAGCTAGTCTCTCATTGGTTCCACGTCTTCCCGTTCATCCTCAGTACAAATTGCAACCTGTACGGAACAGGAGGTTAAAGGTGATGATGCTCCAAGGAGGGAGATTGCTAGTAAAGTGGCTGGAATGGCGAATCCGGGCACAAGCAGATGAGAAATGAGGTGCGTTTTAGAAACCTTTCGCCATCACACGGTGTACCATCTTCTGGGTATCTCATGCATGTTTTCGATGTAGGAAGATGACCTTGAACCTGGAGATTTGGGACCCATGCGATGGGTACCACGCAGTATTACTTTAAAGGGTCTGCGTTTGCTCACCCAACCTCACCAAACCTCTCAGCCGCAACAGTGTCCACCCTTATGTCTCATCCAGCTGTGGGTCTAGATATGGTCAATCCAGGTTGCATCACAGCCCCTGAACGCATTGTGTAAGAATTTCTCTCTCTTTCACTGTCTTTGTTTCATGGGTTTTTCAAAGTAATTTATTTTTATAATGGGGTTTAGCTGCTTTTCACTGCTGTGTTTATGCCGCTTTTTACCCAATTGACACACTAACAGAGAGATATCAATACATAAGTTTTAAGATTATTACTAGTCAGATATATTCTTGTGCGGTGAATAGGGCGTGTTGAGTCCAGTTCTCTGAGCAAGGAGTAGGTCTTGTCTATTACATATTGGGTTTATGGAACGGTATCTGAGCTAATTTGAAACCCTTGTTTTATGTATCACCCCACCTCACCTTTCCCGTTAAGCAGCCATAGTGTGTTTTCTGCATGTGTGACTCTGTTCTGTTTTGTAATTCAGTTCAAGTGTAACGGTTTTTACATTCCCTCTATAAGTGATACCTTATGAGAAGTGTCCTTTTCTGTGTGACTTATTTCACTTAGAGTCGTCGTACCTAAATCCACTCATCATGCTGCTACTAGCCTTATGACATTGATTTCACGGCTGAGTGATATTCCATTGTACATAAGGACCACAACTTCTTTATCCATTTTTCTCTTTCCTGGGATATTGAAGGTGGAATGAAGTGGAGGTCCTTGTCAACAGAGCAGCCCTAAACTTTGGGGTGCTTGTGTCTTGCTGATTTTTCATTTTCCCAATTTATACCCCCATGAGTGGAAGTGCCCTATGCTCTCTAAGCTTTGCTTTTTAGACGTTTCAGGACTCACCGTACACTTCTCCAGAGTGGCTGTTGACAATTTACATCCCACCCATCAGTGTAGCAAGGCTCCCATTTCTCCATGGCCTGTCCTGCATTTCTGGTGTTGACACTTTTTTCAGCATGGCCCTTTTGACCGATGGGAAGCGAGACATCTTTGTAGCGCTGATTTGCCTTTCCAGGTTGCTTGGTTGGCCAAAAAGGGCGTATGCGTTTTTTCCTGAATATATTCAGGAAAAAACGCATACGCCCTTTTTGGCCAAGGGCATCATTGTCAACGTTTTGCCGGTTTTCATGTGCTTTAAAGGCGATTCGAATCTACCTCCTGAAATCTGTTTCCTGCAATTCTGCCTTGATTTCAAATCCTCTTCTTTGCCTTCCCTCAATATATTTGTGGATGAGAGTTATCATTTATAAGTCTGCAGGTTTGTGAATTGCAGTGCCCTGAACCTCCATTTTACAACTCGCTTTTTAGGGAGCTGGCAGCAAAAGCGCAGGATGGCTTCAGGCCCTGTTCTGGTTCCGGGGGGCAGGCTGAGCCTGTGGTTAATTCTTCTTCCTGATGGGAAAATAGAGTGACCTGTGCCTGTCCCAACACCAAGAGCTAGTCTCTCATTGGTTCCACGTCTTCCCGTTCATCCTCAGTACAAATTGCAACCTGTACGGAACAGGAGGTTAAAGGTGATGATGCTCCAAGGAGGGAGATTGCTAGTAAAGTGGCTGGAATGGCGAATCCGGGCACAAGCAGATGAGAAATGAGGTGCGTTTTAGAAACCTTTCGCCATCACACGGTGTACCATCTTCTGGGTATCTCATGCATGTTTTCGATGTAGGAAGATGCCCTTGAACCTGGAGATTTGGGACCCATGCGATGGGTACCACGCAGTATTACTTTAAAGGGTCTGCGTTTGCTCACCCAACCTCACCAAACCTCTCAGCCGCCACAGTGTCCACCCTTATGTCTCATCCAGCTGTGGGTCTAGATATGGTCAATCCAGGTTGCATCACAGCCCCTGAACGCATTGTGTAAGAATTTCTCTCTCTTTCACTGTCTTTGTTTCATGGGTTTTTCAAAGTAATTTATTTTTATAATGGGGTTTAGCTGCTTTTCACTGCTGTGTTTATGCCGCTTTACACCCACTTGACACACTAACAGAGAGATATTAATACGTAAGTTTTAAGATTATTACTAGTCAGATATATTTTTGTGCGGTGAATAGGGCGTGTTGAGTCCAGTTCTCTGAGCAAGGCGTAGGTCTTGTCTATTACATATTGGGTTTATGGAACGGTATCTGAGCTAATTTGAAACCCTTGTTTTATGTATCACCCCACCTCACCTTTCCCGTTAAGCAGCCATAGTGTGTTTTCTGCATGTGTGACTCTGTTCTGTTTTGTAATTCAGTTCAAGTGTAACGGTTTTTACATTCCCTCTATAAGTGATACCTTATGAGAAGTGTCCTTTTCTGTGTGACTTATTTCACTTAGAGTCGTCGTACCTAAATCCACTCATCATGCTGCTACTAGCCTTATGACATTGATTTCACGGCTGAGTGATATTCCATTGTACATAAGGACCACAACTTCTTTATCCATTTTTCTCTTTCCTGCGATATTGAAGGTGGAATGAAGTGGAGGTCCTTGTCAACAGAGCAGCCCTAAACTTTGGGGTGCTTGTGTCTTGCTGATTTTTCATTTTCCCAATTTATACCCCCATGAGTGGAAGTGCCCTATGCTCTCTAAGCTTTGCTTTTTAGACGTTTCAGGACTCACCGTACACTTCTCCAGAGTGGCTGTTGACAATTTACATCCCACCCATCAGTGTAGCAAGGCTCCCATTTCTCCATGGCCTGTCCTGCATTTCTGGTGTTGACACTTTTTTCAGCATGGCCCTTTTGACCGATGGGAAGCGAGACATCTTTGTAGCGCTGATTTGCCTTTCCAGGTTGCTTGGTTGGCCAAAAAGGGCGTATGCGTTTTTTCCTGAATATATTCAGGAAAAAACGCATACGCCCTTTTTGGCCAAGGGCATCATTGTCAACGTTTTGCCGGTTTTCATGTGCTTTAAAGGCGATTCGAATCTACCTCCTGAAATCTGTTTCCTGCAATTCTGCCTTGATTTCAAATCCTCTTCTTTGCCTTCCCTCAATATATTTGTGGATGAGAGTTATCATTTATAAGTCTGCAGGTTTGTGAATTGCAGTGCCCTGAACCTCCATTTTACAACTCGCTTTTTAGGGAGCTGGCAGCAAAAGCGCAGGATGGCTTCAGGCCCTGTTCTGGTTCCGGGGGGCAGGCTGAGCCTGTGGTTAATTCTTCTTCCTGATGGGAAAATAGAGTGACCTGTGCCTGTCCCAACACCAAGAGCTAGTCTCTCATTGGTTCCACGTCTTCCCGTTCATCCTCAGTACAAATTGCAACCTGTACGGAACAGGAGGTTAAAGGTGATGATGCTCCAAGGAGGGAGATTGCTAGTAAAGTGGCTGGAATGGCGAATCCGGGCACAAGCAGATGAGAAATGAGGTGCGTTTTAGAAACCTTTCGCCATCACACGGTGTACCATCTTCTGGGTATCTCATGCATGTTTTCGATGTAGGAAGATGCCCTTGAACCTGGAGATTTGGGACCCATGCGATGGGTACCACGCAGTATTACTTTAAAGGGTCTGCGTTTGCTCACCCAACCTCACCAAACCTCTCAGCCGCCACAGTGTCCACCCTTATGTCTCATCCAGCTGTGGGTCTAGATATGGTCAATCCAGGTTGCATCACAGCCCCTGAACGCATTGTGTAAGAATTTCTCTCTCTTTCACTGTCTTTGTTTCATGGGTTTTTCAAAGTAATTTATTTTTATAATGGGGTTTAGCTGCTTTTCACTGCTGTGTTTATGCCGCTTTACACCCACTTGACACACTAACAGAGAGATATTAATACGTAAGTTTTAAGATTATTACTAGTCAGATATATTTTTGTGCGGTGAATAGGGCGTGTTGAGTCCAGTTCTCTGAGCAAGGCGTAGGTCTTGTCTATTACATATTGGGTTTATGGAACGGTATCTGAGCTAATTTGAAACCCTTGTTTTATGTATCACCCCACCTCACCTTTCCCGTTAAGCAGCCATAGTGTGTTTTCTGCATGTGTGACTCTGTTCTGTTTTGTAATTCAGTTCAAGTGTAACGGTTTTTACATTCCCTCTATAAGTGATACCTTATGAGAAGTGTCCTTTTCTGTGTGACTTATTTCACTTAGAGTCGTCGTACCTAAATCCACTCATCATGCTGCTACTAGCCTTATGACATTGATTTCACGGCTGAGTGATATTCCATTGTACATAAGGACCACAACTTCTTTATCCATTTTTCTCTTTCCTGCGATATTGAAGGTGGAATGAAGTGGAGGTCCTTGTCAACAGAGCAGCCCTAAACTTTGGGGTGCTTGTGTCTTGCTGATTTTTCATTTTCCCAATTTATACCCCCATGAGTGGAAGTGCCCTATGCTCTCTAAGCTTTGCTTTTTAGACGTTTCAGGACTCACCGTACACTTCTCCAGAGTGGCTGTTGACAATTTACATCCCACCCATCAGTGTAGCAAGGCTCCCATTTCTCCATGGCCTGTCCTGCATTTCTGGTGTTGACACTTTTTTCAGCATGGCCCTTTTGACCGATGGGAAGCGAGACATCTTTGTAGCGCTGATTTGCCTTTCCAGGTTGCTTGGTTGGCCAAAAAGGGCGTATGCGTTTTTTCCTGAATATATTCAGGAAAAAACGCATACGCCCTTTTTGGCCAAGGGCATCATTGTCAAAGTTTTTCCGCTTTTCATGTGCTTTAAAGGCGACTCGAATCTACCTCCTGAAATCTGTTTCCTGCAATTCTGCCTTGATTTCAAATCCTCTTCTTTGCCTTCCCTCAATATATTTGTGGATGAGAGTTATCATTTATAAGTCTGCAGGTTTGTGAATTGCAGTGCCCTGAACCTCCATTTTACAACTCGCTTTTTAGGGAGCTGGCAGCAAAAGCGCAGGATGGCTTCAGGCCCTGTTCTGGTTCCGGGGGGCAGGCTGAGCCTGTGGTTAATTCTTCTTCCTGATGGGAAAATAGAGTGACCTGTGCCTGTCCCAACACCAAGAGCTAGTCTCTCATTGGTTCCACGTCTTCCCGTTCATCCTCAGTACAAATTGCAACCTGTACGGAACAGGAGGTTAAAGGTGATGATGCTCCAAGGAGGGAGATTGCTAGTAAAGTGGCTGGAATGGCGAATCCGGGCACAAGCAGATGAGAAATGAGGTGCGTTTTAGAAACCTTTCGCCATCACACGGTGTACCATCTTCTGGGTATCTCATGCATGTTTTCGATGTAGGAAGATGACCTTGAACCTGGAGATTTGGGACCCATGCGATGGGTACCACGCAGTATTACTTTAAAGGGTCTGCGTTTGCTCACCCAACCTCACCAAACCTCTCAGCCACCACAGTGTCCACCCTTATGTCTCATCCAGCTGTGGGTCTAGATATGGTCAATCCAGGTTGCATCACAGCCCCTGAACGCATTGTGTAAGAATTTCTCTCTCTTTCACTGTCTTTGTTTCATGGGTTTTTCAAAGTAATTTATTTTTATAATGGGGTTTAGCTGCTTTTCACTGCTGTGTTTATGCCGCTTTACACCCACTTGACACACTAACAGAGAGATATCAATACATAAGTTTTAAGATTATTACTAGTCAGATATATTCTTGTGCGGTGAATAGGGCGTGTTGAGTCCAGTTCTCTGAGCAAGGAGTAGGTCTTGTCTATTACATATTGGGTTTATGGAACGGTATCTGAGCTAATTTGAAACCCTTGTTTTATGTATCACCCCACCTCACCTTTCCCGTTAAGCAGCCATAGTGTGTTTTCTGCATGTGTGACTCTGTTCTGTTTTGTAATTCAGTTCAAGTGTAACGGTTTTTACATTCCCTCTATAAGTGATACCTTATGAGAAGTGTCCTTTTCTGTGTGACTTATTTCACTTAGAGTCGTCGTACCTAAATCCACTCATCATGCTGCTACTAGCCTTATGACATTGATTTCACGGCTGAGTGATATTCCATTGTACATAAGGACCACAACTTCTTTATCCATTTTTCTCTTTCCTGGGATATTGAAGGTGGAATGAAGTGGAGGTCCTTGTCAACAGAGCAGCCCTAAACTTTGGGGTGCTTGTGTCTTGCTGATTTTTAATTTTCCCAATTTATACCCCCATGAGTGGAAGTGCCCTATGCTCTCTAAGCTTTGCTTTTTAGACGTTTCAGGACTCACCGTACACTTCTCCAGAGTGGCTGTTGACAATTTACATCCCGCCCATCAGTGTAGCAAGGCTCCCATTTCTCCATGGCCTGTCCTGCATTTCTGGTGTTGACACTTTTTTCAGCATGGCCCTTTTGACCGATGGGAAGCGAGACATCTTTGTAGCGCTGATTTGCCTTTCCAGGTTGCTTGGTTGGCCAAAAAGGGCGTATGCGTTTTTTCCTGAATATATTCAGGAAAAAACGCATACGCCCTTTTTGGCCAAGGGCATCATTGTCAACGTTTTGCCGCTTTTCATGTGCTTTAAAGGCGATTCGAATCTACCTCCTGAAATCTGTTTCCTGCAATTCTGCCTTGATTTCAAATCCTCTTCTTTGCCTTCCCTCAATATATTTGTGGATGAGAGTTATCATTTATAAGTCTGCAGGTTTGTGAATTGCAGTGCCCTGAACCTCCATTTTACAACTCGCTTTTTAGGGAGCTGGCAGCAAAAGCGCAGGATGGCTTCAGGCCCTGTTCTGGTTCCGGGGGGCAGGCTGAGCCTGTGGTTAATTCTTCTTCCTGATGGGAAAATAGAGTGACCTGTGCCTGTCCCAACACCAAGAGCTAGTCTCTCATTGGTTCCACGTCTTCCCGTTCATCCTCAGTACAAATTGCAACCTGTACGGAACAGGAGGTTAAAGGTGATGATGCTCCAAGGAGGGAGATTGCTAGTAAAGTGGCTGGAATGGCGAATCCGGGCACAAGCAGATGAGAAATGAGGTGCGTTTTAGAAACCTTTCGCCATCACACGGTGTACCATCTTCTGGGTATCTCATGCATGTTTTCGATGTAGGAAGATGCCCTTGAACCTGGAGATTTGGGACCCATGCGATGGGTACCACGCAGTATTACTTTAAAGGGTCTGCGTTTGCTCACCCAACCTCACCAAACCTCTCAGCCGCCACAGTGTCCACCCTTATGTCTCATCCAGCTGTGGGTCTAGATATGGTCAATCCAGGTTGCATCACAGCCCCTGAACGCATTGTGTAAGAATTTCTCTCTCTTTCACTGTCTTTGTTTCATGGGTTTTTCAAAGTAATTTATTTTTATAATGGGGTTTAGCTGCTTTTCACTGCTGTGTTTATGCCGCTTTACACCCACTTGACACACTAACAGAGAGATATTAATACGTAAGTTTTAAGATTATTACTAGTCAGATATATTTTTGTGCGGTGAATAGGGCGTGTTGAGTCCAGTTCTCTGAGCAAGGCGTAGGTCTTGTCTATTACATATTGGGTTTATGGAACGGTATCTGAGCTAATTTGAAACCCTTGTTTTATGTATCACCCCACCTCACCTTTCCCGTTAAGCAGCCATAGTGTGTTTTCTGCATGTGTGACTCTGTTCTGTTTTGTAATTCAGTTCAAGTGTAACGGTTTTTACATTCCCTCTATAAGTGATACCTTATGAGAAGTGTCCTTTTCTGTGTGACTTATTTCACTTAGAGTCGTCGTACCTAAATCCACTCATCATGCTGCTACTAGCCTTATGACATTGATTTCACGGCTGAGTGATATTCCATTGTACATAAGGACCACAACTTCTTTATCCATTTTTCTCTTTCCTGCGATATTGAAGGTGGAATGAAGTGGAGGTCCTTGTCAACAGAGCAGCCCTAAACTTTGGGTGCTTGTGTCTTGCTGATTTTTCATTTTCCCAATTTATACCCCCATGAGTGGAAGTGCCCTATGCTCTCTAAGCTTTGCTTTTTAGACGTTTCAGGACTCACCGTACACTTCTCCAGAGTGGCTGTTGACAATTTACATCCCACCCATCAGTGTAGCAAGGCTCCCATTTCTCCATGGCCTGTCCTGCATTTCTGGTGTTGACACTTTTTTCAGCATGGCCCTTTTGACCGATGGGAAGCGAGACATCTTTGTAGCGCTGATTTGCCTTTCCAGGTTGCTTGGTTGGCCAAAAAGGGCGTATGCGTTTTTTCCTGAATATATTCAGGAAAAAACGCATACGCCCTTTTTGGCCAAGGGCATCATTGTCAAAGTTTTTCCGCTTTTCATGTGCTTTAAAGGCGACTCGAATCTACCTCCTGAAATCTGTTTCCTGCAATTCTGCCTTGATTTCAAATCCTCTTCTTTGCCTTCCCTCAATATATTTGTGGATGAGAGTTATCATTTATAAGTCTGCAGGTTTGTGAATTGCAGTGCCCTGAACCTCCATTTTACAACTCGCTTTTTAGGGAGCTGGCAGCAAAAGCGCAGGATGGCTTCAGGCCCTGTTCTGGTTCCGGGGGGCAGGCTGAGCCTGTGGTTAATTCTTCTTCCTGATGGGAAAATAGAGTGACCTGTGCCTGTCCCAACACCAAGAGCTAGTCTCTCATTGGTTCCACGTCTTCCCGTTCATCCTCAGTACAAATTGCAACCTGTACGGAACAGGAGGTTAAAGGTGATGATGCTCCAAGGAGGGAGATTGCTAGTAAAGTGGCTGGAATGGCGAATCCGGGCACAAGCAGATGAGAAATGAGGTGCGTTTTAGAAACCTTTCGCCATCACACGGTGTACCATCTTCTGGGTATCTCATGCATGTTTTCGATGTAGGAAGATGACCTTGAACCTGGAGATTTGGGACCCATGCGATGGGTACCACGCAGTATTACTTTAAAGGGTCTGCGTTTGCTCACCCAACCTCACCAAACCTCTCAGCCACCACAGTGTCCACCCTTATGTCTCATCCAGCTGTGGGTCTAGATATGGTCAATCCAGGTTGCATCACAGCCCCTGAACGCATTGTGTAAGAATTTCTCTCTCTTTCACTGTCTTTGTTTCATGGGTTTTTCAAAGTAATTTATTTTTATAATGGGGTTTAGCTGCTTTTCACTGCTGTGTTTATGCCGCTTTACACCCACTTGACACACTAACAGAGAGATATCAATACATAAGTTTTAAGATTATTACTAGTCAGATATATTCTTGTGCGGTGAATAGGGCGTGTTGAGTCCAGTTCTCTGAGCAAGGAGTAGGTCTTGTCTATTACATATTGGGTTTATGGAACGGTATCTGAGCTAATTTGAAACCCTTGTTTTATGTATCACCCCACCTCACCTTTCCCGTTAAGCAGCCATAGTGTGTTTTCTGCATGTGTGACTCTGTTCTGTTTTGTAATTCAGTTCAAGTGTAACGGTTTTTACATTCCCTCTATAAGTGATACCTTATGAGAAGTGTCCTTTTCTGTGTGACTTATTTCACTTAGAGTCGTCGTACCTAAATCCACTCATCATGCTGCTACTAGCCTTATGACATTGATTTCACGGCTGAGTGATATTCCATTGTACATAAGGACCACAACTTCTTTATCCATTTTTCTCTTTCCTGGGATATTGAAGGTGGAATGAAGTGGAGGTCCTTGTCAACAGAGCAGCCCTAAACTTTGGGGTGCTTGTGTCTTGCTGATTTTTAATTTTCCCAATTTATACCCCCATGAGTGGAAGTGCCCTATGCTCTCTAAGCTTTGCTTTTTAGACGTTTCAGGACTCACCGTACACTTCTCCAGAGTGGCTGTTGACAATTTACATCCCGCCCATCAGTGTAGCAAGGCTCCCATTTCTCCATGGCCTGTCCTGCATTTCTGGTGTTGACACTTTTTTCAGCATGGCCCTTTTGACCGATGGGAAGCGAGACATCTTTGTAGCGCTGATTTGCCTTTCCAGGTTGCTTGGTTGGCCAAAAAGGGCGTATGCGTTTTTTCCTGAATATATTCAGGAAAAAACGCATACGCCCTTTTTGGCCAAGGGCATCATTGTCAACGTTTTGCCGGTTTTCATGTGCTTTAAAGGCGATTCGAATCTACCTCCTGAAATCTGTTTCCTGCAATTCTGCCTTGATTTCAAATCCTCTTCTTTGCCTTCCCTCAATATATTTGTGGATGAGAGTTATCATTTATAACTCTGCAGGTTTGTGAATTGCAGTGCCCTGAACCTCCATTTTACAACTCGCTTTTTAGGGAGCTGGCAGCAAAAGCGCAGGATGGCTTCAGGCCCTGTTCTGGTTCCGGGGGGCAGGCTGAGCCTGTGGTTAATTCTTCTTCCTGATGGGAAAATAGAGTGACCTGTGCCTGTCCCAACACCAAGAGCTAGTCTCTCATTGGTTCCACGTCTTCCCGTTCATCCTCAGTACAAATTGCAACCTGTACGGAACAGGAGGTTAAAGGTGATGATGCTCCAAGGAGGGAGATTGCTAGTAAAGTGGCTGGAATGGCGAATCCGGGCACAAGCAGATGAGAAATGAGGTGCGTTTTAGAAACCTTTCGCCATCACACGGTGTACCATCTTCTGGGTATCTCATGCATGTTTTCTATGTAGGAAGATGACCTTGAACCTGGAGATTTGGGACCCATGCGATGGGTACCACGCAGTATTACTTTAAAGGGTCTGCGTCTGCTCACCCAACCTCACCAAACCTCTCAGCCGCAACAGTGTCCACCCTTAGGTCTCATCCAGCTGTGGGTCTAGATATGGTCAATCCAGGTTGCATCACAGCCCCTGAACGCATTGTGTAAGAATTTCTCTCTCTTTCACTGTCTTTGTTTCATGGGTTTTTCAAAGTAATTTATTTTTATAATGGGGTTTAGCTGCTTTTCACTGCTGTGTTTATGCCGCTTTTTACCCACTTGACCCACTAACAGAGAGATATCAATACATTGGTTTTAAGATTATTACTAGTCAGATATATTCTTGTGCGGTGAATAGGGCGTGTTGAGTCCAGTTCTCTGAGCAAGGAGTAGGTCTTGTCTATTACATATTGGGTTTATGGAACGGTATCTGAGCTAATTTGAAACCCTTGTTTTATGTATCACCCCACCTCACCTTTCCCGTTAAGCAGCCATAGTGTGTTTTCTGCATGTGTGACTCTGTTCTGTTTTGTAATTCAGTTCAAGTGTAACGGTTTTTACATTCCCTCTATAAGTGATACCTTATGAGAAGTGTCCTTTTCTGTGTGACTTATTTCACTTAGAGTCGTCGTACCTAAATCCACTCATCATGCTGCTACTAGCCTTATGACATTGATTTCACGGCTGAGTGATATTCCATTGTACATAAGGACCACAACTTCTTTATCCATTTTTCTCTTTCCTGCGATATTGAAGGTGGAATGAAGTGGAGGTCCTTGTCAACAGAGCAGCCCTAAACTTTGGGGTGCTTGTGTCTTGCTGATTTTTAATTTTCCCAATTTATACCCCCATGAGTGGAAGTGCCCTATGCTCTCTAAGCTTTGCTTTTTAGACGTTTCAGGACTCACCGTACACTTCTCCAGAGTGGCTGTTGACAATTTACATCCCGCCCATCAGTGTAGCAAGGCTCCCATTTCTCCATGGCCTGTCCTGCATTTCTGGTGTTGACACTTTTTTCAGCATGGCCCTTTTGACCGATGGGAAGCGAGACATCTTTGTAGCGCTGATTTGCCTTTCCAGGTTGCTTGGTTGGCCAAAAAGGGCGTATGCGTTTTTTCCTGAATATATTCAGGAAAAAACGCATACGCCCTTTTTGGCCAAGGGCATCATTGTCAACGTTTTGCCGGTTTTCATGTGCTTTAAAGGCGATTCGAATCTACCTCCTGAAATCTGTTTCCTGCAATTCTGCCTTGATTTCAAATCCTCTTCTTTGCCTTCCCTCAATATATTTGTGGATGAGAGTTATCATTTATAACTCTGCAGGTTTGTGAATTGCAGTGCCCTGAACCTCCATTTTACAACTCGCTTTTTAGGGAGCTGGCAGCAAAAGCGCAGGATGGCTTCAGGCCCTGTTCTGGTTCCGGGGGGCAGGCTGAGCCTGTGGTTAATTCTTCTTCCTGATGGGAAAATAGAGTGACCTGTGCCTGTCCCAACACCAAGAGCTAGTCTCTCATTGGTTCCACGTCTTCCCGTTCATCCTCAGTACAAATTGCAACCTGTACGGAACAGGAGGTTAAAGGTGATGATGCTCCAAGGAGGGAGATTGCTAGTAAAGTGGCTGGAATGGCGAATCCGGGCACAAGCAGATGAGAAATGAGGTGCGTTTTAGAAACCTTTCGCCATCACACGGTGTACCATCTTCTGGGTATCTCATGCATGTTTTCTATGTAGGAAGATGCCCTTGAAGCTGGAGATTTGGGACCCATGCGATGGGTACCACGCAGTATTACTTTAAAGGGTCTGCGTCTGCTCACCCAACCTCACCAAACCTCTCAGCCGCAACAGTGTCCACCCTTAGGTCTCATCCAGCTGTGGGTCTAGATATGGTCAATCCAGGTTGCATCACAGCCCCTGAACGCATTGTGTAAGAATTTCTCTCTCTTTCACTGTCTTTGTTTCATGGGTTTTTCAAAGTAATTTATTTTTATAATGGGGTTTAGCTGCTTTTCACTGCTGTGTTTATGCCGCTTTTTACCCACTTGACCCACTAACAGAGAGATATCAATACATTGGTTTTAAGATTATTACTAGTCAGATATATTCTTGTGCGGTGAATAGGGCGTGTTGAGTCCAGTTCTCTGAGCAAGGAGTAGGTCTTGTCTATTACATATTGGGTTTATGGAACGGTATCTGAGCTAATTTGAAACCCTTGTTTTATGTATCACCCCACCTCACCTTTCCCGTTAAGCAGCCATAGTGTGTTTTCTGCATGTGTGACTCTGTTCTGTTTTGTAATTCAGTTCAAGTGTAACGGTTTTTACATTCCCTCTATAAGTGATACCTTATGAGAAGTGTCCTTTTCTGTGTGACTTATTTCACTTAGAGTCGTCGTACCTAAATCCACTCATCATGCTGCTACTAGCCTTATGACATTGATTTCACGGCTGAGTGATATTCCATTGTACATAAGGACCACAACTTCTTTATCCATTTTTCTCTTTCCTGGGATATTGAAGGTGGAATGAAGTGGAGGTCCTTGTCAACAGAGCAGCCCTAAACTTTGGGGTGCTTGTGTCTTGCTGATTTTTAATTTTCCCAATTTATACCCCCATGAGTGGAAGTGCCCTATGCTCTCTAAGCTTTGCTTTTTAGACGTTTCAGGACTCACCGTACACTTCTCCAGAGTGGCTGTTGACAATTTACATCCCACCCATCAGTGTAGCAAGGCTCCCATTTCTCCATGGCCTGTCCTGCATTTCTGGTGTTGACACTTTTTTCAGCATGGCCCTTTTGACCGATGGGAAGCGAGACATCTTTGTAGCGCTGATTTGCCTTTCCAGGTTGCTTGGTTGGCCAAAAAGGGCGTATGCGTTTTTTCCTGAATATATTCAGGAAAAAACGCATACGCCCTTTTTGGCCAAGGGCATCATTGTCAACGTTTTGCCGGTTTTCATGTGCTTTAAAGGCGATTCGAATCTACCTCCTGAAATCTGTTTCCTGCAATTCTGCCTTGATTTCAAATCCTCTTCTTTGCCTTCCCTCAATATATTTGTGGATGAGAGTTATCATTTATAACTCTGCAGGTTTGTGAATTGCAGTGCCCTGAACCTCCATTTTACAACTCGCTTTTTAGGGAGCTGGCAGCAAAAGCGCAGGATGGCTTCAGGCCCTGTTCTGGTTCCGGGGGGCAGGCTGAGCCTGTGGTTAATTCTTCTTCCTGATGGGAAAATAGAGTGACCTGTGCCTGTCCCAACACCAAGAGCTAGTCTCTCATTGGTTCCACGTCTTCCCGTTCATCCTCAGTACAAATTGCAACCTGTACGGAACAGGAGGTTAAAGGTGATGATGCTCCAAGGAGGGAGATTGCTAGTAAAGTGGCTGGAATGGCGAATCCGGGCACAAGCAGATGAGAAATGAGGTGCGTTTTAGAAACCGTTCGCCATCACACGGTGTACCATCTTCTGGGTATCTCATGCATGTTTTCTATGTAGGAAGATGACCTTGAACCTGGAGATTTGGGACCCATGCGATGGGTACCACGCAGTATTACTTTAAAGGGTCTGCGTCTGCTCACCCAACCTCACCAAACCTCTCAGCCGCAACAGTGTCCACCCTTAGGTCTCATCCAGCTGTGGGTCTAGATATGGTCAATCCAGGTTGCATCACAGCCCCTGAACGCATTGTGTAAGAATTTCTCTCTCTTTCACTGTCTTTGTTTCATGGGTTTTTCAAAGTAATTTATTTTTATAATGGGGTTTAGCTGCTTTTCACTGCTGTGTTTATGCCGCTTTTTACCCACTTGACCCACTAACAGAGAGATATCAATACATTGGTTTTAAGATTATTACTAGTCAGATATATTCTTGTGCGGTGAATAGGGCGTGTTGAGTCCAGTTCTCTGAGCAAGGAGTAGGTCTTGTCTATTACATATTGGGTTTATGGAACGGTATCTGAGCTAATTTGAAACCCTTGTTTTATGTATCACCCCACCTCACCTTTCCCGTTAAGCAGCCATAGTGTGTTTTCTGCATGTGTGACTCTGTTCTGTTTTGTAATTCAGTTCAAGTGTAACGGTTTTTACATTCCCTCTATAAGTGATACCTTATGAGAAGTGTCCTTTTCTGTGTGACTTATTTCACTTAGAGTCGTCGTACCTAAATCCACTCATCATGCTGCTACTAGCCTTATGACATTGATTTCACGGCTGAGTGATATTCCATTGTACATAAGGACCACAACTTCTTTATCCATTTTTCTCTTTCCTGCGATATTGAAGGTGGAATGAAGTGGAGGTTCTTGTCAACAGAGCAGCCCTAAACTTTGGGGTGCTTGTGTCTTGCTGATTTTTAATTTTCCCAATTTATACCCCCATGAGTGGAAGTGCCCTATGCTCTCTAAGCTTTGCTTTTTAGACGTTTCAGGACTCACCGTACACTTCTCCAGAGTGGCTGTTGACAATTTACATCCCGCCCATCAGTGTAGCAAGGCTCCCATTTCTCCATGGCCTGTCCTGCATTTCTGGTTTTGACACTTTTTTCAGCATGGCCCTTTTGACCGATGGGAAGCGAGACATCTTTGTAGCGCTGATTTGCCTTTCCAGGTTGCTTGGTTGGCCAAAAAGTGCGTATGCGTTTTTTCCTGAATATATTTAGGAAAAAACGCATACGCCCTTTTTGGCCAAGGGCATCATTGTCAACGTTTTGCCGCTTTTCATGTGCTTTAAAGGCGATTCGAATCTACCTCCTGAAATCTGTTTCCTGCAATTCTGCCTTGATTTCAAATCCTCTTCTTTGCCTTCCCTCAATATATTTGTGGATGAGAGTTATCATTTATAAGTCTGCAGGTTTGTGAATTGCAGTGCCCTGAACGTCCATTTTACAACTCGCTTTTTAGGGAGCTGGCCGCAAAAGCGCAGGATGGCTTCAGGCCCTGTTCTGGTTCCGGGGGGCAGGCTGAGCCTGTGGTTAATTCTTCTTCCTGATGGGAGAATAGAGTGACCTGTGCCTGTCCCAACACCAAGAGCTAGTCTTTCATTGGTTCCACGTCTTCCCGTTCATCCTCAGTACAAATTGCAACCTGTACGGAACAGGAGGTTAAAGGTGCTGATGCTCCAAGGAGGGAGATTGCTAGTAAAGTGGCTGGAATGGCGAACCCGGGCACAAGCAGATGAGAAATGAGGTGCGTTTTAGAAACCTTTCCCCATCACACGGTGTACCATCTTCTGGGTATCTCATGCATGTTTTCGATGTAGGAAGATGCCCTTGAACCTGGAGATTTGGGACCCATGCGATGGGTACCACGCAGTATTATTTAAAGGGTCTGCGTTTGCTCACCCAACCTCACCAAACCTCTCAGCCGCAACAGTGTCCACCCTTAGGTCTCATCCAGCTGTGGGTCTAGATATGGTCAATCCAGGTTGCATCACAGCCCCTGAACGCATTGTGTAAGAATTTCGCTCTCTTTCACTGTCTTTGTTTCATGGGTTTTTCAAAGTAATTTATTTTTATAATGGGGTTTAGCTGCTTTTCACTGCTGTGTTTATGCCGCTTTTTACCCACTTGACCCACTAACAGAGAGATATCAATACATAGGTTTTAAGATTATTACTAGTCAGATATATTCTTGTGCGGTGAATAGGGCGTGTTGAGTCCAGTTCTCTGAGCAAGGAGTAGGTCTAGTCTATTACATATTGGTTTTATGGAACGGTATCTGAGCTAATTTGAAACCCTTGTTTTATGTATCACCCCACCGCACCTTTCCCGTTAAGCAGCCATAGTGTGTTTTCTGCATGTGTGACTCTGTTCTGTTTTGTAATTCAGTTCAAGTGTAACGGTTTCTACATTCCCTCTATCAGTGATACCTTATGAGAAGTGTCCTTTTCTGTGTGACTTATTTCACTTAGAGTCGTCGTACCTAAATCCACTCATCATGCTGCTACTAGCCTTATGACATTGATTTCACGGCTGAGTGATATTCCATTGTACATAAGGACCACAACTTCTTTATCCATTTTTCTCTTTCCTGCGATATTGAAGGTGGAATGAAGTGGAGGTCCTTGTCAACAGAGCAGCCCTAAACTTTGGGGTGCTTGTGTCTTGCTGATTTTTAATTTTCCCAATTTATACCCCCATGAGTGGAAGTGCCCTATGCTCTCTAAGCTTTGCTTTTTAGACGTTTCAGGACTCACCGTACACTTCTCCAGAGTGGCTGTTGACAATTTACATCCCGCCCATCAGTGTAGCAAGGCTCCCATTTCTCCATGGCCTGTCCTGCATTTCTGGTGTTGACACTTTTTTCAGCATGGCCCTTTTGACCGATGGGAAGCGAGACATCTTTGTAGCGCTGATTTGCCTTTCCAGGTTGCTTGGTTGGCCAAAAAGGGCGTATGCGTTTTTTCCTGAATATATTCAGGAAAAAACGCATACGCCCTTTTTGGCCAAGGGCATCATTGTCAACGTTTTGCCGGTTTTCATGTGCTTTAAAGGCGATTCGAATCTACCTCCTGAAATCTGTTTCCTGCAATTCTGCCTTGATTTCAAATCCTCTTCTTTGCCTTCCCTCAATATATTTGTGGATGAGAGTTATCATTTATAACTCTGCAGGTTTGTGAATTGCAGTGCCCTGAACCTCCATTTTACAACTCGCTTTTTAGGGAGCTGGCAGCAAAAGCGCAGGATGGCTTCAGGCCCTGTTCTGGTTCCGGGGGGCAGGCTGAGCCTGTGGTTAATTCTTCTTCCTGATGGGAAAATAGAGTGACCTGTGCCTGTCCCAACACCAAGAGCTAGTCTCTCATTGGTTCCACGTCTTCCCGTTCATCCTCAGTACAAATTGCAACCTGTACGGAACAGGAGGTTAAAGGTGATGATGCTCCAAGGAGGGAGATTGCTAGTAAAGTGGCTGGAATGGCGAATCCGGGCACAAGCAGATGAGAAATGAGGTGCGTTTTAGAAACCTTTCGCCATCACACGGTGTACCATCTTCTGGGTATCTCATGCATGTTTTCTATGTAGGAAGATGCCCTTGAAGCTGGAGATTTGGGACCCATGCGATGGGTACCACGCAGTATTACTTTAAAGGGTCTGCGTCTGCTCACCCAACCTCACCAAACCTCTCAGCCGCAACAGTGTCCACCCTTAGGTCTCATCCAGCTGTGGGTCTAGATATGGTCAATCCAGGTTGCATCACAGCCCCTGAACGCATTGTGTAAGAATTTCTCTCTCTTTCACTGTCTTTGTTTCATGGGTTTTTCAAAGTAATTTATTTTTATAATGGGGTTTAGCTGCTTTTCACTGCTGTGTTTATGCCGCTTTTTACCCACTTGACCCACTAACAGAGAGATATCAATACATTGGTTTTAAGATTATTACTAGTCAGATATATTCTTGTGCGGTGAATAGGGCGTGTTGAGTCCAGTTCTCTGAGCAAGGAGTAGGTCTTGTCTATTACATATTGGGTTTATGGAACGGTATCTGAGCTAATTTGAAACCCTTGTTTTATGTATCACCCCACCTCACCTTTCCCGTTAAGCAGCCATAGTGTGTTTTCTGCATGTGTGACTCTGTTCTGTTTTGTAATTCAGTTCAAGTGTAACGGTTTTTACATTCCCTCTATAAGTGATACCTTATGAGAAGTGTCCTTTTCTGTGTGACTTATTTCACTTAGAGTCGTCGTACCTAAATCCACTCATCATGCTGCTACTAGCCTTATGACATTGATTTCACGGCTGAGTGATATTCCATTGTACATAAGGACCACAACTTCTTTATCCATTTTTCTCTTTCCTGGGATATTGAAGGTGGAATGAAGTGGAGGTCCTTGTCAACAGAGCAGCCCTAAACTTTGGGGTGCTTGTGTCTTGCTGATTTTTAATTTTCCCAATTTATACCCCCATGAGTGGAAGTGCCCTATGCTCTCTAAGCTTTGCTTTTTAGACGTTTCAGGACTCACCGTACACTTCTCCAGAGTGGCTGTTGACAATTTACATCCCACCCATCAGTGTAGCAAGGCTCCCATTTCTCCATGGCCTGTCCTGCATTTCTGGTGTTGACACTTTTTTCAGCATGGCCCTTTTGACCGATGGGAAGCGAGACATCTTTGTAGCGCTGATTTGCCTTTCCAGGTTGCTTGGTTGGCCAAAAAGGGCGTATGCGTTTTTTCCTGAATATATTCAGGAAAAAACGCATACGCCCTTTTTGGCCAAGGGCATCATTGTCAACGTTTTGCCGGTTTTCATGTGCTTTAAAGGCGATTCGAATCTACCTCCTGAAATCTGTTTCCTGCAATTCTGCCTTGATTTCAAATCCTCTTCTTTGCCTTCCCTCAATATATTTGTGGATGAGAGTTATCATTTATAACTCTGCAGGTTTGTGAATTGCAGTGCCCTGAACCTCCATTTTACAACTCGCTTTTTAGGGAGCTGGCAGCAAAAGCGCAGGATGGCTTCAGGCCCTGTTCTGGTTCCGGGGGGCAGGCTGAGCCTGTGGTTAATTCTTCTTCCTGATGGGAAAATAGAGTGACCTGTGCCTGTCCCAACACCAAGAGCTAGTCTCTCATTGGTTCCACGTCTTCCCGTTCATCCTCAGTACAAATTGCAACCTGTACGGAACAGGAGGTTAAAGGTGATGATGCTCCAAGGAGGGAGATTGCTAGTAAAGTGGCTGGAATGGCGAATCCGGGCACAAGCAGATGAGAAATGAGGTGCGTTTTAGAAACCGTTCGCCATCACACGGTGTACCATCTTCTGGGTATCTCATGCATGTTTTCTATGTAGGAAGATGACCTTGAACCTGGAGATTTGGGACCCATGCGATGGGTACCACGCAGTATTACTTTAAAGGGTCTGCGTCTGCTCACCCAACCTCACCAAACCTCTCAGCCGCAACAGTGTCCACCCTTAGGTCTCATCCAGCTGTGGGTCTAGATATGGTCAATCCAGGTTGCATCACAGCCCCTGAACGCATTGTGTAAGAATTTCTCTCTCTTTCACTGTCTTTGTTTCATGGGTTTTTCAAAGTAATTTATTTTTATAATGGGGTTTAGCTGCTTTTCACTGCTGTGTTTATGCCGCTTTTTACCCACTTGACCCACTAACAGAGAGATATCAATACATTGGTTTTAAGATTATTACTAGTCAGATATATTCTTGTGCGGTGAATAGGGCGTGTTGAGTCCAGTTCTCTGAGCAAGGAGTAGGTCTTGTCTATTACATATTGGGTTTATGGAACGGTATCTGAGCTAATTTGAAACCCTTGTTTTATGTATCACCCCACCTCACCTTTCCCGTTAAGCAGCCATAGTGTGTTTTCTGCATGTGTGACTCTGTTCTGTTTTGTAATTCAGTTCAAGTGTAACGGTTTTTACATTCCCTCTATAAGTGATACCTTATGAGAAGTGTCCTTTTCTGTGTGACTTATTTCACTTAGAGTCGTCGTACCTAAATCCACTCATCATGCTGCTACTAGCCTTATGACATTGATTTCACGGCTGAGTGATATTCCATTGTACATAAGGACCACAACTTCTTTATCCATTTTTCTCTTTCCTGCGATATTGAAGGTGGAATGAAGTGGAGGTTCTTGTCAACAGAGCAGCCCTAAACTTTGGGGTGCTTGTGTCTTGCTGATTTTTAATTTTCCCAATTTATACCCCCATGAGTGGAAGTGCCCTATGCTCTCTAAGCTTTGCTTTTTAGACGTTTCAGGACTCACCGTACACTTCTCCAGAGTGGCTGTTGACAATTTACATCCCGCCCATCAGTGTAGCAAGGCTCCCATTTCTCCATGGCCTGTCCTGCATTTCTGGTTTTGACACTTTTTTCAGCATGGCCCTTTTGACCGATGGGAAGCGAGACATCTTTGTAGCGCTGATTTGCCTTTCCAGGTTGCTTGGTTGGCCAAAAAGTGCGTATGCGTTTTTTCCTGAATATATTTAGGAAAAAACGCATACGCCCTTTTTGGCCAAGGGCATCATTGTCAACGTTTTGCCGCTTTTCATGTGCTTTAAAGGCGATTCGAATCTACCTCCTGAAATCTGTTTCCTGCAATTCTGCCTTGATTTCAAATCCTCTTCTTTGCCTTCCCTCAATATATTTGTGGATGAGAGTTATCATTTATAAGTCTGCAGGTTTGTGAATTGCAGTGCCCTGAACGTCCATTTTACAACTCGCTTTTTAGGGAGCTGGCCGCAAAAGCGCAGGATGGCTTCAGGCCCTGTTCTGGTTCCGGGGGGCAGGCTGAGCCTGTGGTTAATTCTTCTTCCTGATGGGAGAATAGAGTGACCTGTGCCTGTCCCAACACCAAGAGCTAGTCTTTCATTGGTTCCACGTCTTCCCGTTCATCCTCAGTACAAATTGCAACCTGTACGGAACAGGAGGTTAAAGGTGCTGATGCTCCAAGGAGGGAGATTGCTAGTAAAGTGGCTGGAATGGCGAACCCGGGCACAAGCAGATGAGAAATGAGGTGCGTTTTAGAAACCTTTCCCCATCACACGGTGTACCATCTTCTGGGTATCTCATGCATGTTTTCGATGTAGGAAGATGCCCTTGAACCTGGAGATTTGGGACCCATGCGATGGGAACCACGCAGTATTATTTAAAGGGTCTGCGTTTGCTCACCCAACCTCACCAAACCTCTCAGCCGCAACAGTGTCCACCCTTAGGTCTCATCCAGCTGTGGGTCTAGATATGGTCAATCCAGGTTGCATCACAGCCCCTGAACGCATTGTGTAAGAATTTCGCTCTCTTTCACTGTCTTTGTTTCATGGGTTTTTCAAAGTAATTTATTTTTATAATGGGGTTTAGCTGCTTTTCACTGCTGTGTTTATGCCGCTTTTTACCCACTTGACCCACTAACAGAGAGATATCAATACATAGGTTTTAAGATTATTACTAGTCAGATATATTCTTGTGCGGTGAATAGGGCGTGTTGAGTCCAGTTCTCTGAGCAAGGAGTAGGTCTAGTCTATTACATATTGGGTTTATGGAACGGTATCTGAGCTAATTTGAAACCCTTGTTTTATGTATCACCCCACCTCACCTTTCCCGTTAAGCAGCCATAGTGTGTTTTCTGCATGTGTGACTCTGTTCTGTTTTGTAATTCAGTTCAATTGTAACGGTTTTTACATTCCCTCTATAAGTGATACCTTATGAGAAGTGTCCTTTTCTGTGTGACTTATTTCACTTAGAGTCGTCGTACCTAAATCCACTCATCATGCTGCTACTAGCCTTATGACATTGATTTCACGGCTGAGTGATATTCCATTGTACATAAGGACCACAACTTCTTTATCCATTTTTCTCTTTCCTGCGATATTGAAGGTGGAATGAAGTGGAGGTCCTTGTCAACAGAGCAGCCCTAAACTTTGGGGTGCTTGTGTCTTGCTGATTTTTAATTTTCCCAATTTATACCCCCATGAGTGGAAGTGCCCTATGCTCTCTAAGCTTTGCTTTTTAGACGTTTCAGGACTCACCGTACACTTCTCCAGAGTGGCTGTTGACAATTTACATCCTGCCCATCAGTGTAGCAAGGCTCCCATTTTTCCATGGCCTGTCCTGCATTTCTGGTTTTGACACTTTTTTCAGCATGGCCCTTTTGACCGATGGGAAGCGAGACATCTTTGTAGCGCTGATTTGCCTTTCCAGGTTGCTTGGTTGGCCAAAAAGGGCGTATGCGTTTTTTCCTGAATATATTCAGGAAAAAACGCATACGCCCTTTTTGGCCAAGGGCATCATTGTCAACGTTTTGCCGCTTTTCATGTGCTTTAAAGGCGATTCGAATCTACCTCCTGAAATCTGTTTCCTGCAATTCTGCCTTGATTTCAAATCCTCTTCTTTGCCTTCCCTCAATATATTTGTGGATGAGAGTTATCATTTATAACTCTGCAGGTTTGTGAATTGTAGTGCCCTGAACCTCCATTTTACAACTCGCTTTTTAGGGAGCTGGCAGCAAAAGCGCAGGATGGCTTCAGGCCCTGTTCTGGTTCCGGGGGGCAGGCTGAGCCTGTGGTTAATTCTTCTTCCTGATGGGAAAATAGAGCGACCTGTGCCTGTCCCAACACCAAGAGCTAGTCTCTCATTGGTTCCACGTCTTCCCGTTCATCCTCAGTACAAATTGCAACCTGTACGGAACAGGAGGTTAAAGGTGATGATGCTCCAAGGAGGGAGATTGCTAGTAAAGTGGCTGGAATGGCGAATCCGGGCACAAGCAGATGAGAAATGAGGTGCGTTTTAGAAACCTTTCGCCATCACACGGTGTACCATCTTCTGGGTATCTCATGCATGTTTTCGATGTAGGAAGATGCCCTTGAACCTGGAGATTTGGGACCCATGCGATGGGTACCACGCAGTATTACTTTAAAGGGTCTGCGTTTGCTCACCCAACCTCACCAAACCTCTCAGCCGCCACAGTGTCCACCCTTATGTCTCATCCAGCTGTGGGTCTAGATATGGTCAATCCAGGTTGCATCACAGCCCCTGAACGCATTGTGTAAGAATTTCTCTCTCTTTCACTGTCTTTGTTTCATGGGTTTTTCAAAGTAATTTATTTTTATAATGGGGTTTAGCTGCTTTTCACTGCTGTGTTTATGCCGCTTTTTACCCAATTGACACACTAACAGAGAGATATCAATACATAAGTTTTAAGATTATTACTAGTCAGATATATTCTTGTGCGGTGAATAGGGCGTGTTGAGTCCAGTTCTCTGAGCAAGGAGTAGGTCTTGTCTATTACATATTGGGTTTATGGAACGGTATCTGAGCTAATTTGAAACCCTTGTTTTATGTATCACCCCACCTCACCTTTCCCGTTAAGCAGCCATAGTGTGTTTTCTGCATGTGTGACTCTGTTCTGTTTTGTAATTCAGTTCAAGTGTAACGGTTTTTACATTCCCTCTATAAGTGATACCTTATGAGAAGTGTCCTTTTCTGTGTGACTTATTTCACTTAGAGTCGTCGTACCTAAATCCACTCATCATGCTGCTACTAGCCTTATGACATTGATTTCACGGCTGAGTGATATTCCATTGTACATAAGGACCACAACTTCTTTATCCATTTTTCTCTTTCCTGGGATATTGAAGGTGGAATGAAGTGGAGGTCCTTGTCAACAGAGCAGCCCTAAACTTTGGGGTGCTTGTGTCTTGCTGATTTTTCATTTTCCCAATTTATACCCCCATGAGTGGAAGTGCCCTATGCTCTCTAAGCTTTGCTTTTTAGACGTTTCAGGACTCACCGTACACTTCTCCAGAGTGGCTGTTGACAATTTACATCCCACCCATCAGTGTAGCAAGGCTCCCATTTCTCCATGGCCTGTCCTGCATTTCTGGTGTTGACACTTTTTTCAGCATGGCCCTTTTGACCGATGGGAAGCGAGACATCTTTGTAGCGCTGATTTGCCTTTCCAGGTTGCTTGGTTGGCCAAAAAGGGCGTATGCGTTTTTTCCTGAATATATTCAGGAAAAAACGCATACGCCCTTTTTGGCCAAGGGCATCATTGTCAACGTTTTGCCGGTTTTCATGTGCTTTAAAGGCGATTCGAATCTACCTCCTGAAATCTGTTTCCTGCAATTCTGCCTTGATTTCAAATCCTCTTCTTTGCCTTCCCTCAATATATTTGTGGATGAGAGTTATCATTTATAAGTCTGCAGGTTTGTGAATTGCAGTGCCCTGAACCTCCATTTTACAACTCGCTTTTTAGGGAGCTGGCCGCAAAAGCGCAGGATGGCTTCAGGCCCTGTTCTGGTTCCGGGGGGCAGGCTGAGCCTGTGGTTAATTCTTCTTCCTGATGGGAAAATAGAGTGACCTGTGCCTGTCCCAACACCAAGAGCTAGTCTCTCATTGGTTCCACGTCTTCCCGTTCATCCTCAGTACAAATTGCAACCTGTACGGAACAGGAGGTTAAAGGTGATGATGCTCCAAGGAGGGAGATTGCTAGTAAAGTGGCTGGAATGGCGAATCCGGGCACAAGCAGATGAGAAATGAGGTGCGTTTTAGAAACCTTTCGCCATCACACGGTGTACCATCTTCTGGGTATCTCATGCATGTTTTCGATGTAGGAAGATGCCCTTGAACCTGGAGATTTGGGACCCATGCGATGGGTACCACGCAGTATTACTTTAAAGGGTCTGCGTTTGCTCACCCAACCTCACCAAACCTCTCAGCCGCCACAGTGTCCACCCTTATGTCTCATCCAGCTGTGGGTCTAGATATGGTCAATCCAGGTTGCATCACAGCCCCTGAACGCATTGTGTAAGAATTTCTCTCTCTTTCACTGTCTTTGTTTCATGGGTTTTTCAAAGTAATTTATTTTTATAATGGGGTTTAGCTGCTTTTCACTGCTGTGTTTATGCCGCTTTACACCCACTTGACACACTAACAGAGAGATATTAATACGTAAGTTTTAAGATTATTACTAGTCAGATATATTTTTGTGCGGTGAATAGGGCGTGTTGAGTCCAGTTCTCTGAGCAAGGCGTAGGTCTTGTCTATTACATATTGGGTTTATGGAACGGTATCTGAGCTAATTTGAAACCCTTGTTTTATGTATCACCCCACCTCACCTTTCCCGTTAAGCAGCCATAGTGTGTTTTCTGCATGTGTGACTCTGTTCTGTTTTGTAATTCAGTTCAAGTGTAACGGTTTTTACATTCCCTCTATAAGTGATACCTTATGAGAAGTGTCCTTTTCTGTGTGACTTATTTCACTTAGAGTCGTCGTACCTAAATCCACTCATCATGCTGCTACTAGCCTTATGACATTGATTTCACGGCTGAGTGATATTCCATTGTACATAAGGACCACAACTTCTTTATCCATTTTTCTCTTTCCTGCGATATTGAAGGTGGAATGAAGTGGAGGTCCTTGTCAACAGAGCAGCCCTAAACTTTGGGGTGCTTGTGTCTTGCTGATTTTTCATTTTCCCAATTTATAACCCCATGAGTGGAAGTGCCCTATGCTCTCTAAGCTTTGCTTTTTAGACGTTTCAGGACTCACCGTACACTTCTCCAGAGTGGCTGTTGACAATTTACATCCCACCCATCAGTGTAGCAAGGCTCCCATTTCTCCATGGCCTGTCCTGCATTTCTGGTGTTGACACTTTTTTCAGCATGGCCCTTTTGACCGATGGGAAGCGAGACATCTTTGTAGCGCTGATTTGCCTTTCCAGGTTGCTTGGTTGGCCAAAAAGGGCGTATGCGTTTTTTCCTGAATATATTCAGGAAAAAACGCATACGCCCTTTTTGGCCAAGGGCATCATTGTCAACGTTTTGCCGGTTTTCATGTGCTTTAAAGGCGATTCGAATCTACCTCCTGAAATCTGTTTCCTGCAATTCTGCCTTGATTTCAAATCCTCTTCTTTGCCTTCCCTCAATATATTTGTGGATGAGAGTTATCATTTATAACTCTGCAGGTTTGTGAATTGCAGTGCCCTGAACCTCCATTTTACAACTCGCTTTTTAGGGAGCTGGCAGCAAAAGCGCAGGATGGCTTCAGGCCCTGTTCTGGTTCCGGGGGGCAGGCTGAGCCTGTGGTTAATTCTTCTTCCTGATGGGAAAATAGAGTGACCTGTGCCTGTCCCAACACCAAGAGCTAGTCTCTCATTGGTTCCACGTCTTCCCGTTCATCCTCAGTACAAATTGCAACCTGTACGGAACAGGAGGTTAAAGGTGATGATGCTCCAAGGAGGGAGATTGCTAGTAAAGTGGCTGGAATGGCGAATCCGGGCACAAGCAGATGAGAAATGAGGTGCGTTTTAGAAACCTTTCGCCATCACACGGTGTACCATCTTCTGGGTATCTCATGCATGTTTTCGATGTAGGAAGATGCCCTTGAACCTGGAGATTTGGGACCCATGCGATGGGTACCACGCAGTATTACTTTAAAGGGTCTGCGTTTGCTCACCCAACCTCACCAAACCTCTCAGCCGCCACAGTGTCCACCGTTATGTCTCATCCAGCTGTGGGTCTAGATATGGTCAATCCAGGTTGCATCACAGCCCCTGAACGCATTGTGTAAGAATTTCTCTCTCTTTCACTGTCTTTGTTTCATGGGTTTTTCAAAGTAATTTATTTTTATAATGGGGTTTAGCTGCTTTTCACTGCTGTGTTTATGCCGCTTTACACCCACTTGACACACTAACAGAGAGATATTAATACGTAAGTTTTAAGATTATTACTAGTCAGATATATTTTTGTGCGGTGAATAGGGCGTGTTGAGTCCAGTTCTCTGAGCAAGGCGTAGGTCTTGTCTATTACATATTGGGTTTATGGAACGGTATCTGAGCTAATTTGAAACCCTTGTTTTATGTATCACCCCACCTCACCTTTCCCGTTAAGCAGCCATAGTGTGTTTTCTGCATGTGTGACTCTGTTCTGTTTTGTAATTCAGTTCAAGTGTAACGGTTTTTACATTCCCTCTATAAGTGATACCTTATGAGAAGTGTCCTTTTCTGTGTGACTTATTTCACTTAGAGTCGTCGTACCTAAATCCACTCATCATGCTGCTACTAGCCTTATGACATTGATTTCACGGCTGAGTGATATTCCATTGTACATAAGGACCACAACTTCTTTATCCATTTTTCTCTTTCCTGCGATATTGAAGGTGGAATGAAGTGGAGGTCCTTGTCAACAGAGCAGCCCTAAACTTTGGGGTGCTTGTGTCTTGCTGATTTTTCATTTTCCCAATTTATACCCCCATGAGTGGAAGTGCCCTATGCTCTCTAAGCTTTGCTTTTTAGACGTTTCAGGACTCACCGTACACTTCTCCAGAGTGGCTGTTGACAATTTACATCCCACCCATCAGTGTAGCAAGGCTCCCATTTCTCCATGGCCTGTCCTGCATTTCTGGTGTTGACACTTTTTTCAGCATGGCCCTTTTGACCGATGGGAAGCGAGACATCTTTGTAGCGCTGATTTGCCTTTCCAGGTTGCTTGGTTGGCCAAAAAGGGCGTATGCGTTTTTTCCTGAATATATTCAGGAAAAAACGCATACGCCCTTTTTGGCCAAGGGCATCATTGTCAAAGTTTTTCCGCTTTTCATGTGCTTTAAAGGCGATTCGAATCTACCTCCTGAAATCTGTTTCCTGCAATTCTGCCTTGATTTCAAATCCTCTTCTTTGCCTTCCCTCAATATATTTGTGGATGAGAGTTATCATTTATAAGTCTGCAGGTTTGTGAATTGCAGTGCCCTGAACCTCCATTTTACAACTCGCTTTTTAGGGAGCTGGCAGCAAAAGCGCAGGATGGCTTCAGGCCCTGTTCTGGTTCCGGGGGGCAGGCTGAGCCTGTGGTTAATTCTTCTTCCTGATGGGAAAATAGAGTGACCTGTGCCTGTCCCAACACCAAGAGCTAGTCTCTCATTGGTTCCACGTCTTCCCGTTCATCCTCAGTACAAATTGCAACCTGTACGGAACAGGAGGTTAAAGGTGATGATGCTCCAAGGAGGGAGATTGCTAGTAAAGTGGCTGGAATGGCGAATCCGGGCACAAGCAGATGAGAAATGAGGTGCGTTTTAGAAACCTTTCGCCATCACACGGTGTACCATCTTCTGGGTATCTCATGCATGTTTTCGATGTAGGAAGATGACCTTGAACCTGGAGATTTGGGACCCATGCGATGGGTACCACGCAGTATTACTTTAAAGGGTCTGCGTTTGCTCACCCAACCTCACCAAACCTCTCAGCCACCACAGTGTCCACCCTTATGTCTCATCCAGCTGTGGGTCTAGATATGGTCAATCCAGGTTGCATCACAGCCCCTGAACGCATTGTGTAAGAATTTCTCTCTCTTTCACTGTCTTTGTTTCATGGGTTTTTCAAAGTAATTTATTTTTATAATGGGGTTTAGCTGCTTTTCACTGCTGTGTTTATGCCGCTTTACACCCACTTGACACACTAACAGAGAGATATCAATACATAAGTTTTAAGATTATTACTAGTCAGATATATTCTTGTGCGGTGAATAGGGCGTGTTGAGTCCAGTTCTCTGAGCAAGGAGTAGGTCTTGTCTATTACATATTGGGTTTATGGAACGGTATCTGAGCTAATTTGAAACCCTTGTTTTATGTATCACCCCACCTCACCTTTCCCGTTAAGCAGCCATAGTGTGTTTTCTGCATGTGTGACTCTGTTCTGTTTTGTAATTCAGTTCAAGTGTAACGGTTTTTACATTCCCTCTATAAGTGATACCTTATGAGAAGTGTCCTTTTCTGTGTGACTTATTTCACTTAGAGTCGTCGTACCTAAATCCACTCATCATGCTGCTACTAGCCTTATGACATTGATTTCACGGCTGAGTGATATTCCATTGTACATAAGGACCACAACTTCTTTATCCATTTTTCTCTTTCCTGGGATATTGAAGGTGGAATGAAGTGGAGGTCCTTGTCAACAGAGCAGCCCTAAACTTTGGGGTGCTTGTGTCTTGCTGATTTTTAATTTTCCCAATTTATACCCCCATGAGTGGAAGTGCCCTATGCTCTCTAAGCTTTGCTTTTTAGACGTTTCAGGACTCACCGTACACTTCTCCAGAGTGGCTGTTGACAATTTACATCCCGCCCATCAGTGTAGCAAGGCTCCCATTTCTCCATGGCCTGTCCTGCATTTCTGGTGTTGACACTTTTTTCAGCATGGCCCTTTTGACCGATGGGAAGCGAGACATCTTTGTAGCGCTGATTTGCCTTTCCAGGTTGCTTGGTTGGCCAAAAAGGGCGTATGCGTTTTTTCCTGAATATATTCAGGAAAAAACGCATACGCCCTTTTTGGCCAAGGGCATCATTGTCAACGTTTTGCCGGTTTTCATGTGCTTTAAAGGCGATTCGAATCTACCTCCTGAAATCTGTTTCCTGCAATTCTGCCTTGATTTCAAATCCTCTTCTTTGCCTTCCCTCAATATATTTGTGGATGAGAGTTATCATTTATAACTCTGCAGGTTTGTGAATTGCAGTGCCCTGAACCTCCATTTTACAACTCGCTTTTTAGGGAGCTGGCAGCAAAAGCGCAGGATGGCTTCAGGCCCTGTTCTGGTTCCGGGGGGCAGGCTGAGCCTGTGGTTAATTCTTCTTCCTGATGGGAAAATAGAGTGACCTGTGCCTGTCCCAACACCAAGAGCTAGTCTCTCATTGGTTCCACGTCTTCCCGTTCATCCTCAGTACAAATTGCAACCTGTACGGAACAGGAGGTTAAAGGTGATGATGCTCCAAGGAGGGAGATTGCTAGTAAAGTGGCTGGAATGGCGAATCCGGGCACAAGCAGATGAGAAATGAGGTGCGTTTTAGAAACCTTTCGCCATCACACGGTGTACCATCTTCTGGGTATCTCATGCATGTTTTCGATGTAGGAAGATGACCTTGAACCTGGAGATTTGGGACCCATGCGATGGGTACCACGCAGTATTACTTTAAAGGGTCTGCGTCTGCTCACCCAACCTCACCAAACCTCTCAGCCGCAACAGTGTCCACCCTTATGTCTCATCCAGCTGTGGGTCTAGATATGGTCAATCCAGGTTGCATCACAGCCCCTGAACGCATTGTGTAAGAATTTCTCTCTCTTTCACTGTCTTTGTTTCATGGGTTTTTCAAAGTAATTTATTTTTATAATGGGGTTTAGCTGCTTTTCACTGCTGTGTTTATGCCGCTTTTTACCCACTTGACCCACTAACAGAGAGATATCAATACATTGGTTTTAAGATTATTACTAGTCAGAGATATTCTTGTGCGGTGAATAGGGCGTGTTGAGTCCAGTTCTCTGAGCAAGGAGTAGGTCTTGTCTATTACATATTGGGTTTATGGAACGGTATCTGAGCTAATTTGAAACCCTTGTTTTATGTATCACCCCACCTCACCTTTCCCGTTAAGCAGCCATAGTGTGTTTTCTGCATGTGTGACTCTGTTCTGTTTTGTAATTCAGTTCAAGTGTAACGGTTTTTACATTCCCTCTATAAGTGATACCTTATGAGAAGTGTCCTTTTCTGTGTGACTTATTTCACTTAGAGTCGTCGTACCTAAATCCACTCATCATGCTGCTACTAGCCTTATGACATTGATTTCACGGCTGAGTGATATTCCATTGTACATAAGGACCACAACTTCTTTATCCATTTTTCTCTTTCCTGCGATATTGAAGGTGGAATGAAGTGGAGGTCCTTGTCAACAGAGCAGCCCTAAACTTTGGGGTGCTTGTGTCTTGCTGATTTTTCATTTTCCCAATTTATACCCCCATGAGTGGAAGTGCTCTATGCTCTCTAAGCTTTGCTTTTTAGACGTTTCAGGACTCACCGTACACTTCTCCAGAGTGGCTGTTGACAATTTACATCCTGCCCATCAGTGTAGCAAGGCTCCCATTTTTCCATGGCCTGTCCTGCATTTCTGGTTTTGAGACTTTTTTCAGCATGGCCCTTTTGACCGATGGGAAGCGAGACATCTTTGTAGCGCTGATTTGCCTTTCCAGGTTGCTTGGTTGGCCAAAAAGGGCGTATGCGTTTTTTCCTGAATATATTCAGGAAAAAACGCATACGCCCTTTTTGGCCAAGGGCATCATTGTCAACGTTTTGCCGCTTTTCATGTGCTTTAAAGGCGATTGGAATCTACCTCCTGAAATCTGTTTCCTGCAATTCTGCCTTGATTTCAAATCCTCTTCTTTGCCTTCCCTCAATATATTTGTGGATGAGAGTTATCATTTATAAGTCTGCAGGTTTGTGAATTGCAGTGCCCTGAACCTCCATTTTACAACTCGCTTTTTAGGGAGCTGGCAGCAAAAGCGCAGGATGGCTTCAGGCCCTGTTCTGATTCCGGGGGGCAGGCTGAGCCTGTGGTTAATTCTTCTTCCTGATGGGAAAATAGAGTGACCTGTGCCTGTCCCAACACCAAGAGCTAGTCTCTCATTGGTTCCACGTCTTCCCGTTCATCCTCAGTACAAATTGCAACCTGTACGGAACAGGAGGTTAAAGGTGATGATGCTCCAAGGAGGGAGATTGCTAGTAAAGTGGCTGGAATGGCGAATCCGGGCACAAGCAGATGAGAAATGAGGTGCGTTTTAGAAACCTTTCGCCATCACACGGTGTACCATCTTCTGGGTATCTCATGCATGTTTTCGATGTAGGAAGATGACCTTGAACCTGGAGATTTGGGACCCATGCGATGGGTACCACGCAGTATTACTTTAAAGGGTCTGCGTTTGCTCACCCAACCTCACCAAACCTCTCAGCCGCAACAGTGTCCACCCTTATGTCTCATCCAGCTGTGGGTCTAGATATGGTCAATCCAGGTTGCATCACAGCCCCTGAACGCATTGTGTAAGAATTTCTCTCTCTTTCACTCTCTTTGTTTCATGGGTTTTTCAAAGTAATTTATTTTTATAATGGGGTTTAGCTGCTTTTCACTGCTGTGTTTATGCCGCTTTTTACCCAATTGACACACTAACAGAGAGATATCAATACATAAGTTTTAAGATTATTACTAGTCAGATATATTCTTGTGCGGTGAATAGGGCGTGTTGAGTCCAGTTCTCTGAGCAAGGAGTAGGTCTTGTCTATTACATATTGGGTTTATGGAACGGTATCTGAGCTAATTTGAAACCCTTGTTTTATGTATCACCCCACCTCACCTTTCCCTTTAAGCAGCCATAGTGTGTTTTCTGCATGTGTGACTCTGTTCTGTTTTGTAATTCAGTTCAAGTGTAACGGTTTTTACATTCCCTCTATAAGTGATACCTTATGAGAAGTGTCCTTTTCTGTGTGACTTATTTCACTTAGAGTCGTCGTACCTAAATCCACTCATCATGCTGCTACTAGCCTTATGACATTGATTTCACGGCTGAGTGATATTCCATTGTACATAAGGACCACAACTTCTTTATCCATTTTTCTCTTTCCTGCGATATTGAAGGTGGAATGAAGTGGAGGTCCTTGTCAACAGAGCAGCCCTAAACTTTGGGGTGCTTGTGTCTTGCTGATTTTTCATTTTCCCAATTTATACCCCCATGAGTGGAAGTGCCCTATGCTCTCTAAGCTTTGCTTTTTAGACGTTTCAGGACTCACCGTACACTTCTCCAGAGTGGCTGTTGACAATTTACATCCCACCCATCAGTGTAGCAAGGCTCCCATTTCTCCATGGCCTGTCCTGCATTTCTGGTGTTGACACTTTTTTCAGCATGGCCCTTTTGACCGATGGGAAGCGAGACATCTTTGTAGCGCTGATTTGCCTTTCCAGGTTGCTTGGTTGGCCAAAAAGGGCGTATGCGTTTTTTCCTGAATATATTCAGGAAAAAACGCATATGCCCGTTTTGGCCAAGGGCATCATTGTCAACGTTTTGAAGGTTTTCATGTGCTTTAAAGGCGATTCGAATCTACCTCCTGAAATCTGTTTCCTGCAATTCTGCCTTGATTTCAAATCCTCTTCTTTGCCTTCCCTCAATATATTTGTGGATGAGAGTTATCATTTATAACTCTGCAGGTTTGTGAATTGCAGTGCCCTGAACCTCCATTTTACAACTCGCTTTTTAGGGAGGTGACCGCAAAAGCGCAGGATGGCTTCAGGCCCTGTTCTGGTTCCGGGGGGCAGGCTGAGCCTGTGGTTAATTCTTCTTCCTGATGGGAAAATAGAGTGACCTGTGCCTGTCCCAACACCAAGAGCTAGTCTTTCATTGGTTCCACGTCTTCCCGTTCATCCTCAGTACAAATTGCAACCTGTACGGAACAGGAGGTTAAAGGTGCTGATGCTCCAAGGAGGGAGATTGCTAGTAAAGTGGCTGGAATGGCGAACCCGGGCACAAGCAGATGAGAAATGAGGTGCGTTTTAGAAACCTTTCCCCATCACACGGTGTACCATCTTCTGGGTATCTCATGCATGTTTTCGATGTAGGAAGATGACCTTGAACCTGGAGATTTGGGACCCATGCGATGGGTACCACGCAGTATTACTTTAAAGGGTCTGCGTTTGCTCACCCAACCTCACCAAACCTCTCAGCCGCAACAGTGTCCACCATTATGTCTCATCCAGCTGTGGGTCTAGATATGGTCAATCCAGGTTGCATCACAGCCCCTGAACGCATTGTGTAAGAATTTCTCTCTCTTTCACTGTCTTTGTTTCATGGGTTTTTCAAAGTAATTTATTTTTATAATGGGGTTTAGCTGCTTTTCACTGCTGTGTTTATGCCGCTTTTTACCCACTTGACCCACTAACAGAGAGATATCAATACGTAGGTTTTAAGATTATTACTAGTCAGATATATTCTTGTGCGGTGAATAGGGCGTGTTGAGTCCAGTTCTCTGAGCAAGGAGTAGGTCTTGTCTATTACATATTGGGTTTATGGAACGGTATCTGAGCTAATTTGAAACCCTTGTTTTATGTATCACCCCACCTCACCTTTCCCGTTAAGCAGCCATAGTGTGTTTTCTGCATGTGTGACTCTGTTCTGTTTTGTAATTCAGTTCAAGTGTAACGGTTTTTACATTCCCTCTATAAGTGATACCTTATGAGAAGTGTCCTTTTCTGTGTGACTTATTTCACTTAGAGTCGTCGTACCTAAATCCACTCATCATGCTGCTACTAGCCTTATGACATTGATTTCACGGCTGAGTGATATTCCATTGTACATAAGGACCACAACTTCTTTATCCATTTTTCTCTTTCCTGCGATATTGAAGGTGGAATGAAGTGGAGGTCCTTGTCAACAGAGCAGCCCTAAACTTTGGGGTGCTTGTGTCTTGCTGATTTTTAATTTTCCCAATTTATACCCCCATGAGTGGAAGTGCCCTATGCTCTCTAAGCTTTGCTTTTTAGACGTTTCAGGACTCACCGTACACTTCTCCAGAGTGGCTGTTGACAATTTACATCCCGCCCATCAGTGTAGCAAGGCTCCCATTTCTCCATGGCCTGTCCTGCATTTCTGGTTTTGACACTTTTTTGAGCATGGCCCTTTTGACCGATGGGAAGCGAGACATCTTTGTAGCGCTGATTTGCCTTTCCAGGTTGCTTGGTTGGCCAAAAAGGGCGTATGCGTTTTTTCCTGAATATATTCAGGAAAAAACGCATACGCCCTTTTTGGCCAAGGGCATCATTGTCAACGTTTTGCCACTTTTCATGTGCTTTAAAGGCAATTCGAATCTACCTCCTGAAATCTGTTTCCTGCAATTCTGCCTTGATTTCAAGTCCTCTTCTTTGCCTTCCCTCAATATATTTGTGGATGAGAGTTATCATTTATAAGTCTGCAGGTTTGTGAATTGCAGTGCCCTGAACCTCCATTTTACAACTCGCTTTTTAGGGAGCTGGCCGCAAAAGCACAGGATGGCTTCAGGCCCTGTTCTGGTTCTGGGGGGCAGGCTGAGCCTGTGGTTAATTCTTCTTCCTGATGGGAAAATAGAGTGACCTGTGCCTGTCCCAACACCAAGAGCTAGTCTTTCATTGGTTCCACGTCTTCCCGTTCATCCTCAGTACAAATTGCAACCTGTACGAAACAGGAGGTTAAAGGTGCTGATGCTCCAAGGAGGGAGATTGCTAGTAAAGTGGCTGGAATGGTGAACCCGGGCACAAGCAGATGAGAAATGAGGTGCTTTTTAGAAACCTTTCCCCATCACACGGTGTACCATCTTCTGGGTATCTCATGCATGTTTTCGATGTAGGAAGATGACCTTGAACCTGGAGATTTGGGACCCATGCGATGGGTACCACGCAGTATTATTTAAAGGGTCTGCGTTTGCTCACCCAACCTCACCAAACCTCTCAGCCGCAACAGTGTCCACCCTTATGTCTCATCCAGCTGTGGGTCTAGGTATGGTCAATCCAGGTTGCATCACAGCCCCTGAACGCATTGTGTAAGAATTTCTCTCTCTTTCACTGTCTTTGTTTCATGGGTTTTTCAAAGTAATTTATTTTTATAATGGGGTTTAGCTGCTTTTCACTGCTGTGTTTATGCCGCTTTTTACCCACTTGACCCACTAACAGAGAGATATCAATACATAGGTTTTAAGATTATTACTAGTCAGATATATTCTTGTGCGGTGAATAGGGCGTGTTGAGTCCAGTTCTCTGAGCAAGGAGTAGGTCTTGTCTATTACATATTGGGTTTATGGAACGGTATCTGAGCTAATTTGAAACCCTTGTTTTATGTATCACCCCACCTCACCTTTCCCGTTAAGCAGCCATAGTGTGTTTTCTGCATGTGTGACTCTGTTCTGTTTTGTAATTCAGTTCAAGTGTAACGGTTTTTACATTCCCTCTATAAGTGATACCTTATGAGAAGTGTCCTTTTCTGTGTGACTTATTTCACTTAGAGTTGTCGTACCTAAATCCACTCATCATGCTGCTACTAGCCTTATGACATTGATTTCACGGCTGAGTGATATTCCATTGTACATAAGGACCACAACTTCTTTATCCATTTTTCTCTTTCCTGCGATATTGAAGGTGGAATGAAGTGGAGGTCCTTGTCAACAGAGCAGCCCTAAACTTTGGGGTGCTTGTGTCTTGCTGATTTTTAATTTTCCCAATTTATAACCCCATGAGTGGAAGTGCCCTATGCTCTCTAAGCTTTGCTTTTTAGACTTTTCAGGACTCACCGTACACTTCTCCAGAGTGGCTGTTGACAATTTACATCCCGCCAATCAGTGTAGCAAGGCTCCCATTTCTCCATGGCCTGTCCTGCATTTCTGGTTTTGACACTTTTTTCAGCATGGCCCTTTTGACCGATGGGAAGCGAGACATCTTTGTAGCGCTGATTTGCCTTTCCAGGTTGCTTGGTTGGCCAAAAAGGGCGTATGCGTTTTTTCCTGAATATATTCAGGAAAAAACGCATACGCCCTTTTTGGCCAAGGGCATCATTGTCAACGTTTTGCCGCTTTTCATGTGCTTTAAAGGCGATTCGAATCTACCTCCTGAAATCTGTTTCCTGCAATTCTGCCTTGATTTCAAATCCTCTTCTTTGCCTTCCCTCAATATATTTGTGGACGAGAGTTATCATTTATAACTCTGCAGGTTTGTGAATTGCAGTGCCCTGAACCTCCATTTTACAACTCGCGTTTTTGGGAGATGGCCGCAAAAGCGCAGGATGGCTTCAGGCCCTGTTCTTGTTCCGGGGGGCAGGCTGAGCCTGTGGTTAATTCTTCTTCCTGATGGGAAAATAGAGTGACCTGTGCCTGTCCCAACACCAAGAGCTAGTCTCTCATTGGTTCCACGTCTTCCCGTTCATCCTCAGGACAAATATCAACCTGTACGGAACAGGAGGTTAAACGTGATGATGCTCCAAGGAGGGAGATTGCTAGTAAAGTGGCTGGAATGGCGAACCCGAGCACAAGGAGATGAGAAATGAGGTGCGTTTTAGAAACCTTTCCCCATCACACGGTGTACCGTCTTCTGGGTTTCTCATGCATGTTTTCGATGTAGGAAGATGCCCTTGAACCTGGAGATTTGGGACCCATGCGATGGGTACCACGCAGTATTACTTTAAAGGGTTTGCGTTTGCTCACCCAACCTCACCAAACCTCTCAGCCCCAAGAGTGTCCACCCTTATGTCTCATCCAGCTGTGGGTCTAGATATGGTCAATCCAGGTTGCATCACAGCCCGTGAACGCATTGTGTAAGAATTTCTATCTCTTTCACTGTCTTTGTTTCATGGGTTTTTCAAAGTAATTTATTTTTATAAATGGGTTTAGCTGCTTTTCACTGCTGTGTTTTTGCCGCTTTTCACCCACTTGACACACTAACAGAGAGATATCAATACATAGGTTTTAAGATTATTACTAGTCAGATATATTCTTGTGCGGTAAATAGGGCGTGTTGAGTCCAGTTCTCTGAGCAAGGAGTAGGTGTTGTCTATTACATATTGGTTTTATGGAACGGTATCTGAGCTAATTTGAAACCCTTGTTTTATGTATCACCCCACCTCACCTTTCCCGTTAAGCAGCCATAGTGTGTTTTCTGCATGTGTGACTCTGTTCTGTTTTGTAATTCAGTTCAAGTGTAACGGTTTTTACATTCCCTCTATCAGTGATACCTTATGAGAAGTGTCCTTTTCTGTGTGACTTATTTCACTTAGAGTCGTCATACCTAATTCCACTCATCATGCTGCTACTAGCCTTATGACATTGATTTCATGGCTGAGTGATATTCCATTGTACATAAGGACCACAACTTCTTTATCCATTTTTCTCTTTCCTGGGATATTGAAGGTGGAATGAAGTGGAGGTCCTTGTCAACAGAGCAGTCCTAAACTTTGGGGTGCTTGTGTCTTGCTGATTTTTAATTTTCCCAATTTATACCCCCATGAGTGGAAGTGCCCTATGCTCTCTAAGCTGTGTTTTTTAGATGTTTCAGGACACACCGTAATCTTCTCCAGAGTGGCTGTTGGCAATTTACATCCCGCCCATCAGTGTACCAAGGCTCCCATTTCTCCATGGCCTGTCCTGCATTTCTGGTTTTGACACTTTTTTCAGCATGGCCTTTTTAACCGATGGGAAGCGAGACTTCTTTGTAGCGCTGATTTGCCTTTCCAGGTTGCTTGGTTGGCCAAAAATGGCGTATGCGTTTTTTCCTGAATATATTCAGGAAAAAACACATACGCCCTTTTTGGCCAAGGGCATCATTGTCAACGTTTTGCCGCTTTTCATGTGCTTTAAAGGCAATTCGAATCTACCTCCTGAAATCTGTTTCCTGCAATTCTGCCTTGATTTCAAATCCTCTTCTTTGCCTTCCCTCAATATATTTGTGGATGAGAGTTATCATTTATAACTCTGCAGGTTTGTGAATTGCAGTGCCCTGAACCTCCATTTTACAACACGCGTTTTTGGGAGATGGCCGCAAAAGCGCAGGATGGCTTCAGGCCCTGTTCTGGTTCCGGGGTGCAGGCTGAGCCTGTGGTTAATTCTTCTTCCTGATGGGAAAATAGAGTGACCTGTGCCTGTCCCAACACCAAGAGCTAGTCTTTCATTGGTTCCACGTCTTCCCGTTCATCCTCAGTACAAATTGCAACCTGTACGGAACAGGAGGTTAAAGGTGCTGATTCTCCAAGGAGGGAGATTGCTAGTAAAGTGGCTGGAATGGTGAACCCGGGCACAAGCAGATGAGAAATGAGGTGCGTTTTAGAAACCTTTCCACATCACACGGTGTACCATCTTCTGGGTTTCTCATGCATGTTTTCGATGTAGGAAGATGACCTTGAACCTGGCGATTTGGGACCCATGCGATGGTTACCATGCAGTATTACTTTAAAGGGTCTGCGTTTGCTCACCCAACCTCACCAAACCTCTCAGCCCCAAGAGTGTCCACCCTTATGTCTCATCCAGCTGTGGGTCTAGATATGGTCAATCCAGGTTGCATCACAGCCCGTGAACGCATTGTGTAGGAATTTCTATCTCTTTCACTGTCTTTGTTTCATGGGTTTTTCAAAGAAATTTATTTTTATAATGGGGTTTAGCTGCTTTTCACTGCTGTGTTTATGCCGCTTTACACCCACTTGGCACACTAACAGAGAGATATCAATACATAGGTTTTAAGATTATTACTAGTCAGATATATTCTTGTGCGGTGAATAGGGCGTGTTGAGTCCAGTTCTCTGAGCAAGGAGTAGGTCTAGTCTATTACATATTGGTTTTATGGAACGGTATCTGAGCTAATTTGAAACCCTTGTTTTATGTATCACCCCACCTCACCTTTCCCGTTAAGCAGCCATAGTGTGTTTTCTGCATGTGTGACTCTGTTCTGTTTTGTAATTCAGTTCAAGTGTAACGGTTTTTACATTCCCTCTATCAGTGATACCTTATGAGAAGTGTCCTTTTCTGTGTGACTTATTTCACTTAGAGTCGTCGTACCTAAATCCACTCATCATGCTGCTACTAGCCTTATGACATTGATTTCATGGCTGAGTGATATTCCATTGTACATAAGGACCACAACTTCTTTATCCATTTTTCTCTTTCCTGGGATATTGAAGGTGGAATGAAGTGGAGGTCCTTGTCAACAGAGCAGTCCTAAACTTTGGGGTGCTTGTGTCTTGCCGATTTTTAATTTTCCCAATTTATACCCCCATGAGTGGAAGTGCCCTATGCTCTCTAAGCTGTGTTTTTTAGATGTTTCAGGACACACCGTAATCTTCTCCAGAGTGGCTGTTGGCAATTTACATCCCGCCCATCAGTGTAGCAAGGCTCCCATTTCTCCATGGCCTGTCCTGCATTTCTGGTTTTGACACTTTTTTCAGCATGGCCTTTTTAACCGATGGGAAGCGAGACTTCTTTGTAGCGCTGATTTGCCTTTCCAGGTTGCTTGGTTGGCCAAAAAGGGCGTATGCGTTTTTTCCTGAATATATTCAGGAAAAAACGCATACGCCCTTTTTGGCCAAGGGCATCATTGTCAACGTTTTGCCGCTTTTCATGTGCTTTAAAGGCAATTCGAATCTACCTCCTGAAATCTGTTTCCTGCAATTCTGCCTTGATTTCAAATCCTCTTCTTTGCCTTCCCTCAATATATTTGTGGACGAGAGTTATCATTTATAACTCTGCAGGTTTGTGAATTGCAGTGCCCTGAACCTCCATTTTACAACTCGCGTTTTTGGGAGATGGCCGCAAAAGCGCAGGATGGCTTCAGGCCCTGTTCTTGTTCCGGGGGGCAGGCTGAGCCTGTGGTTAATTCTTCTTCCTGATGGGAAAATAGAGTGACCTGTGCCTGTCCCAACACCAAGAGCTAGTCTTTCATTGGTTCCACGTCTTCCCGTTCATCCTCAGTACAAATTGCAACCTGTACGGAACAGGAGGTTAAAGGTGCTGATGCTCCAAGTAGGGAGATTGCTAGTAAAGCGGCTGGAATAGCGCACCCGGGCACAAGGAGATGAGAAATGAGGTGCGTTTTAGAAACCTTTCCACATCACACGGTGTACCATCTTCTGGGTTTCTCATGCATGTTTTCGATGTAGGAAGATGCCCTTGAACCTGGAGATTTGGGACCCATGCGATGGGTACCACGCAGTATTACTTTAAAGGGTCTGCGTTTGCTCACCCAACCTCACCAAACCTCTCAGCCGCAACAGTGTCCACCCTTATGTCTCATCCAGCTGTGGGTCTAGATATGGTCAATCCAGGTTGCATCACAGCCCCTGAACGCATTGTGTAAGAATTTCTCTCTCTTTCACTGTCTTTGTTTCATGGGTTTTTCAAAGTAATTTATTTTTATAATGGGGTTTAGCTGCTTTTCACTGCTGTGTTTATGCCGCTTTTTACCCACTTGACACACTAACAGAGAGATATCAATACATAGGTTTTAAGATTATTACTAGTCAGATATATTCTTGTGCGGTGAATAGGGCGTGTTGAGTCCAGTTCTCTGAGCAAGGAGTAGGTCTAGTCCATTACATATTGAGTTTATGGAACGGTATCTGAGCTAATTTGAAACCCTTGTTTTATGTATCACCCCACCTCACCTTTCCCGTTAAGTAGCCATAGTGTGTTTTCTGCATGTGTGACTCTCTTCTGTTTTGTAATTCAGTTCAAGTGTAACGGTTTTTACATTCCCTCTATCAGTGATACCTTATGAGAAGTGTCCTTTTCTGTGTGACTTATTTCACTTAGAGTCGTCGTACCTAAATCCACTCATCATGCTGCTACTAGCCTTATGACATTGATTTCATGGCTGAGTGATATTCCATTGTACATAAGGACCACAACTTCTTTATCCATTTTTCTCTTTCCTGGGATATTGAAGGTGGAATGAAGTGGAGGTCCTTGTCAACAGAGCAGTCCTAAACTTTGGGGTGCTTGTGTCTTGCCGATTTTTAATTTTCCCAATTTATACCCCCATGAGTGGAAGTGCCCTATGCTCTCTAAGCTGTGTTTTTTAGATGTTTCAGGACACACCGTAATCTTCTCCAGAGTGGCTGTTGGCAATTTACATCCCGCCCATCAGTGTAGCAAGGCTCCCATTTCTCCATGGCCTGTCCTGCATTTCTGGTTTTGACACTTTTTTCAGCATGGCCTTTTTAACCGATGGGAAGCGAGACTTCTTTGTAGCGCTGATTTGCCTTTCCAGGTTGCTTGGTTGGCCAAAAAGGGCGTATGCGTTTTTTCCTGAATATATTCAGGAAAAAACGCATACGCCCTTTTTGGCCAAGGGCATCATTGTCAACGTTTTGCCGCTTTTCATGTGCTTTAAAGGCAATTCGAATCTACCTCCTGAAATCTGTTTCCTGCAATTCTGCCTTGATTTCAAATCCTCTTCTTTGCCTTCCCTCAATATATTTGTGGACGAGAGTTATCATTTATAACTCTGCAGGTTTGTGAATTGCAGTGCCCTGAACCTCCATTTTACAACTCGCGTTTTTGGGAGATGGCCGCAAAAGCGCAGGATGGCTTCAGGCCCTGTTCTTGTTCCGGGGGGCAGGCTGAGCCTGTGGTTAATTCTTCTTCCTGATGGGAAAATAGAGTGACCTGTGCCTGTCCCAACACCAAGAGCTAGTCTTTCATTGGTTCCACGTCTTCCCGTTCATCCTCAGTACAAATTGCAACCTGTACGGAACAGGAGGTTAAAGGTGCTGATGCTCCAAGTAGGGAGATTGCTAGTAAAGCGGCTGGAATAGCGCACCCGGGCACAAGGAGATGAGAAATGAGGTGCGTTTTAGAAACCTTTCCACATCACACGGTGTACCATCTTCTGGGTTTCTCATGCATGTTTTCGATGTAGGAAGATGCCCTTGAACCTGGAGATTTGGGACCCATGCGATGGGTACCACGCAGTATTACTTTAAAGGGTCTGCGTTTGCTCACCCAACCTCACCAAACCTCTCAGCCGCAACAGTGTCCACCCTTATGTCTCATCCAGCTGTGGGTCTAGATATGGTCAATCCAGGTTGCATCACAGCCCCTGAACGCATTGTGTAAGAATTTCTCTCTCTTTCACTGTCTTTGTTTCATGGGTTTTTCAAAGTAATTTATTTTTATAATGGGGTTTAGCTGCTTTTCACTGCTGTGTTTATGCCGCTTTTTACCCACTTGACACACTAACAGAGAGATATCAATACATAGGTTTTAAGATTATTACTAGTCAGATATATTCTTGTGCGGTGAATAGGGCGTGTTGAGTCCAGTTCTCTGAGCAAGGAGTAGGTCTAGTCCATTACATATTGGGTTTATGGAACGGTATCTGAGCTAATTTGAAACCCTTGTTTTATGTATCACCCCACCTCACCTTTCCCGTTAAGTAGCCATAGTGTGTTTTCTGCATGTGTGACTCTCTTCTGTTTTGTAATTCAGTTCAAGTGTAACGGTTTTTACATTCCCTCTATCAGTGATACCTTATGAGAAGTGTCCTTTTCTGTGTGACTTATTTCACTTAGAATCGTCGTACCTAAATCCACTCATCATGCTGCTACTAGCCTTATGACATTGATTTCATGGCTGAGTGATATTCCATTGTACATAAGGACCACAACTTCTTTATCCATTTTTCTCTTTCCTGGGATATTGAAGGTGGAATGAAGTGGAGGTCCTTGTCAACAGAGCAGCCCTAAACTTTGGGGTGCTTGTGTCTTGCTGATTTTTCATTTTCCCAATTTATACCCCCATGAGTGGAAGTGCCCTATGCTCTCTAAGCTTTGCTTTTTAGACGTTTCAGGACTCACCGTACACTTCTCCAGTGTGGCTGTTGACAATTTACATCCTGCCCATCAGTGTAGCAAGGCTGCCATTTTTCTATGGCCTGTCCTGCATTTCTGGTTTTGACACTTTTTTCAGCATGGCCCTTTTGACCGATGGGAAGCGAGACATCTTTGTAGCGCTGATTTGCCTTTCCAGGTTGCTTGGTTGGCCAAAAAGGGCGTATGCGTTTTTTCCTGAATATATTCAGGAAAAAACGCATACGCCCTTTTTGGCCAAGGGCATCATTGTCAACGTTTTGCCGCTTTTCATGTGCTTTAAAGGCGATTCGAATCTACCTCCTGAAATCTGTTTCCTGCAATTCTGCCTTGATTTCAAATCCTCTTCTTTGCCTTCCCTCAATATATTTGTGGACGAGAGTTATCATTTATAACTCTGCAGGTTTGTGAATTGCAGTGCCCTGAACCTCCATTTTACAACTCGCGTTTTTGGGAGATGGCCGCAAAAGCGCAGGATGGCTTCAGGCCCTGTTCTTGTTCCGGGGGGCAGGCTGAGCCTGTGGTTAATTCTTCTTCCTGATGGGAAAATAGAGTGACCTGTGCCTGTCCCAACACCAAGAGCTACTCTCTCATTGGTTCCACGTCTTCCCGTTCATCCTCAGGACAAATATCAACCTGTACGGAACAGGAGGTTAAACGTGGTGATGCTCCAAGGAGGGAGATTGCTAGTAAAGTGGCTGGAATCGCGAACCCGAGCACAAGCAGATGAGAAATGAGGTGCGTTTTAGAAACCTTTCCCCATCACACGGTGTACCATCTTCTGGGTTTCTCATGCATGTTTTCGATGTAGGAAGATGCCCTTGAACCTGGAGATTTGGGACCCATGCGATGGGTACCACGCAGTATTACTTTAAAGGGTCTGCGTTTGCTCACCCAACCTCACCAAACCTCTCAGCCCCAAGAGTGTCCACCCTTATGACTCATCCAGCTGTGGGTCTAGATATGGTCAATCCAGGTTGCATCACAGCCCCTGAACGCATTGTGTAAGAATTTCTCTCTCTTTCACTGTCTTTGTTTCATGGGTTTTTCAAAGTAATTTATTTTTATAATGGGGTTTAGCTGCTTTTCACTGTTGTGTTTATGCCGCTTTTTACCCACTTGACACACTAACAGAGAGATATCAATACATAGGTTTTAAGATTATTACTAGTCAGATATATTCTTGTGCGGTGAATAGGGCGTGTTGAGTCCAGTTCTCTGAGCAAGGAGTAGGTCTTGTCTATTACATATTGGTTTTATGGAACGGTATCTGAGCTAATTTGAAACCCTTGTTTTATGTATCACCCCACCTCACCTTTCCCGTGAAGCAGCCATAGTGTGTTTTCTGCATGTGTGACTCTGTTCTGTTTTGTAATTCAGTTCAAGTGTAACGGTTTTTACATTCCCTCTATCAGTGATACCTTATGAGAAGTGTCCTTTTCTGTGTGACTTATTTCACTTAGAGTCGTCGTACCTATATCCACTCATCATGCTGCTACTAGCCTTATGACATTGATTTCACGGCTGAGTGATATTCCATTGTACATAAGGACCACAACTTCTTTATCCATTTTTCTCTTTCCTGGGATATTGAAGGTGGAATGAAGTGGAGGTCCTTGTCAACAGAGCAGCCCTAAACTTTGGGGTGCTTGTGTCTTGCTGATTTTTAATTTTCCCAATTTATACCCCCATGAGTGGAAGTGCCCTATGCTCTCTAAGCTTTGCTTTTTAGACGTTTCAGGACTCACCGTACACTTCTCCAGAGTGGCTGTTGACAATTTACATCCCGCCCATCAGTGTAGCAAGGCTCCCATTTCTCCATGGCCTGTCCTGCATTTCTGGTGTTGACACTTTTTTCAGCATGGCCCTTTTGACCGATGGGAAGCGAGACATCTTTGTAGCGCTGATTTGCCTTTCCAGGTTGCTTGGTTGGCCAAAAAGGGCGTATGCGTTTTTTCCTGAATATATTCAGGAAAAAACGCATACGCCCTTTTTGGCCAAGGGCATCATTGTCAACGTTTTGCCGCTTTTCATGTGCTTTAAAGGCGATTCGAATCTACCTCCTGAAATCTGTTTCCTGCAATTCTGCCTTGATTTCAAATCCTCTTCTTTGCCTTCCCTCAATATATTTGTGGACGAGAGTTATCATTTATAACTCTGCAGGTTTGTGAATTGCAGTGCCCTGAACCTCCATTTTACAACTCGCGTTTTTGGGAGCTGGCCGCAAAAGCGCAGGATGGCTTCAGGCCCTGTTCTTGTTCCGGGGGGCAGGCTGAGCCTGTGGTTAATTCTTCTTCCTGATGGGAAAATAGAGTGACCTGTGCCTGTCCCAACACCAAGAGCTAGTCTCTCATTGGTTCCACGTCTTCCCGTTCATCCTCAGGACAAATATCAACCTGTACGGAACAGGAGGTTAAACGTGATGATGCTCCAAGGAGGGAGATTGCTAGTAAAGTGGCTGGAATGGCGAACCCGAGCACAAGGAGATGAGAAATGAGGTGCGTTTTAGAAACCTTTCCCCATCACACTTTGTACCATCTTCTGGGTTTCTCATGCATGTTTTCGATGTAGGAAGTTGCCCTTGAACCTGGAGATTTGGGACCCATGCGATGTGTACCACGCAGTATTACTTTAAAGGGTTTGCGTTTGCTCACCCAACCTCACCAAAACTCTCAGCCCCAAGAGTGTCCACCCTTATGTCTCATCCAGCTGTGGGTCTAGATATGGTCAATCCAGGTTGCATCACAGCCCGTGAACGCATTGTGTAAGAATTTCTATCTCTTTCACTGTCTTTGTTTCATGGGTTTTTCAAAGTAATTTATTTTTATAAATAGGTTTAGCTGCTTTTCACTGCTGTGTTTATGCCGCTTTTCACCCACTTGACACACTAACAGAGAGATATCAATACATAGGTTTTAAGATTATTACTAGTCAGATATATTCTTGTGCGGTGAATAGGGCATGTTGAGTCCAGTTCTCTGAGCAAGGAGTAGGTGTTGTCTATTACATATTGGTTTTATGGAACGGTATCTGAGCTAATTTGAAACCCTTGTTTTATGTATCACCCCACCTCACCTTTCCCGTTAAGCAGCCATAGTGTGTTTTCTGCATGTGTGACTCTGTTCTGTTTTGTAATTCAGTTCAAGTGTAACGGTTTTTACATTCCCTCTATCAGTGATACCTTATGAGAAGTGTACTTTTCTGTGTGCCTTATTTCACTTAGAATCGTCGTACCTAAATCCACTCATCATGCTGCTACTAGCCTTATGACATTGATTTCATGGCTGAGTGATATTCCATTGTACATAAGGACCACAACTTCTTTATCCATTTTTCTCTTTCCTGGGATATTGAAGGTGGAATGAAGTGGAGGTCCTTGTCAACAGAGCAGTCCTAAACTTTGGGGTGCTTGTGTCTTGCCGATTTTTAATTTTCCCAATTTATACCCCCATGAGTGGAAGTGCCCTATGCTCTCTAAGCTGTGTTTTTTAGATGTTTCAGGACACACCGTAATCTTCTCCAGAGTGGCTGTTGGCAATTTACATCCCGCCCATCAGTGTAGCAAGGCTCCCATTTCTCCATGGCCTGTCCTGCATTTCTGGTTTTGACACTTTTTTCAGCATGGCCTTTTTAACCGATGGGAAGCGAGACTTCTTTGTAGCGCTGATTTGCCTTTCCAGGTTGCTTGGTTGGCCAAAAAGGGCGTATGCGTTTTTTCCTGAATATATTCAGGAAAAAACGCATACGCCCTTTTTGGCCAAGGGCATCATTGTCAACGTTTTGCCGCTTTTCATGTGCTTTAAAGGCAATTCGAATCTACCTCCTGAAATCTGTTTCCTGCAATTCTGCCTTGATTTCAAATCCTCTTCTTTGCCTTCCCTCAATATATTTGTGGACGAGAGTTATCATTTATAACTCTGCAGGTTTGTGAATTGCAGTGCCCTGAACCTCCATTTTACAACTCGCGTTTTTGGGAGATGGCCGCAAAAGCGCAGGATGGCTTCAGGCCCTGTTCTTGTTCCGGGGGGCAGGCTGAGCCTGTGGTTAATTCTTCTTCCTGATGGGAAAATAGAGTGACCTGTGCCTGTCCCAACACCAAGAGCTAGTCTTTCATTGGTTCCACGTCTTCCCGTTCATCCTCAGTACAAATTGCAACCTGTACGGAACAGGAGGTTAAAGGTGCTGATGCTCCAAGTAGGGAGATTGCTAGTAAAGCGGCTGGAATAGCGCACCCGGGCACAAGGAGATGAGAAATGAGGTGCGTTTTAGAAACCTTTCCACATCACACGGTGTACCATCTTCTGGGTTTCTCATGCATGTTTTCGATGTAGGAAGATGCCCTTGAACCTGGAGATTTGGGACCCATGCGATGGGTACCACGCAGTATTACTTTAAAGGGTCGGCGTTTGCTCACCCAACCTCACCAAACCTCTCAGCCGCAACAGTGTCCACCCTTATGTCTCATCCAGCTGTGGGTCTAGATATGGTCAATCCAGGTTGCATCACAGCCCCTGAACGCATTGTGTAAGAATTTCTCTCTCTTTCACTGTCTTTGTTTCATGGGTTTTTCAAAGTAATTTATTTTTATAATGGGGTTTAGCTGCTTTTCACTGCTGTGTTTATGCCGCTTTTTACCCACTTGACCCACTAACAGAGAGATATCAATACATAGGTTTTAAGATTATTACTAGTCAGATATATTCTTGTGCGGTGAATAGGGCGTGTTGAGTCCAGTTCTCTGAGCAAGGAGTAGGTCTAGTCCATTACATATTGGGTTTATGGAACGGTATCTGAGCTAATTTGAAACCCTTGTTTTATGTATCACCCCACCTCACCTTTCCCGTTAAGTAGCCATAGTGTGTTTTCTGCATGTGTGACTCTCTTCTGTTTTGTAATTCAGTTCAAGTGTAACGGTTTTTACATTCCCTTTATCAGTGATACCTTATGAGAAGTGTCCTTTTCTGTGTGACTTATTTCACTTAGAATCGTCGTACCTAAATCCACTCATCATGCTGCTACTAGCCTTATGACATTGATTTCATGGCTGAGTGATATTCCATTGTACATAAGGACCACAACTTCTTTATCCATTTTTCTCTTTCCTGGGATATTGAAGGTGGAATGAAGTGGAGGTCCTTGTCAACAGAGCAGCCCTAAACTTTGGGGTGCTTGTGTCTTGCTGATTTTTCATTTTCCCAATTTATACCCCCATGAGTGGAAGTGCCCTATGCTCTCTAAGCTTTGCTTTTTAGACGTTTCAGGACTCACCGTACACTTCTCCAGTGTGGCTGTTGACAATTTACATCCTGCCCATCAGTGTAGCAAGGCTGCCATTTTTCCATGGCCTGTCCTGCATTTCTGGTTTTGACACTTTTTTCAGCATGGCCCTTTTGACCGATGGGAAGCGAGACATCTTTGTAGCGCTGATTTGCCTTTCCAGGTTGCTTGGTTGGCCAAAAAGGGCGTATGCGTTTTTTCCTGAATATATTCAGGAAAAAACGCATACGCCCTTTTTGGCCAAGGGCATCATTGTCAACGTTTTGCCGCTTTTCATGTGCTTTAAAGGCGATTCGAATCTACCTCCTGAAATCTGTTTCCTGCAATTCTGCCTTGATTTCAAATCCTCTTCTTTGCCTTCCCTCAATATATTTGTGGACGAGAGTTATCATTTATAACTCTGCAGGTTTGTGAATTGCAGTGCCCTGAACCTCCATTTTACAACTCGCGTTTTTGGGAGATGCCCGCAAAAGCGCAGGATGGCTTCAGGCCCTGTTCTTGTTCCGGGGGGCAGGCTGAGCCTGTGGTTAATTCTTCTTCCTGATGGGAAAATAGAGTGACCTGTGCCTGTCCCAACACCAAGAGCTACTCTCTCATTGGTTCCACGTCTTCCCGTTCATCCTCAGGACAAATATCAACCTGTACGGAACAGGAGGTTAAACGTGGTGATGCTCCAAGGAGGGAGATTGCTAGTAAAGTGGCTGGAATCGCGAACCCGAGCACAAGCAGATGAGAAATGAGGTGCGTTTTAGAAACCTTTCCCCATCACACGGTGTACCATCTTCTGGGTTTCTCATGCATGTTTTCGATGTAGGAAGATGCCCTTGAACCTGGAGATTTGGGACCCATGCGATGGGTACCACGCAGTATTACTTTAAAGGGTCTGCGTTTGCTCACCCAACCTCACCAAACCTCTCAGCCCCAAGAGTGTCCACCCTTATGACTCATCCAGCTGTGGGTCTAGATATGGTCAATCCAGGTTGCATCACAGCCCCTGAACGCATTGTGTAAGAATTTCTCTCTCTTTCACTGTCTGTGTTTCATGGGTTTTTCAAAGTAATTTATTTTTATAATGGGGTTTAGCTGCTTTTCACTGTTGTGTTTATGCCGCTTTTTACCCACTTGACACACTAACAGAGAGATATCAATACATAGGTTTTAAGATTATTACTAGTCAGATATATTCTTGTGCGGTGAATAGGGCGTGTTGAGTCCAGTTCTCTGAGCAAGGAGTAGGTCTTGTCTATTACATATTGGGTTTATGGAACGGTATCTGAGCTAATTTGAAACCCTTGTTTTATGTATCACCCCACCTCACCTTTCCCGTTAAGCAGCCATAGTGTGTTTTCTGCATGTGTGACTCTGTTCTGTTTTGTAATTCAGTTCAAGTGTAACGGTTTTTACATTCCCTCTATCAGTGATACCTTATGAGAAGTGTCCTTTTCTGTGTGACTTATTTCACTTAGAGTCGTCGTACCTATATCCACTCATCATGCTGCTACTAGCCTTATGACATTGATTTCACGGCTGAGTGATATTCCATTGTACATAAGGACCACAACTTCTTTATCCATTTTTCTCTTTCCTGGGATATTGAAGGTGGAATGAAGTGGAGGTCCTTGTCAACAGAGCAGCCCTAAACTTTGGGGTGCTTGTGTCTTGCTGATTTTTCATTTTCCCAATTTATACCCCCATGAGTGGAAGTGCCCTATGCTCTCTAAGCTTTGCTTTTTAGACGTTTCAGGACTCACCGTACACTTCTCCAGAGTGGCTGTTGACAATTTACATCCCGCCCATCAGTGTAGCAAGGCTCCCATTTCTCCATGGCCTGTCCTGCATTTCTGGTGTTGACACTTTTTTCAGCATGGCCCTTTTGACCGATGGGAAGCGAGACATCTTTGTAGCGCTGATTTGCCTTTCCAGGTTGCTTGGTTGGCCAAAAAGGGCGTATGCGTTTTTTCCTGAATATATTCAGGAAAAAACGCATACGCCCTTTTTGGCCAAGGGCACCATTGTCAACGTTTTGCCGCTTTTCATGTGCTTTAAAGGCGATTCGAATCTACCTCCTGAAATCTGTTTCCTGCAATTCTGCCTTGATTTCAAATCCTCTTCTTTGCCTTCCCTCAATATATTTGTGGATGAGAGTTATCATTTATAACTCTGCAGGTTTGTGAATTGCAGTGCCCTGAACCTCCATTTTACAACTCGCTTTTTAGGGAGCTGGCCGCAAAAGTGCAGGATGGCTTCAGGCCCTGTTCTGGTTCCGGGGGGCAGGCTGAGCCTGTGGTTAATTCTTCTTCCTGATGGGAAAATAGAGTGACCTGTGCCTGTCCCAACACCAAGAGCTAGTCTCTCATTGGTTCCACGTCTTCCCGTTCATCCTCAGGACAAATTGCAACCTGTACGGAACAGGAGGTTAAAGGTGCTGATGCTCCAAGTAGGGAGATTGCTAGTAAAGCGGCTGGAATAGCGAACCCGGGCACAAGGAGATGAGAAATGAGGTGCGTTTTAGAAACCTTTCCACATCACACGGTGTACCATCTTCTGGGTTTCTCATGCATGTTTTCGATGTAGGAAGATGCCCTTGAACCTGGAGATTTGGGACCCATGCGATGGGTACCACGCAGTATTACTTTAAAGGGTCTGCGTTTGCTCACCCAACCTCACCAAACCTCTCAGCCGCAACAGTGTCCACCCTTAGGTCTCATCCAGCTGTGGGTCTGGATATGGTCAATCCAGGTGGCATCACAGCCCCTGAACGCATTGTGTAAGAATTTCGCTCTCTTTCACTGTCTTTGTTTCATGGGTTTTTCAAAGTAATTTATTTTTATAATGGGGTTTAGCTGCTTTTCACTGCTGTGTTTATGCCGCTTTTTACCCACTTGACCCACTAACAGAGAGATATCAATACATAGGTTTTAAGATTATTACTTGTCAGATATATTCTTGTGCGGTGAATAGGGCGTGTTGAGTCCAGTTCTCTGAGCAAGGAGTAGGTCTTGTCTATCACATATTGGGTTTATGGAACGGTATCTGAGCTAATTTGAAACCCTTGTTTTATGTATCACCCCACCTCACCTTTCCCGTTAAGCAGCCATAGTGTGTTTTCTGCATGTGTGACTCTGTTCTGTTTTGTAATTCAGTTCAAGTGTAACGGTTTTTACATTCCCTCTATAAGTGATACCTTATGAGAAGTGTCCTTTTCTGTGTGACTTATTTCACTTAGAGTCGTCATACCTAAATCCACTCATCATGCTGCTACTAGCCTTATGACATTGATTTCACGGCTGAGTGATATTCCATTGTACATAAGGACCACAACTTCTTTATCCATTTTTCTCTTTCCTGGGATATTGAAGGTGGAATGAAGTGGAGGTCCTTGTCAACAGAGCAGCCCTAAACTTTGGGGTGCTTGTGTCTTGCTGATTTTTAATTTTCCCAATTTATACCCCCATGAGTGGAAGTGCCCTATGCTCTCTAAGCTTTGTTTTTTAGATGTTTCAGGACTCACCGTACGCTTCTCCAGAGTGGCTGTTGGCAATTTACATCCCGCCCATCAGTGTAGGAAGGCTCCCATTTCTCCATGGCCTGTCCTGCATTTCTGGTTTTGACATTTTTTTCAGCATGGCCTTTTTAACCGATGGGAAGCGAGACATCTTTGTAGCGCTGATTTGCCTTTCCAGGTTGCTTGGTTGGCCAAAAAGGGCGTATGCGTTTTTTCCTGAATACATTCAGGAAAAAACGCATACGCCCTTTTTAGCCAAGGGCATCATTGCCAACCTTTTGCCACTTTTCATGTGCTTTAAAGGCGACTCGAATCTACCTCCTGAAATCTGTTTCCTGCAATTCTGCCTTGATTTCAAATCCTCTTCTTTGCCTTCCGTCAATATATTTGTGGACGAGAGTTATCATTTATAACTCTGCAGGTTTGTGAATTGCAGTGCCCTGAACCTCCATTTTACAACTCGCTTTTTTGGGAGCTGGCCGCAAAAGCGCAGGATGGCTTCAGGCCCTGTTCTGGTTCCGGTGGGCAGGCTGAGCCTGTGGTTAATTCTTCTTCCTGATGGGAAAATAGAGTGACCTGTGCCTGTCCCAACACCAAGAGCTAGTCTCTCATTGGTTCCACGTCTTCCCGTTCATCCTCAGGACAAATTGCAACCTGTACGGAACAGGAGGTTAAAGGTGCTGATGCTCCAAGTAGGGAGATTGCTAGTAAAGCGGCTGGAATAGCGAACCCGGGCACAAGGAGATGAGAAATGAGGTGCGTTTTAGAAACCTTTCCACATCACACAGTGTACCATCTTCTGGGTTTCTCATGCATGTTTTCGATGTAGGAAGATGCCCTTGAACCTGGAGATTTGGGACCCATGCGATGGGCACCATGCAGTATTACTTTAAAGGGTCTGCGTTTGCTCACCCAACCTCACCAAACCTCTCAGCCCCAAGAGTGTCCACCCTTATGTCTCATCCAGCTGTGGGTCTAGATATGGTCAATCCAGGTTGCATCACAGCCCCTGAACGCATTGTGTAAGAATTTCTATCTCTTTCACTGTCTTTGTTTCATGGGTTTTTCAAAGTAATTTATTTTTATAATGGGGTTTAGCTGCTTTTCACTGCTGTGTTTATGCCGCTTTACACCCACTTGACACACTAACAGAGAGATATCAATACATAGGTTTTAAGATTATTACTAGTCAGATATATTCTTGTGCGGTGAATAGGGCGTGTTGAGTCCAGTTCTCTGAGCAAGGAGTAGGTCTTGTCTATTACATATTGGGTTTATGGAACGGTATCTGAGCTAATTTGAAACCCTTGTTTTATGTATCACCCCACCTCACCTTTCCCGTTAAGCAGCCATAGTGTGTTTTCTGCATGTGTGACTCTGTTCTGTTTTGTAATTCTGTTCAAGTGTAACGGTTTTTACATTCCCTCTATCAGTGATACCTTATGAGAAGTGTCCTTTTCTGTGTGACTTATTTCACTTAGAATCGTCGTACCTAAATCCACTCATCATGCTGCTACTAGCCTTATGACATTGATTTCATGGCAGAGTGATATTCCATTGTACATAAGGACCACAACTTCTTTATCCATTTTTCTCTTTCCTGGGATATTGAAGGTGGAATGAAGTGGAGGTCCTTGTCAACAGAGCAGCCCTAAACTTTGGGGTGCTTGTGTCTTGCTGATTTTTCATTTTCCCAATTTATACCCCCATGAGTGGAAGTGCCCTATGCTCTCTAAGCTGTGTTTTTTAGATGTTTCAGGACACACCGTACTCTTCTCCAGAGTGGCTGTTGGCAATTTACATCCCGCCCATCAGTGTAGCAAGGCTCCCATTTCTCCATGGCCTGTCCTGCATTTCTGGTTTTGACACTTTTTTCAGCATGGCCCTTTTAACCGATGGGAAGCGAGACTTCTTTGTAGCGCTGATTTGCCTTTCCATGTTGCTTGGTTGGCCAAAAAGGGCGTATGCGTTTTTTCCTGAATATATTCCGGAAAAAACGCATACGCCCTTTTTGGCCAAGGGCATCATTGTCAACGTTTTGCCGCTTTTCATGTGCTTTAAAGGCGATTTGAATCTACCTCCTGAAATCTGTTTCCTGCAATTCTGCCTTGATTTCAAATCCTCTTCTTTGCCTTCCCTCAATATATTTGTGGACGAGAGTTATCATTTATAACTCTGCAGGTTTGTGAATTGCAGTGCCCTGAACCTCCATTTTACAACTCGCGTTTTTGGGAGATGGCCGCAAAAGCGCAGGATGGCTTCAGGCCCTGTTCTTGATCCGGGGGGCAGGCTGAGCCTGTGGTTAATTCTTCTTCCTGATGGGAAAATAGAGTGACCTGTGCCTGTCCCAACACCAAGAGCTAGTCTCTCATTGGTTCCACGTCTTCCCGTTCATCCTCAGGACAAATTGCAACCTGTACGGAACAGGAGGTTAAAGGTGATGATGCTCCAAGTAGGGAGATTGCTAGTAAAGCGGCTGGAATAGCGAACCCGGGCACAAGCAGATGAGAAATGAGGTGCGTTTTAGAAACCTTTCCCCATCACACGGTGTACCATCTTCTGGGTTTCTCATGCATGTTTTCGATGTAGGAAGATGCCCTTGAACCTGGAGATTTGGGACCCATGCGATGGGTACCATGCAGTATAACTTTAAAGGGTCTGCGTTTGCTCACCCAACCTCACCAAACCTCTCAGCCCCAAGAGTGTCCACCCTTATGTCTCATCCAGCTGTGGGTCTAGATATGGTCAATCCAGGTTGCATCACAGCCCCTGAACGCATTGTGTAAGAATTTCTCTCTCTTTCACTGTCTTTGTTTCATGGGTTTTTCAAAGTAATTTATTTTTATAATGGGGTTTAGCTGCTTTTCCCTGCTGTGTTTATGCCGCTTTTTACCCACTTGACACACTAACAGAGAGATATCAATACATAGGTTTTACGATTATTACTAGTCAGATATATTCTTGTGCGGTGAATAGGGCGTGTTGAGTCCAGTTCTCTGAGCAAGGAGTAGGTCTTGTCTATTACATATTGGGTTTATGGAACGGTATCTGAGCTAATTTGAAACCCTTGTTTTATGTATCACCCCACCTCACCTTTCCCGTTAAGCAGCCATAGTGTGTTTTCTGCATGTGTGACTCTGTTCTGTTTTGTAATTCAGTTCAAGTGTAACGGTTTTTACATTCCCTCTATAAGTGATACCTTATGAGAAGTGTCCTTTTCTGTGTGACTTATTTCACTTAGAATCGTCGTACCTAAATCCACTCATCATGCTGCTACTAGCCTTATGACATTGATTTCATGGCTGAGTGATATTCCATTGTACATAAGGACCACAACTTCTTTATCCATTTTTCTCTTTCCTGGGATATTGAAGGTGGAATGAAGTGGAGGTCCTTGTCAACAGAGCAGTCCTAAACTTTGGGGTGCTTGTGTCTTGCTGATTTTTAATTTTCCCAATTTATAACCCCATGAGTGGAAGTGCCGTATGCTCTCGAAGCTTTGTTTTTTAGATGTTTCAGGACACACCGTACGCTTCTCCAGAGTGGCTGTTGGCAATTTACATCCCGCCCATCAGTGTAGCAAGGCTCCCATTTCTCCATGGCCTGTCCTGCATTTCTGGTTTTGACACTTTTTTCAGCATGGCCTTTTTAACCGATGGGAAGCGCGACATCTTTGTAGCGCTGATTTGCCTTTCCAGGTTGCTTGGTTGGCCAAAAAGGGCGTATGCGTTTTTTCCTGAATATATTCAGGAAAAAACGCATACGCCCTTTTTGGCCAAGGGCATCATTGTCAACGTTTTGCCGCTTTTCATGTGCTTTAAAGGCGATTCGAATCTACCTCCTGAAATCTGTTTCCTGCAATTCTGCCTTGATTTCAAATCCTCTTCTTTGCCTTCCCTCAATATATTTGTGGACGAGAGTTATCATTTATAACTCTGCAGGTTTGTGAATTGCAGTGCCCTGAACCTCCATTTTACAACTCGCTTTTTTGGGAGCTGGCCGCAAAAGCGCAGGATGGCTTCAGGCCCTGTTCTGGTTCCGGTGGGCAGGCTGAGCCTGTGGTTAATTCTTCTTCCTGATGGGAAAATAGAGTGACCTGTGCCTGTCCCAACACCAAGAGCTAGTCTCTCATTGGTTCCACGTCTTCCCATTCATCCTCAGGACAAATTGCAACCTGTACGGAACAGGAGGTTAAAGGTGCTGATGCTCCAAGTAGGGAGATTGCTAGTAAAGCGGCTGGAATAGCGAACCCGGGCACAAGGAGATGAGAAATGAGGTGCGTTTTAGAAACCTTTCCACATCACACAGTGTACCATCTTCTGGGTTTCTCATGCATGTTTTCGATGTAGGAAGATGCCCTTGAACCTGGAGATTTGGGACCCATGCGATGGGCACCATGCAGTATTACTTTAAAGGGTCTGCGTTTGCTCACCCAACCTCACCAAACCTCTCAGCCCCAAGAGTGTCCACCCTTATGTCTCATCCAGCTGTGGGTCTAGATATGGTCAATCCAGGTTGCATCACAGCCCGTGAACGCATTGTGTAAGAATTTCTATCTCTTTCACTGTCTTTGTTTCATGGGTTTTTCAAAGTAATTTATTTTTATAATGGGGTTTAGCTGCTTTTCACTGCTGTGTTTATGCCGCTTTACACCCACTTGACACACTAACAGAGAGATATCAATACATAGGTTTTAAGATTATTACTAGTCAGATATATTCTTGTGCGGTGAATAGGGCGTGTTGAGTCCAGTTCTCTGAGCAAGGAGTAGGTCTTGTCTATTACATATTGGGTTTATGGAACGGTATCTGAGCTAATTTGAAACCCTTGTTTTATGTATCACCCCACCTCACCTTTCCCGTTAAGCAGCCATAGTGTGTTTTCTGCATGTGTGACTCTGTTCTGTTTTGTAATTCTGTTCAAGTGTAACGGTTTTTACATTCCCTCTATCAGTGATACCTTATGAGAAGTGTCCTTTTCTGTGTGACTTATTTCACTTAGAATCGTCGTACCTAAATCCACTCATCATGCTGCTACTAGCCTTATGACATTGATTTCATGGCAGAGTGATATTCCATTGTACATAAGGACCACAACTTCTTTATCCATTTTTCTCTTTCCTGGGATATTGAAGGTGGAATGAAGTGGAGGTCCTTGTCAACAGAGCAGCCCTAAACTTTGGGGTGCTTGTGTCTTGCTGATTTTTCATTTTCCCAATTTATACCCCCATGAGTGGAAGTGCCCTATGCTCTCTAAGCTGTGTTTTTTAGATGTTTCAGGACACACCGTACTCTTCTCCAGAGTGGCTGTTGGCAATTTACATCCCGCCCATCAGTGTAGCAAGGCTCCCATTTCTCCATGGCCTGTCCTGCATTTCTGGTTTTGACACTTTTTTCAGCATGGCCCTTTTAACCGATGGGAAGCGAGACTTCTTTGTAGCGCTGATTTGCCTTTCCAGGTTGCTTGGTTGGCCAAAAAGGGCGTATGCGTTTTTTCCTGAATATATTCAGGAAAAAACGCATACGCCCTTTTTGGCCTAGGGCATCATTGTCAACGTTTTGCCGCTTTTCATGTGCTTTAAAGGCGATTTGAATCTACCTCCTGAAATCTGTTTCCTGCAATTCTGCCTTGATTTCAAATCCTCTTCTTTGCCTTCCCTCAATATATTTGTGGACGAGAGTTATCATTTATAACTCTGCAGGTTTGTGAATTGCAGTGCCCTGAACCTCCATTTTACAACTCGCGTTTTTGGGAGATGGCCGCAAAAGCGCAGGATGGCTTCAGGCCCTGTTCTTGATCCGGGGGGCAGGCTGAGCCTGTGGTTAATTCTTCTTCCTGATGGGAAAATAGAGTGACCTGTGCCTGTCCCAACACCAAGAGCTAGTCTCTCATTGGTTCCACGTCTTCCCGTTCATCCTCAGGACAAATTGCAACCTGTACGGAACAGGAGGTTAAAGGTGATGATGCTCCAAGTAGGGAGATTGCTAGTAAAGCGGCTGGAATAGCGAACCCGGGCACAAGCAGATGAGAAATGAGGTGCGTTTTAGAAACCTTTCCCCATCACACGGTGTACCATCTTCTGGGTTTCTCATGCATGTTTTCGATGTAGGAAGATGCCCTTGAACCTGGAGATTTGGGACCCATGCGATGGGTACCATGCAGTATAACTTTAAAGGGTCTGCGTTTGCTCACCCAACCTCACCAAACCTCTCAGCCCCAAGAGTGTCCACCCTTATGTCTCATCCAGCTGTGGGTCTAGATATGGTCAATCCAGGTTGCATCACAGCCCCTGAACGCATTGTGTAAGAATTTCTCTCTCTTTCACTGTCTTTGTTTCATGGGTTTTTCAAAGTAATTTATTTTTATAATGGGGTTTAGCTGCTTTTCCCTGCTGTGTTTATGCCGCTTTTTACCCACTTGACACACTAACAGAGAGATATCAATACATAGGTTTTAAGATTATTACTAGTCAGATATATTCTTGTGCGGTGAATAGGGCGTGTTGAGTCCAGTTCTCTGAGCAAGGAGTAGGTCTTGTCTATTACATATTGGGTTTATGGAACGGTATCTGAGCTAATTTGAAACCCTTGTTTTATGTATCACCCCACCTCACCTTTCCCGTTAAGCAGCCATAGTGTGTTTTCCGCATGTGTGACTCTGTTCTGTTTTGTAATTCAGTTCAAGTGTAACGGTTTTTACATTCCCTCTATAAGTGATACCTTATGAGAAGTGTCCTTTTCTGTGTGACTTATTTCACTTAGAATCGTCGTACCTAAATCCACTCATCATGCTGCTACTAGCCTTATGACATTGATTTCATGGCTGAGTGATATTCCATTGTACATAAGGACCACAACTTCTTTATCCATTTTTCTCTTTCCTGGGATATTGAAGGTGGAATGAAGTGGAGGTCCTTGTCAACAGAGCAGTCCTAAACTTTGGGGTGCTTGTGTTTTGCTGATTTTTAATTTTCCCAATTTATAACCCCATGAGTGGAAGTGCCGTATGCTCTCGAAGCTTTGTTTTTTAGATGTTTCAGGACACACCGTACGCTTCTCCAGAGTGGCTGTTGGCAATTTACATCCCGCCCATCAGTGTAGCAAGGCTCCCATTTCTCCATGGCCTGTCCTGCATTTCTGGTTTTGACACTTTTTTCAGCATGGCCTTTTTAACCGATGGGAAGCGCGACATCTTTGTAGCGCTGATTTGCCTTTCCAGGTTGCTTGGTTGGCCAAAAAGGGCGTATGCGTTTTTTCCTGAATATATTCAGGAAAAAACGCATACGCCCTTTTTGGCCAAGGGCATCATTGTCAACGTTTTGCCGCTTTTCATGAGCTTTAAAGGCGATTCGAATCTACCTCCTGAAATCTGTTTCCTGCAATTCTGCCTTGATTTCAAATCCTCTTCTTTGCCTTCCCTCAATATATTTGTGGACGAGAGTTATCATTTATAACTCTGCAGGTTTGTGAATTGCAGTGCCCTGAACCTCCATTTTACAACTCGCTTTTTTGGGAGCTGGCCGCAAAAGCGCAGGATGGCTTCAGGCCCTGTTCTGGTTCCGGTGGGCAGGCTGAGCCTGTGGTTAATTCTTCTTCCTGATGGGAAAATAGAGTGACCTGTGCCTGTCCCAACACCAAGAGCTAGTCTCTCATTGGTTCCACGTCTTCCCATTCATCCTCAGGACAAATTGCAACCTGTACGGAACAGGAGGTTAAAGGTGCTGATGCTCCAAGTAGGGAGATTGCTAGTAAAGCGGCTGGAATAGCGAACCCGGGCACAAGGAGATGAGAAATGAGGTGCGTTTTAGAAACCTTTCCACATCACACGGTGTACCATCTTCTGGGTTTCTCATGCATGTTTTCGATGTAGGAAGATGCCCTTGAACCTGGAGATTTGGGACCCATGCGATGGGTACCACGCAGTATTACTTTAAAGGGTCTGCGTTTGCTCACCCAACCTCACCAAACCTCTCAGCCGCAACAGTGTCCACCCTTAGGTCTCATCCAGCTGTGGGTCTAGATATGGTCAATCCAGGTGGCATCACAGCCCCTGAACGCATTGTGTAAGAATTTCGCTCTCTTTCACTGTCTTTGTTTCATGGGTTTTTCAAAGTAATTTATTTTTATAATGGGGTTTAGCTGCTTTTCACTGCTGTGTTTATGCCGCTTTTTACCCACTTGACACACTAACAGAGAGATATCAATACATAGGTTTTAAGATTATTACTAGTCAGATATATTCTTGTGCGGTGAATAGGGCGTGTTGAGTCCAGTTCTCTGAGCAAGGAGTAGGTCTTGTCTATTACATATTGGGTTTATGGAACGGTATCTGAGCTAATTTGAAACCCTTGTTTTATGTATCACCCCACCTCACCTTTCCCGTTAAGCAGCCATAGTGTGTTTTCTGCATGTGTGACTCTGTTCTGTTTTGTAATTCAGTTCAAGTGTAACGGTTTTTACATTCCCTCTATAAGTGATACCTTATGAGAAGTGTCCTTTTCTGTGTGACTTATTTCACTTAGAGTCGTCATACCTAAATCCACTCATCATGCTGCTACTAGCCTTATGACATTGATTTCACGGCTGAGTGATATTCCATTGTACATAAGGACCACAACTTCTTTATCCATTTTTCTCTTTCCTGGGATATTGAAGGTGGAATGAAGTGGAGGTCCTTGTCAACAGAGCAGCCCTCAACTTTGGGGTGCTTGTGTCTTGCTGATTTTTAATTTTCCCAATTTATAACCCCATGAGTGGAAGTGCCCTATGCTCTCTAAGCTGTGTTTTTTAGATGTTTCAGGACTCACCGTACGCTTCTCCAGAGTGGCTGTTGGCAATTTACATCCCGCCCATCAGTGTAGCAAGGCTCCCATTTCTCCATGGCCTGTCCTGCATTTCTGGTTTTGACACTTTTTTCAGCATGGCCTTTTTAACCGATGGGAAGCGAGACATTTTTGTAGCGCTGATTTGCCTTTCCAGGTTGCTTGGTTGGCCAAAAAGGGCGTATGCGTTTTTTCCTGAATATATTCAGGAAAAAACGCATACGCCCTTTTTGGCCAAGGGCATCATTGTCAACGTTTTGCCGCTTTTCATGTGCTTTAAAGGCGATTCGAATCTACCTCCTGAAATCTGTTTCCTGCAATTCTGCCTTGATTTCAAATCCTCTTCTTTGCCTTCCCTCAATATATTTGTGGACGAGAGTTATCATTTATAACTCTGCAGGTTTGTGAATTGCAGTGCCCTGAACCTCCATTTTACAACTCGCTTTTTTGGGAGCTGGCCGCAAAAGCGCAGGATGGCTTCAGGCCCTGTTCTGGTTCCGGGGGGCAGGCTGAGCCTGTGGTTAATTCTTCTTCCTGATGGGAAAATAGAGTGACCTGTGCCTGTCCCAACACCAAGAGCTAGTCTCTCATTGGTTCCACGTCTTCCCGTTCATCCTCAGGACAAATTGCAACCTGTACGGAACAGGAGGTTAAAGGTGCTGATGCTCCAAGTAGGGAGATTGCCAGTAAAGCGGCTGGAATAGCGAACCCGGGCACAAGCAGATGAGAAATGAGGTGCGTTTTAGAAACCTTTCCCCATCACACGGTGTACCATCTTCTGGGTTTCTCATGCATGTTTTCGATGTAGGAAGATGCCCTTGAACCTGGAGATTTGGGACCCATGCGATGGGTACCATGCAGTATAACTTTAAAGGGTCTGCGTTTGCTCACCCAACCTCACCAAACCTCTCAGCCCCAAGAGTGTCCACCCTTATGTCTCATCCAGCTGTGGGTCTAGATATGGTCAATCCAGGTTGCATCACAGCCCCTGAACGCATTGTGTAAGAATTTCTCTCTCTTTCACTGTCTTTGTTTCATGGGTTTTTCAAAGTAATTTATTTTTATAATGGGGTTTAGCTGCTTTTCACTGCTGTGTTTATGCCGCTTTTTACCCACTTGACACACTAACAGAGAGATATCAATACATAGGTTTTAAGATTATTACTAGTCAGATATATTCTTGTGCGGTGAATAGGGCGTGTTGAGTCCAGTTCTCTGAGCAAGGAGTAGGTCTTGTCTATTACATATTGGTTTTATGGAACGGTATCTGAGCTAATTTGAAACCCTTGTTTTATGTATCACCCCACCTCACCTTTCCCGTTAAGCAGCCATAGTGTGTTTTCTGCATGTGTGACTCTGTTCTGTTTTGTAATTCAGTTCAAGTGTAACGGTTTTTACATTCCCTCTATCAGTGATACCTTATGAGAAGTGTCCTTTTCTGTGTGACTTATTTCACTTAGAATCGTCGTACCTAAATCCACTCATCATGCTGCTACTAGCCTTATGACATTGATTTCATGGCAGAGTGATATTCCATTGTACATAAGGACCACAACTTCTTTATCCATTTTTCTCTTTCCTGGGATATTGAAGGTGGAATGAAGTGGAGGTCCTTGTCAACAGAGCAGCCCTAAACTTTGGGGTGCTTGTGTCTTGCTGATTTTTCATTTTCCCAATTTATACCCCCATGAGTGGAAGTGCCCTATGCTCTCTAAGCTGTGTTTTTTAGATGTTTCAGGACACACCGTACTCTTCTCCAGAGTGGCTGTTGGCAATTTACATCCCGCCCATCAGTGTAGCAAGGCTCCCATTTCTCCATGGCCTGTCCTGCATTTCTGGTTTTGACACTTTTTTCAGCATGGCCCTTTTAACCGAAGGGAAGCGAGACTTCTTTGTAGCGCTGATTTGCCTTTCCAGGTTGCTTGGTTGGCCAAAAAGGGCGTATGCGTTTTTTCCTGAATATATTCCGGAAAAAACGCATACGCCCTTTTTGGCCAAGGGCATCATTGTCAACGTTTTGCCGCTTTTCATGTGCTTTAAAGGCGATTTGAATCTACCTCCTGAAATCTGTTTCCTGCAATTCTGCCTTGATTTCAAATCCTCTTCTTTGCCTTCCCTCAATATATTTGTGGACGAGAGTTATCATTTATAACTCTGCAGGTTTGTGAATTGCAGTGCCCTGAACCTCCATTTTACAACTCGCGTTTTTGGGAGATGGCCGCAAAAGCGCAGGATGGCTTCAGGCCCTGTTCTTGATCCGGGGGGCAGGCTGAGCCTGTGGTTAATTCTTCTTCCTGATGGGAAAATAGAGTGACCTGTGCCTGTCCCAACACCAAGAGCTAGTCTCTCATTGGTTCCACGTCTTCCCATTCATCCTCAGGACAAATTGCAACCTGTACGGAACAGGAGGTTAAAGGTGCTGATGCTCCAAGTAGGGAGATTGCTAGTAAAGCGGCTGGAATAGCGAACCCGGGCACAAGGAGATGAGAAATGAGGTGCGTTTTAGAAACCTTTCCCCATCACACGGTGTACCATCTTCTGGGTTTCTCATGCATGTTTTCGATGTAGGAAGATGCCCTTGAACCTGGAGATTTGGGACCCATGCGATGGGTACCACGCAGTATTACTTTAAAGGGTCTGCGTTTGCTCACCCAACCTCACCAAACCTCTCAGCCGCAACAGTGTCCACCCTTATGTCTCATCCAGCTGTGGGTCTAGATATGGTCAATCCAGGTGGCATCACAGCCCCTGAACGCATTGTGTAAGAATTTCGCTCTCTTTCACTGTCTTTGTTTCATGGGTTTTTCAAAGTAATTTATTTTTATAATGGGGTTTAGCTGCTTTTCACTGCTGTGTTTATGCCGCTTTTTACCCACTTGACACACTAACAGAGAGATATCAATACATAGGTTTTAAGATTATTACTAGTCAGATATATTCTTGTGCGGTGAATAGGGCGTGTTGAGTCCAGTTCTCTGAGCAAGGAGTAGGTCTTGTCTATTACATATTGGGTTTATGGAACGGTATCTGAGCTAATTTGAAACCCTTGTTTTATGTATCACCCCACCTCACCTTTCCCGTTAAGCAGCCATAGTGTGTTTTCTGCATGTGTGACTCTGTTCTGTTTTGTAATTCAGTTCAAGTGTAACGGTTTTTACATTCCCTCTATAAGTGATACCTTATGAGAAGTGTCCTTTTCTGTGTGACTTATTTCACTTAGAGTCGTCATACCTAAATCCACTCATCATGCTGCTACTAGCCTTATGACATTGATTTCACGGCTGAGTGATATTCCATTGTACATAAGGACCACAACTTCTTTATCCATTTTTCTCTTTCCTGGGATATTGAAGGTGGAATGAAGTGGAGGTCCTTGTCAACAGAGCAGCCCTCAACTTTGGGGTGCTTGTGTCTTGCTGATTTTTAATTTTCCCAATTTATAACCCCATGAGTGGAAGTGCCCTATGCTCTCTAAGCTGTGTTTTTTAGATGTTTCAGGACTCACCGTACGCTTCTCCAGAGTGGCTGTTGGCAATTTACATCCCGCCCATCAGTGTAGCAAGGCTCCCATTTCTCCATGGCCTGTCCTGCATTTCTGGTTTTGACACTTTTTTCAGCATGGCCTTTTTAACCGATGGGAAGCGAGACATTTTTGTAGCGCTGATTTGCCTTTCCAGGTTGCTTGGTTGGCCAAAAAGGGCGTATGCGTTTTTTCCTGAATATATTCAGGAAAAAACGCATACGCCCTTTTTGGCCAAGGGCATCATTGTCAACGTTTTGCCGCTTTTCATGTGCTTTAAAGGCGATTCGAATCTACCTCCTGAAATCTGTTTCCTGCAATTCTGCCTTGATTTCAAATCCTCTTCTTTGCCTTCCCTCAATATATTTGTGGACGAGAGTTATCATTTATAACTCTGCAGGTTTGTGAATTGCAGTGCCCTGAACCTCCATTTTACAACTCGCTTTTTTGGGAGCTGGCCGCAAAAGCGCAGGATGGCTTCAGGCCCTGTTCTGGTTCCGGGGGGCAGGCTGAGCCTGTGGTTAATTCTTCTTCCTGATGGGAAAATAGAGTGACCTGTGCCTGTCCCAACACCAAGAGCTAGTCTCTCATTGGTTCCACGTCTTCCCGTTCATCCTCAGGACAAATTGCAACCTGTACGGAACAGGAGGTTAAAGGTGCTGATGCTCCAAGTAGGGAGATTGCCAGTAAAGCGGCTGGAATAGCGAACCCGGGCACAAGCAGATGAGAAATGAGGTGCGTTTTAGAAACCTTTCCCCATCACACGGTGTACCATCTTCTGGGTTTCTCATGCATGTTTTCGATGTAGGAAGATGCCCTTGAACCTGGAGATTTGGGACCCATGCGATGGGTACCATGCAGTATAACTTTAAAGGGTCTGCGTTTGCTCACCCAACCTCACCAAACCTCTCAGCCCCAAGAGTGTCCACCCTTATGTCTCATCCAGCTGTGGGTCTAGATATGGTCAATCCAGGTTGCATCACAGCCCCTGAACGCATTGTGTAAGAATTTCTCTCTCTTTCACTGTCTTTGTTTCATGGGTTTTTCAAAGTAATTTATTTTTATAATGGGGTTTAGCTGCTTTTCACTGCTGTGTTTATGCCGCTTTTTACCCACTTGACACACTAACAGAGAGATATCAATACATAGGTTTTAAGATTATTACTAGTCAGATATATTCTTGTGCGGTGAATAGGGCGTGTTGAGTCCAGTTCTCTGAGCAAGGAGTAGGTCTTGTCTATTACATATTGGTTTTATGGAACGGTATCTGAGCTAATTTGAAACCCTTGTTTTATGTATCACCCCACCTCACCTTTCCCGTTAAGCAGCCATAGTGTGTTTTCTGCATGTGTGACTCTGTTCTGTTTTGTAATTCAGTTCAAGTGTAACGGTTTTTACATTCCCTCTATCAGTGATACCTTATGAGAAGTGTCCTTTTCTGTGTGACTTATTTCACTTAGAATCGTCGTACCTAAATCCACTCATCATGCTGCTACTAGCCTTATGACATTGATTTCATGGCAGAGTGATATTCCATTGTACATAAGGACCACAACTTCTTTATCCATTTTTCTCTTTCCTGGGATATTGAAGGTGGAATGAAGTGGAGGTCCTTGTCAACAGAGCAGCCCTAAACTTTGGGGTGCTTGTGTCTTGCTGATTTTTCATTTTCCCAATTTATACCCCCATGAGTGGAAGTGCCCTATGCTCTCTAAGCTGTGTTTTTTAGATGTTTCAGGACACACCGTACTCTTCTCCAGAGTGGCTGTTGGCAATTTACATCCCGCCCATCAGTGTAGCAAGGCTCCCATTTCTCCATGGCCTGTCCTGCATTTCTGGTTTTGACACTTTTTTCAGCATGGCCCTTTTAACCGAAGGGAAGCGAGACTTCTTTGTAGCGCTGATTTGCCTTTCCAGGTTGCTTGGTTGGCCAAAAAGGGCGTATGCGTTTTTTCCTGAATATATTCCGGAAAAAACGCATACGCCCTTTTTGGCCAAGGGCATCATTGTCAACGTTTTGCCGCTTTTCATGTGCTTTAAAGGCGATTTGAATCTACCTCCTGAAATCTGTTTCCTGCAATTCTGCCTTGATTTCAAATCCTCTTCTTTGCCTTCCCTCAATATATTTGTGGACGAGAGTTATCATTTATAACTCTGCAGGTTTGTGAATTGCAGTGCCCTGAACCTCCATTTTACAACTCGCGTTTTTGGGAGATGGCCGCAAAAGCGCAGGATGGCTTCAGGCCCTGTTCTTGATCCGGGGGGCAGGCTGAGCCTGTGGTTAATTCTTCTTCCTGATGGGAAAATAGAGTGACCTGTGCCTGTCCCAACACCAAGAGCTAGTCTCTCATTGGTTCCACGTCTTCCCGTTCATCCTCAGGACAAATTGCAACCTGTACGGAACAGGAGGTTAAAGGTGATGATGCTCCAAGTAGGGAGATTGCTAGTAAAGCGGCTGGAATAGCGAACCCGGGCACAAGCAGATGAGAAATGAGGTGCGTTTTAGAAACCTTTCCCCATCACACGGTGTACCATATTCTGGGTTTCTCATGCATGTTTTCGATGTAGGAAGATGCCCTTGAACCTGGAGATTTGGGACCCATGCGATGGGTACCATGCAGTATAACTTTAAAGGGTCTGCGTTTGCTCACCCAACCTCACCAAACCTCTCAGCCCCAAGAGTGTCCACCCTTATGTCTCATCCAGCTGTGGGTCTAGATATGGTCAATCCAGGTTGCATCACAGCCCCTGAACGCATTGTGTAAGAATTTCGCTCTCTTTCACTGTCTTTGTTTCATGGGTTTTTCAAAGTAATTTATTTTTATAATGGGGTTTAGCTGCTTTTCACTGCTGTGTTTATGCCGCTTTTTACCCACTTGACACACTAACAGAGAGATATCAATACATAGGTTTTAAGATTATTACTAGTCAGATATATTCTTGTGCGGTGAATAGGGCGTGTTGAGTCCAGTTCTCTGAGCAAGGAGTAGGTCTTGTCTATTACATATTGGGTTTATGGAACGGTATCTGAGCTAATTTGAAACCCTTGTTTTATGTATCACCCCACCTCACCTTTCCCGTTAAGCAGCCATAGTGTGTTTTCTGCATGTGTGACTCTGTTCTGTTTTGTAATTCAGTTCAAGTGTAACGGTTTTTACATTCCCTCTATAAGTGATACCTTATGAGAAGTGTCCTTTTCTGTGTGACTTATTTCACTTAGAATCGTCGTACCTAAATCCACTCATCATGCTGCTACTAGCCTTATGACATTGATTTCATGGCTGAGTGATATTCCATTGTACATAAGGACCACAACTTCTTTATCCATTTTTCTCTTTCCTGGGATATTGAAGGTGGAATGAAGTGGAGGTCCTTGTCAACAGAGCAGTCCTAAACTTTGGGGTGCTTGTGTCTTGCTGATTTTTAATTTTCCCAATTTATAACCCCATGAGTGGAAGTGCCCTATGCTCTCGAAGCTTTGTTTTTTAGATGTTTCAGGACACACCGTACGCTTCTCCAGAGTGGCTGTTGGCAATTTACATCCCGCCCATCAGTGTAGCAAGGCTCCCATTTCTCCATGGCCTGTCCTGCATTTCTGGTTTTGACACTTTTTTCAGCATGGCCTTTTTAACTGATGGGAAGCGCGACATCTTTGTAGCGCTGATTTGCCTTTCCAGGTTGCTTGGTTGGCCAAAAAGGGCGTATGCGTTTTTTCCTGAATATATTCAGGAAAAAACGCATACGCCCTTTTTGGCCAAGGGCATCATTGTCAACGTTTTGCCGCTTTTCATGTGCTTTAAAGGCGATTCGAATCTACCTCCTGAAATCTGTTTCCTGCAATTCTGCCTTGATTTCAAATCCTCTTCTTTGCCTTCCCTCAATATATTTGTGGACGAGAGTTATCATTTATAACTCTGCAGGTTTGTGAATTGCAGTGCCCTGAACCTCCATTTTACAACTCGCTTTTTAGGGAGCTGGCCGCAATAGCGCAGGATGGCTTCAGGCCCTGTTCTGGTTCCGGGTGGCAGGCTGAGCCTGTGGTTAATTCTTCTTCCTGATGGGAAAATAGAGTGACCTGTGCCTGTCCCAACACCAAGAGCTAGTCTCTCATTGGTTCCACGTCTTCCCGTTCATCCTCAGGACAAATTGCAACCTGTACGGAACAGGAGGTTAAAGGTGATGATGCTCCAAGTAGGGAGATTGCTAGTAAAGCGGCTGGAATAGCGAACCCGGGCACAAGGAGATGAGAAATGAGGTGCGTTTTAGAAACCTTTCCCCATCACATGGTGTACCATCTTCTGGGTATCTCATGCATGTTTTCGATGTAGGAAGATGCCCTTGAACCTGGAGATTTGGGACCCATGCGATGGGTACCATGCAGTATTACTTTAAAGGGTCTGCGTTTGCTCACCCAACCTCACCAAACCTCTCAGCCCCAAGAGTGTCCACCCTTATGTCTCATCCAGCTGTGGGTCTAGATATGGTCAATCCAGGTTGCATCACAGCCCGTGAACGCATTGTGTAAGAATTTCTATCTCTTTCACTGTCTTTGTTTCATGGGTTTTTCAAAGTAATTTATTTTTATAATGGGGTTTAGCTGCTTTTCACTGCTGTGTTTATGCCGCTTTTTACCCACTTGACACACTAACAGAGAGATATCAATACATAGGTTTTAAGATTATTACTAGTCAGATATATTCTTGTGCGGTGAATAGGGCGTGTTGAGTCCAGTTCTCTGAGCAAGGAGTAGGTCTTGTCTATTACATATTGGTTTTATGGAACGGTATCTGAGCTAATTTGAAACCCTTGTTTTATGTATCACCCCACCTCACCTTTCCCGTTAAGCAGCCATAGTGTGTTTTCTGCATGTGTGACTCTGTTCTGTTTTGTAATTCAGTTCAAGTGTAACGGTTTTTACATTCCCTCTATTAGTGATACCTTATGAGAAGTGTCCTTTTCTGTGTGACTTATTTCACTTAGAATCGTCGTACCTAAATCCACTCATCATGCTGCTACTAGCCTTATGACATTGATTTCATGGCTGAGTGATATTCCATTGTACATAAGGACCACAACTTCTTTATCCATTTTTCTCTTTCCTGGGATATTGAAGGTGGAATGAAGTGGAGGTCCTTGTCAACAGAGCAGCCCTAAACTTTGGGGTGCTTGTGTCTTGCTGATTTTTAGTTTTCCCAATTTATAACCCCATGAGTGGAAGTGCCGTATGCTCTCAAAGCTTTGTTTTTTAGATGTTTCAGGACTCACCGTACGCTTCTCCAGAGTGGCTGTTGGCAATTTACATCCCGCCCATCAGTGTAGCAAGGCTCCCATTTCTCCATGGCCTGTCCTGCATTTCTGGTTTTGACACTTTTTTCAGCATGGCCTTTTTAACCGATGGGAAGCGAGACATCTTTGTAGCGCTGATTTGCCTTTCCAGGTTGCTTGGTTGGCCAAAAAGGGCGTATGCGTTTTTTCCTGAATATATTCAGGAAAAAACGCATACGCCCTTTTTGGCCAAGGGCATCATTGTCAACGTTTTGCCGCTTTTCATGTGCTTTAAAGGCGATTCGAATCTACCTCCTGAAATCTGTTTCCTGCAATTCTGCCTTGATTTCAAATCCTCTTCTTTGCCTTCCCTCAATATATTTGTGGACGAGAGTTATCATTTATAAGTCTGCAGGTTTGTGAATTGCAGTGCCCTGAACCTCCATTTTACAACTCGCTTTTTAGGGAGCTGGCCGCAATAGCGCAGGATGGCTTCAGGCCCTGTTCTGGTTCCGGGTGGCAGGCTGAGCCTGTGGTTAATTCTTCTTCCTGATGGGAAAATAGAGTGACCTGTGCCTGTCCCAACACCAAGAGCTAGTCTCTCATTGGTTCCACGTCTTCCCGTTCATCCTCAGGACAAATTGCAACCTGTACGGAACAGGAGGTTAAAGGTGATGATGCTCCACGTAGGGAGATTGCTAGTAAAGCGGCTGGAATAGCGAACCCGGGCACAAGGAGATGAGAAATGAGGTGCGTTTTAGAAACCTTTCCCCATCACACGGTGTACCATCTTCTGGGTTTCTCATGCATGTTTTCGATGTAGGAAGATGCCCTTGAACCTGGAGATTTGGGACCCATGCGATGGGTACCATGCAGTATTACTTTAAAGGGTCTGCGTTTGCTCACCCAACCTCACCAAACCTCTCAGCCCCAAGAGTGTCCACCCTTATGTCTCATCCAGCTGTGGGTCTAGATATGGTCAATCCAGGTTGCATCACAGCCCGTGAACGCATTGTGTAAGAATTTCTATCTCTTTCACTGTCTTTGTTTCATGGGTTTTTCAAAGTAATTTATTTTTATAATGGGGTTTAGCTGCTTTTCACTGCTGTGTTTATGCCGCTTTTTACCCACTTGACACACTAACAGAGAGATATCAATACATAGGTTTTAAGATTATTACTAGTCAGATATATTCTTGTGCGGTGAATAGGGCGTGTTGAGTCCAGTTCTCTGAGCAAGGAGTAGGTCTTGTCTATTACATATTGGGTTTATGGAACGGTATCTGAGCTAATTTGAAACCCTTGTTTTATGTATCACCCCACCTCACCTTTCCCGTTAAGCAGCCATAGTGTGTTTTCTGCGTGTGTGACTCTGTTCTGTTTTGTAATTCAGTTCAAGTGTAACGGTTTTTACATTCCCTCTATCAGTGATACCTTATGAGAAGTGTCCTTTTCTGTGTGACTTATTTCACTTAGAATTGTCGTACCTAAATCCACTCATCATGGTGCTACTAGCCTTATGACATTGATTTCATGGCTGAGTGATATTCCATTGTACATAAGGACCACAACTTCTTTATCCATTTTTCTCTTTCCTGGGATATTGAAGGTGGAATGAAGTGGAGGTCCTTGTCAACAGAGCAGCCCTAAACTTTGGGGTGCTTGTGTCTTGCTGATTTTTCATTTTCTCAGTTTATACCCCCATGAGTGGAAGTGCCCTATGCTCTCTAAGCTGTGTTTTTTAGATGTTTCAGGACACACCGTACTCTTCTCCAGAGTGGCTGTTGGCAATTTACATCCCGCCCATCAGTGTAGCAAGGCTCCCATTTCTCCATGGCCTGTCCTGCATTTCTGGTTTTGACTCTTTTTTCAGCATGGCCCTTTTGACCGATGGGAAGCGAGACTTCTTTGTAGCGCTGATTTGCCTTTCCAGGTTGCTTGGTTGGCCAAAAAGGGCGTATGCGTTTTTTCCTGAATATATTCAGGAAAAAACGCATACGCCCTTTTTGGCCAAGGGCATCATTGTCAACGTTTTGCTGCTTTTCATGTGCTTTAAAGGCGATTCGAATCTACCTCCTGAAATCTGTTTCCTGCAATTCTGCCTTGATTTCAAATCCTCTTCTTTGCCTTACCTCAATATATTTGTGGACGAGAGTTATCATTTATAACTCTGCAGGTTTGTGAATTGCAGTGCCCTGAACCTCCATTTTACAACTCGCGTTTTTGGGAGATGGCCACAAAAGCGCAGGATGGCTTCAGGCCCTGTTCTGGTTCCGGGGGGCAGGCTGAGCCTGTGGTTAATTCTTCTTCCTGATGGGAAAATAGAGTGACCTGTGCCTGTCCCAACACCAAGAGCTAGTCTCTCATTGGTTCCACGTCTTCCCGTTCATCCTCAGGACAAATTGCAACCTGTACGGAACAGGAGGTTAAAGGTGATGATGCTCCAAGGAGGGAGATTGCTAGTAAAGTGGCTGGAATGGCGAACCCGGGCACAGGCAGATGAGAAATGAGGTGCGTTTTAGAAACCTTTCCCCATCACACGGTGTACCATCTTCTGGGTATCTCATGCATGTTTACGATGTAGGAAGATGCCCTTGAACCTGGAGATTTGGGACCCATGCGATGGGTACCACGCAGTATTACTTTAAAGGGTCTGCGTTTGCTCACCCAACCTCACCAAACCTCTCAGCCGCAACAGTGTCCACCCTTAGGTCTCATCCAGCTGTGGGTCTAGATATGGTCAATCCAGGTTGCATCACAGCCCCTGAACGCATTGTGTAAGAATTTCTCTCTCTTTCACTGTCTTTGTTTCATGGGTTTTTCAAAGTAATTTATTTTTATAATGGGGTTTAGCTGCTTTTCACTGCTGTGTTTATGCCGCTTTTTACCCACTTGACACACTAACAGAGAGATATCAATACATAGGTTTTAAGATTATTACTAGTCAGATATATTCTTGTGTGGTGAATAGGGCGTGTTGAGTCCAGTTCTCTGAGCAAGGAGTAGGTCTTGTCTATTACATATTGGGTTTATGGAACGGTATCTGAGCTAATTTGAAACCCTTGTTTTATGTATCACCCCACCTCACCTTTCCCGTTAAGCAGCCATAGTGTGTTTTCTGCATGTGTGACTCTGTTCTGTTTTGTAATTCAGTTCAAGTGTAACGGTTTTTACATTCCCTCTATAAGTGATACCTTATGAGAAGTGTCCTTTTCTGTGTGACTTATTTCACTTAGAATCGTCATACCTAAATCCACTCATCATGCTGCTACTAGCCTTATGACATTGATTTCACGGCTGAGTGATATTCCATTGTACATAAGGACCACAACTTCTTTATCCATTTTTCTCTTTCCTGGGATATTGAAGGTGGAATGAAGTGGAGGTCCTTGTCAACAGAGCAGCCCTAAACTTTGGGGTGCTTGTGTCTTGCTGATTTTTAATTTTCCCAATTTATAACCCCATGAGTGGATGTGCCGTATGCTCTCGAAGTTTTGTTTTTTAGATGTTTCAGGACTCACCGTACGCTTCTCCAGAGTGGCTGTTGGCAATTTACATCCCGCCCATCAGTGTAGCAAGGCTCCCATTTCTCCATGGCCTGTCCTGCATTTCTGGTTTTGACACTTTTTTCAGCATGGCCTTTTTAACCGATGGGAAGCGAGACATCTTTGTAGCGCTGATTTGCCTTTCCAGGTTGCTTCGTTGGCCAAAAAGGGCGTATGCGTTTTTTCCTGAATATATTCAGGAAAAAACGCATACGCCCTTTTTGGCCAAGGGCATCATTGTCAACGTTTTGCCGCTTTTCATGTGCTTTAAAGGCGATTCGAATCTACCTCCTGAAATCTGTTTCCTGCAATTCTGCCTTGATTTCAAATCCTCTTCTTTGCCTTCCCTCAATATATTTGTGGACGAGAGTTATCATTTATAACTCTGCAGGTTTGTGAATTGCAGTGCCCTGAACCTCCATTTTACAACTCGCTTTTTAGGGAGCTGGCCGCAATAGCGCAGGATGGCTTCAGGCCCTGTTCTGGTTCCGGGTGGCAGGCTGAGCCTGTGGTTAATTCTTCTTCCTGATGGGAAAATAGAGTGACCTGTGCCTTTCCCAACACCAAGAGCTAGTCTCTCATTGGTTCCACGTCTTCCTGTTCATCCTCAGGACAAATTGCAACCTGTACGGAACAGGAGGTTAAAGGTGCTGATGCTCCAAGGAGGGAGATTGCTAGTAAAGTGGCTGGAATAGCGAACCCGGGCACAAGGAGATGAGAAATGAGGTGCGTTTTAGAAACCTTTCCACATCACACGGTGTACCATCTTCTGGGTTTCTCATGCATGTTTTCGATGTAGGAAGATGCCCTTGAACCTGGAGATTTGGGACCCATGCGATGGGTACCATGCAGTATTACTTTAAAGGGTCTGCGTTTGGTCACCCAACCTCACCAAACCTCTCAGCCCCAAGAGTGTCCACCCTTATGTCTCATCCAGCTGTGGGTCTAGATATGGTCAATCCAGGTTGCATCACAGCCCGTGAACGCATTGTGTAAGAATTTCTATCTCTTTCACTGTCTTTGTTTCATGGGTTTTTCAAAGTAATTTATTTTTATAATGGGGTTTAGCTGCTTTTCACTGCTGTGTTTATGCCGCTTTACACCCACTTGACACACTAACAGAGAGATATCAATACATAGGTTTTAAGATTATTACTAGTCAGATATATTCTTGTGCGGTGAATAGGGCGTGTTGAGTCCAGTTCTCTGAGCAAGGAGTAGGTCTTGTCTATTACATATTGGTTTTATGGAACGGTATCTGAGCTAATTTGAAACCCTTGTTTTATGTATCACCCCACCTCACCTTTCCCGTGAAGCAGCCATAGTGTGTTTTCTGCATGTGTGACTCTGTTCTGTTTTGTAATTCAGTTCAAGTGTAACGGTTTTTACATTCCCTCTATCAGTGATACCTTATGAGAAGTGTCCTTTTCTGTGTGACTTATTTCACTTAGAATCGTCGTACCTAAATCCACTCATCATGCTGCTACTAGCCTTATGACATTGATTTCATGGCTGAGTGATATTCCATTGTACATAAGGACCACAACTTCTTTATCCATTTTTCTCTTTCCTGGGATATTGAAGGTGGAATGAAGTGGAGGTCCTTGTCAACAGAGCAGCCCTAAACTTTGGGGTGCTTGTGTCTTGCTGATTTTTCATTTTCCCAATTTATACCCCCATGAGTGGAAGTGCCCTATGCTCTCTAAGCTTTGTTTTTTAGATGTTTCAGGACACACCGTACTCTTCTCCAGAGTGGCTGTTGGCAATTTACATCCCGCCCATCAGTGTAGCAAGGCTCTCATTTCTCCATGGCCTGTCCTGCATTTCTGGTTTTGACACTTTTTTCAGCATGGCCCTTTTAACCGATGGGAAGCGAGACTTCTTTGTAGCGCTGATTTGCCTTTCCAGGTTGCTTGGTTGGCCAAAAAGTGCGTATGCGTTTTTTCCTGAATATATTCAGGAAAAAACGCATACGCCCTTTTTGGCCAAGGGCATCATTGTCAACGTTTTGCCGCTTTTCATGTGCTTTAAAGGTGATTCGAATCTACCTCCTGAAATCTGTTTCCTGCAATTCTGCCTTGATTTCAAATCCTCTTCTTTGCCTTCCCTCAATATATTTGTGGACGAGAGTTATCATTTATAAGTCTGCAGGTTAGTGAATTGCAGTGCCCTGAACCTCCATTTTACAACTCGCGTTTTTGGGAGATGGACGCAAAAGCGCAGGATGGCTTCAGGCCCTGTTCTTGATCCGGGGGGCAGGCTGAGCCTGTGGTTAATTCTTCTTCCTGATGGGAAAATAGAGTGACCTGTGCCTGTCCCAACACCAAGAGCTAGTCTCTCATTGGTTCCACGTCTTCCTGTTCATCCTCAGGACAAATTGCAACCTGTACGGAACAGGAGGTTAAAGGTGATGATGCTCCAAGGAGGGAGATTGCTAGTAAAGTGGCTGGAATGGCGAACCCGGGCACAGGCAGATGAGAAATGAGGTGCGTTTTAGAAACCTTTCCCCATCACACGGTGTACCATCTTCTGGGTATCTCATGCATGTTTACGATGTAGGAAGATGCCCTTGAACCTGGAGATTTGGGACCGATGCGATGGGTACCACGCAGTATTACTTTAAAGGGTCTGCGTTTGCTCACCCAACCTCACCAAACCTCTCAGCCGCAACAGTGTCCACCCTTATGTCTCATCCAGCTGTGGGTCTAGATATGGTCAATCCAGGTTGCATCACAGCCCCTGAACGCATTGTGTAAGAATTTCTCTCTCTTTCACTGTCTTTGTTTCATGGGTTTTTCAAAGTAATTTATTTTTATAATGGGGTTTAGCTGCTTTTCACTGCTGTGTTTATGCCGCTTTTTACCCACTTGACACACTAACAGAGAGATATCAATACATAGGTTTTAAGATTATTACTAGTCAGATATATTCTTGTGCGGTGAATAGGGTGTGTTGAGTCCAGTTATCTGAGCAAGGAGTAGGTCTTGTCTATTACATATTGGGTTTATGGAACGGTATCTGAGCTAATTTGAAACCCTTGTTTTATGTATCACCCCACCTCACCTTTCCCGTTAAGCAGCCATAGTGTGTTTTCTGCATGTGTGACTCTGTTCTGTTTTGTAATTCAGTTCAAGTGTAACGGTTTTTACATTCCCTCTATAAGTGATACCTTATGAGAAGTGTCCTTTTCTGTGTGACTTATTTCACTTAGAATCGTCGTACCTAAATCCACTCATCATGCTGCTACTAGCCTTATGACATTGATTTCATGGCTGAGTGATATTCCATTGTACATAAGGACCACAACTTCTTTATCCATTTTTCTCTTTCCTGGGATATTGAAGGTGGAATGAAGTGGAGGTCCTTGTCAACAGAGCAGCCCTAAACTTTGGGGTGCTTGTGTCTTGCTGATTTTTAATTTTCCCAATTTATAACCCCATGAGTGAAAGTGCCGTATGCTCTCTAAGCTTTGTTTTTTAGATGTTTCAGGACTCACCGTACGCTTCTCCAGAGTGGCTGTTGGCAATTTACATCCCGCCCATCAGTGTAGCAAGGCTCCCATTTCTCCATGGCCTGTCCTGCATTTCTGGTTTTGACACTTTTTTCAGCATGGCCTTTTTAACCGATGGGAAGCGAGACATCTTTGTAGCGCTGATTTGCCTTTCCAGGTTGCTTGGTTGGACAAAAAGGGCGTATGCGTTTTTTCCTGAATATATTCAGGAAAAAACGCATACGCCCTTTTTGGCCAAGGGCATCATTGTCAACGTTTTGCCACTTTTCATGTGCTTTAAAGGCGATTCGAATCTACCTCCTGAAATCTGTTTCCTGCAATTCTGCCTTGATTTCAAATCCTCTTCTTTGCCTTCCCTCAATATATTTGTGGACGAGAGTTATCATTTATAAGTCTGCAGGTTTGTGAATTGCAGTGCCCTGAACCTCCATTTTACAACTCGCTTTTTAGGGAGCTGGCCGCAATAGCGCAGGATGGCTTCAGGCCCTGTTCTGGTTCCGGGTGGCAGGCTGAGCCTGTGGTTAATTCTATATCCTGATGGGAAAATAGAGTGACCTGTGCCTGTCCCAACACCAAGAGCTAGTCTCTCATTGGTTCCACGTCTTCCCGTTCATCCTCAGGACAAATTGCAACCTGTACGGAACAGGAGGTTAAAGGTGCTGATGCTCCAAGTAGGGAGATTGCTAGTAAAGCGGCTGGAATAGCGAACTCGGGCACAAGGAGATGAGAAATGAGGTGCGTTTTACAAACCTTTCCACATCACACGGTGTACCATCTTCTGGATTTCTCATGCATGTTTTCGATGTAGGAAGATGCCCTTGAACCTGGAGATTTGGGACCCATGCGATGGGTACCATGCAGTATTACTTTAAAGGGTCTGCGTTTGCTCACCCAACCTCACCAAACCTCTCAGCCCCAAGAGTGTCCACCCTTATGTCTCATCCAGCTGTGGGTCTAGATATGGTCAATCTAGGTTGCGTCACAGCCCGTGAACGCATTGTGTAAGAATTTCTATCTCTTTCACTGTCTTTGTTTCATGGGTTTTTCAAAGTAATTTATTTTTATAATGGGGTTTAGCTGCTTTTCACTGCTGTGTTTATGCCGCTTTACACCCACTTGACACACTAACAGAGAGATATCAATACATAGCTTTTAAGATTATTACTAGTCAGATATATTCTTGTGCGGTGAATAGGGCGTGTTGAGTCCAGTTCTCTGAGCAAGGAGTAGGTCTTGTCTATTACATATTGGGTTTATGGAACGGTATCTGAGCTAATTTGAAACCCTTGTTTTATGTATCACCCCACCTCACCTTTCCCGTGAAGCAGCCATAGTGTGTTTTCTGCATGTGTGACTCTGTTCTGTTTTGTAATTCAGTTCAAGTGTAACGGTTTTTACATTCCCTCTATCAGTGATACCTTATGAGAAGTGTCCTTTTCTGTGTGACTTATTTCACTTAGAGTCGTCGTACCTAAATCCACTCATCATGCTGCTACTAGCCTTATGACATTGATTTCACGGCTGAGTGATATTCCATTGTACATAAGGACCACAACTTCTTTATCCATTTTTCTCTTTCCTGGGATATTGAAGGTGGAATGAAGTGGAGGTCCTTGTCAACAGAGCAGCCCTAAACTTTGGGGTGCTTGTGTCTTGCTGATTTTTAATTTTCCCAATTTATACCCCCATGAGTGGAAGTGCCCTATGCTCTCTAAGCTTTGCTTTTTAGACGTTTCAGGACTCACCGTACGCTTCTCCAGAGTGGCTGTTGACAATTTACATACCGCCCATCAGTGTAGCAAGGCTCCCATTTCTCCATGGCCTGTCCTGCGTTTCTGGTTTTGACACTTTTTTCAGCATGGCCTTTTTAACCGATGGGAAGCGAGACATCTTTGTAGCGCTGATTTGCCTTTCCAGGTTGCTTCGTTGGCCAAAAAGGGCGTATGCGTTTTTTCCTGAATATATTCAGGAAAAAACGCATACGCCCTTTTTGGCCAAGGGCATCATTGTCAACATTTTGCCGCTTTTCATGTGCTTTAAAGGCGATTCGAATCTACCTCCTGAAATCTGTTTCCTGCAATTCTGCCTTGATTTCAAATCCTCTTCTTTGCCTTCCCTCAATATATTTGTGGACGAGAGTTATCATTTATAACTCTGCAGGTTTGTGAATTGCAGTGCCCTGAACCTCCATTTTACAACTCGCTTTTTAGGGAGCTGGCCGCAATAGCGCAGGATGGCTTCAGGCCCTGTTCTGGTTCCGGGTGGCAGGCTGAGCCTGTGGTTAATTCTTCTTCCTGATGGGAAAATAGAGTGACCTGTGCCTTTCCCAACACCAAGAGCTAGTCTCTCATTGGTTCCACGTCTTCCTGTTCATCCTCAGGACAAATTGCAACCTGTACGGAACAGGAGGTTAAAGGTGCTGATGCTCCAAGGAGGGAGATTGCTAGTAAAGTGGCTGGAATAGCGAACCCGGGCACAAGGAGATGAGAAATGAGGTGCGTTTTAGAAACCTTTCCACATCACACGGTGTACCATCTTCTGGGTTTCTCATGCATGTTTTCGATGTAGGAAGATGCCCTTGAACCTGGAGATTTGGGACCCATGCGATGGGTACCATGCAGTATTACTTTAAAGGGTCTGCGTTTGGTCACCCAACCTCACCAAACCTCTCAGCCCCAAGAGTGTCCACCCTTATGTCTCATCCAGCTGTGGGTCTAGATATGGTCAATCCAGGTTGCATCACAGCCCGTGAACGCATTGTGTAAGAATTTCTATCTCTTTCACTGTCTTTGTTTCATGGGTTTTTCAAAGTAATTTATTTTTATAATGGGGTTTAGCTGCTTTTCACTGCTGTGTTTATGCCGCTTTACACCCACTTGACACACTAACAGAGAGATATCAATACATAGGTTTTAAGATTATTACTAGTCAGATATATTCTTGTGCGGTGAATAGGGCGTGTTGAGTCCAGTTCTCTGAGCAAGGAGTAGGTCTTGTCTATTACATATTGGTTTTATGGAACGGTATCTGAGCTAATTTGAAACCCTTGTTTTATGTATCACCCCACCTCACCTTTCCCGTGAAGCAGCCATAGTGTGTTTTCTGCATGTGTGACTCTGTTCTGTTTTGTAATTCAGTTCAAGTGTAACGGTTTTTACATTCCCTCTATCAGTGATACCTTATGAGAAGTGTCCTTTTCTGTGTGACTTATTTCACTTAGAATCGTCGTACCTAAATCCACTCATCATGCTGCTACTAGCCTTATGACATTGATTTCATGGCTGAGTGATATTCCATTGTACATAAGGACCACAACTTCTTTATCCATTTTTCTCTTTCCTGGGATATTGAAGGTGGAATGAAGTGGAGGTCCTTGTCAACAGAGCAGCCCTAAACTTTGGGGTGCTTGTGTCTTGCTGATTTTTCATTTTCCCAATTTATACCCCCATGAGTGGAAGTGCCCTATGCTCTCTAAGCTTTGTTTTTTAGATGTTTCAGGACACACCGTACTCTTCTCCAGAGTGGCTGTTGGCAATTTACATCCCGCCCATCAGTGTAGCAAGGCTCTCATTTCTCCATGGCCTGTCCTGCATTTCTGGTTTTGACACTTTTTTCAGCATGGCCCTTTTAACCGATGGGAAGCGAGACTTCTTTGTAGCGCTGATTTGCCTTTCCAGGTTGCTTGGTTGGCCAAAAAGGGCGTATGCGTTTTTTCCTGAATATATTCAGGAAAAAACGCACACGCCCTTTTTGGCCAAGGGCATCATTGTCAACGTTTTGCTGCTTTTCATGTGCTTTAAAGGTGATTCGAATCTACCTCCTGAAATCTGTTTCCTGCAATTCTGCCTTGATTTCAAATCCTCTTCTTTGCCTTCCCTCAATATATTTGTGGACGAGAGTTATCATTTATAAGTCTGCAGGTTAGTGAATTGCAGTGCCCTGAACCTCCATTTTACAACTCGCGTTTTTGGGAGATGGACGCAAAAGCGCAGGATGGCTTCAGGCCCTGTTCTTGATCCGGGGGGCAGGCTGAGCCTGTGGTTAATTCTTCTTCCTGATGGGAAAATAGAGTGACCTGTGCCTGTCCCAACACCAAGAGCTAGTCTCTCATTGGTTCCACGTCTTCCTGTTCATCCTCAGGACAAATTGCAACCTGTACGGAACAGGAGGTTAAAGGTGATGATGCTCCAAGGAGGGAGATTGCTAGTAAAGTGGCTGGAATGGCGAACCCGGGCACAGGCAGATGAGAAATGAGGTGCGTTTTAGAAACCTTTCCCCATCACACGGTGTACCATCTTCTGGGTATCTCATGCATGTTTACGATGTAGGAAGATGCCCTTGAACCTGGAGATTTGGGACCCATGCGATGGGTACCACGCAGTATTACTTTAAAGGGTCTGCGTTTGCTCACCCAACCTCACCAAACCTCTCAGCCGCAACAGTGTCCACCCTTATGTCTCATCCAGCTGTGGGTCTAGATATGGTCAATCCAGGTTGCATCACAGCCCCTGAACGCATTGTGTAAGAATTTCTCTCTCTTTCACTGTCTTTGTTTCATGGGTTTTTCAAAGTAATTTATTTTTATAATGGGTTTTAGCTGCTTTTCACTGCTGTGTTTATGCCGCTTTTTACCCACTTGACACACTAACAGAGAGATATCAATACGTAGGTTTTAAGATTATTACTAGTCAGATATATTCTTGTGCGGTGAATAGGGCGTGTTGAGTCCAGTTATCTGAGCAAGGAGTAGGTCTTGTCTATTACATATTGGGTTTATGGAACGGTATCTGAGCTAATTTGAAACCCTTGTTTTATGTATCACCCCACCTCACCTTTCCCGTTAAGCAGCCATAGTGTGTTTTCTGCATGTGTGACTCTGTTCTGTTTTGTAATTCAGTTCAAGTGTAACGGTTTTTACATTCCCTCTATAAGTGATACCTTATGAGAAGTGTCCTTTTCTGTGTGACTTATTTCACTTAGAATCGTCGTACCTAAATCCACTCATCATGCTGCTACTAGCCTTATGACATTGATTTCATGGCTGAGTGATATTCCATTGTACATAAGGACCACAACTTCTTTATCCATTTTTCTCTTTCCTGGGATATTGAAGGTGGAATGAAGTGGAGGTCCTTGTCAACAGAGCAGCCCTAAACTTTGGGGTGCTTGTGTCTTGCTGATTTTTCATTTTCCCAATTTATAACCCCATGAGTGAAAGTGCCGTATGCTCTCTAAGCTTTGTTTTTTAGATGTTTCAGGACTCACCGTACGCTTCTCCAGAGTGGCTGTTGGCAATTTACATCCCGCCCATCAGTGTAGCAAGGCTCCCATTTCTCTTTGGCCTGTCCTGCATTTCTGGTTTTGACACTTTTTTCAGCATGGCCTTTTTAACCGATGGGAAGCGAGACATCTTTGTAGCGCTGATTTGCCTTTCCAGGTTGCTTGGTTGGACAAAAAGGGCGTATGCGTTTTTTCCTGAATATATTCAGGAAAAAACGCATACGCCCTTTTTGGCCAAGGGCATCATTGTCAACGTTTTGCCACTTTTCATGTGCTTTAAAGGCGATTCGAATCTACCTCCTGAAATCTGTTTCCTGCAATTCTGCCTTGATTTCAAATCCTCTTCTTTGCCTTCCCTCAATATATTTGTGGACGAGAGTTATCATTTATAAGTCTGCAGGTTTGTGAATTGCAGTGCCCTGAACCTCCATTTTACAACTCGCTTTTTAGGGAGCTGGCCGCAATAGCGCAGGATGGCTTCAGGCCCTGTTCTGGTTCCGGGTGGCAGGCTGAGCCTGTGGTTAATTCTATTTCCTGATGGGAAAATAGAGTGACCTGTGCCTGTCCCAACACCAAGAGCTAGTCTCTCATTGGTTCCACGTCTTCCCGTTCATCCTCAGGACAAATTGCAACCTGTACGGAACAGGAGGTTAAAGGTGCTGATGCTCCAAGTAGGGAGATTGCTAGTAAAGCGGCTGGAATAGCGAACTCGGGCACAAGGAGATGAGAAATGAGGTGCGTTTTACAAACCTTTCCCCATCACACGGTGTACCATCTTCTGGGTATCTCATGCATGTTTTCGATGTAGGAAGATGCCCTTGAACCTGGAGATTTGGGACCCATGCGATCGGTACCACGCAGTATTACTTTAAAGGGTCTGCGTTTGCTCACCCAACCTCACCAAACCTCTCAGCCCCAAGAGTGTCCACCGTTATGTCTCATCCAGCTGTGGGTCTAGATATGGTCAATCCAGGTTGCATCACAGCCCCTGAACGCATTGTGTAAGAATTTCGCTCTCTTTCACTGTCTTTGTTTCATGGGTTTTTCAAAGTAATTTATTTTTATAATGGGGTTTAGCTGCTTTTCACTGCTGTGTTTATGCCGCTTTACACCCACTTGACACACTAACAGAGAGATATCAATACATAGGTTTTAAGATTATTACTAGTCAGATATATTCTTGTGCGATGAATAGGGCGTGTTGAGTCCAGTTCTCTGAGCAAGGAGTAGGTCTTGTCTATTACATATTGGGTTTATGGAACGGTATCTGAGCTAATTTGAAACCCTTGTTTTATGTATCACCCCACCTCACCTTTCCCGTGAAGCAGCCATAGTGTGTTTTCTGCATGTGTGACTCTGTTCTGTTTTGTAATTCAGTTCAAGTGTAACGGTTTTTACATTCCCTCTATAAGTGATACCTTATGAGAAGTGTCCTTTTCTGTGTGACTTATTTCACTTAGAGTCGTCGTACCTAAATCCACTCATCATGCTGCTACTAGCCTTATGACATTGATTTCACGGCTGAGTGATATTCCATTGTACATAAGGACCACAACTTCTTTATCCATTTTTCTCTTTCCTGGGATATTGAAGGTGGAATGAAGTGGAGGTCCTTGTCAACAGAGCAGCCCTAAACTTTGGGGTGCTTGTGTCTTGCTGATTTTTCATTTTCCCAATTTATACCCCCATGAGTGGAAGTGCCCTATGCTCTCTAAGCTTTGCTTTTTAGACGTTTCAGGACTCACCGTACGCTTCTCCAGAGTGGCTGTTGACAATTTACATCCCGCCCATCAGTGTAGCAAGGCTCCCATTTCTCCATGGCCTGTCCTGCGTTTCTGGTTTTGACACTTTTTTCAGCATGGCCCTTTTGACCGATGGGAAGCGAGACATCTTTGTAGCGCTGATTTGCCTTTCCAGGTTGCTTGGTTGGCCAAAAAGGGCGTATGCGTTTTTTCCTGAATATATTCAGGAAAAAACGCATACGCCCTTTTTGGCCAAGGGCATCATTGTCAACGTTTTGCCGCTTTTCATGTGCTTTAAAGGCGATTCGAATCTACCTCCTGAAATCTGTTTCCTGCAATTCTGCCTTGATTTCAAATCCTCTTCTTTGCCTTCCCTCAATATATTTGTGGATGAGAGTTATCATTTATAACTCTGCAGGTTTGTGAATTGCAGTGCCCTGAACCTCCATTTTACAACTCGCTTTTTAGGGAGCTGGCCGCAAAAGCGCAGGATGGCTTCAGGCCCTGTTCTGGTTCCGGGGGGCAGGCTGAGCCTGTGGTTAATTCTTCTTCCTGATGGGACAATAGAGTGACCTGTGCCTGTCCCAACACCAAGAGCTAGTCTTTCATTGGTTCCACGTCTTCCCGTTCATCCTCAGTACAAATTGCAACCTGTACGGAACAGGAGGTTAAAGGTGCTGATGCTCCAAGGAGGGAGATTGCTAGTTAAGTGGCTGGAATGGCGAACCCGGGCACAAGCAGATGAGAAATGAGGTGCGTTTCAGAAACCTTTCCCCATCACACGGTGTACCATCTTCTGGGTATCTCATGCATGTTTTCGATGTAGGAAGATGCCCTTGAACCTGGAGATTTGGGACCCATGCGATCGGTACCACGCAGTATTACTTTAAAGGGTCTGCGTTTGCTCACCCAACCTCACCAAACCTCTCAGCCCCAAGAGTGTCCACCCTTATGTCTCATCCAGCTGTGGGTCTAGATATGGTCAATCCAGGTTGCATCACAGCCCCTGAACGCATTGTGTAAGAATTTCGCTCTCTTTCACTGTCTTTGTTTCATGGGTTTTTCAAAGTAATTTATTTTTATAATGGGGTTTAGCTGCTTTTCACTGCTGTGTTTATGCCGCTTTACACCCACTTGACACACTAACAGAGAGATATCAATACATAGGTTTTAAGATTATTACTAGTCAGATATATTCTGGTGCGGTGAATAGGGCGTGTTGAGTCCAGTTCTCTGAGCAAGGAGTAGGTCTTGTCTATTACATATTGGGTTTATGGAACGGTATCTGAGCTAATTTGAAACCCTTGTTTTATGTATCACCCCACCTCACCTTTCCCGTTAAGCAGCCATAGTGTGTTTTCTGCATGTGTGACTCTGTTCTGTTTTGTAATTCAGTTCAAGTGTAACGGTTTTTACATTCCCTCTATCAGTGATACCTTATGAGAAGTGTCCTTTTCTGTGTGACTTATTTCACTTAGAATCGTCGTACCTAAATCCACTCATCATGCTGCTACTAGCCTTATGACATTGATTTCATGGCTGAGTGATATTCCATTGTACATAAGGACCACAACTTCTTTATCCATTTTTCTCTTTCCTGGGATATTGAAGGTGGAATGAAGTGGAGGTCCTTGTCAACAGAGCAGCCCTAAACTTTGGGGTGCTTGTGTCTTGCTGATTTTTAATTTTCCCAATTTATACCCCCATGAGTGGAAGTGCCCTATGCTCCCTAAGCTTTGCTTTTTAGACGTTTCAGGACTCACCGTACACTTCTCCAGAGTGGCTGTTGACAATTTACATCCCGCCCATCAGTGTAGCAAGGCTCCCATTTCTCCATGGCCTGTCCTGCATTTCTGGTTTTGACACTTTTTTCAGCATGGCCCTTTTGACCGATGGGAAGCGAGACATCTTTGTAGCGCTGATTTGCCTTTCCAGGTTGCTTGGTTGGCCAAAAAGGGCGTATGCGTTTTTTCCTGAATATATTCAGGAAAAAACGCATACGCCCTTTTTGGCCAAGGGCATCATTGTCAACGTTTTGCCGCTTTTCATGTGCTTTAAAGGCGATTCGAATCTACCTCCTGAAATCTGTTTCCTGCAATTCTGCCTTGATTTCAAATCCTCTTCTTTGCCTTCCCTCAATATATTTGTGGATGAGAGTTATCATTTATAAGTCTGCAGGTTTGTGAATTGCAGTGCCCTGAACCTCCATTTTACAACTCGCTTTTTAGGGAGCTGGCCGCAAAAGCGCAGGATGGCTTCAGGCCCTGTTCTGGTTCCGGGGGGCAGGCTGAGCCTGTGGTTAATTCTTCTTCCTGATGGGAAAATAGAGTGACCTGTGCCTGTCCCAACACCAAGAGCTAGTCTTTCATTGGTTCCACGTCTTCCCGTTCATCCTCAGTACAAATTGCAACCTGTACGGAACAGGAGGTTAAAGGTGCTGATGCTCCAAGGAGGGAGATTGCTAGTTAAGTGGCTGGAATGGCGAACCCGGGCACAAGCAGATGAGAAATGAGGTGCGTTTCAGAAACCTTTCCCCATCACACGGTGTACCATCTTCTGGGTATCTCATGCATGTTTTCGATGTAGGAAGATGCCCTTGAACCTGGAGATTTGGGACCCATGCGATCGGTACCACGCAGTATTACTTTAAAGGGTCTGCGTTTGCTCACCCAACCTCACCAAACCTCTCAGCCCCAAGAGTGTCCACCCTTATGTCTCATCCAGCTGTGGGTCTAGATATGGTCAATCCAGGTTGCATCACAGCCCCTGAACGCATTGTGTAAGAATTTCGCTCTCTTTCACTGTCTTTGTTTCATGGGTTTTTCAAAGTAATTTATTTTTATAATGGGGTTTAGCTGCTTTTCACTGCTGTGTTTATGCCGCTTTACACCCACTTGACACACTAACAGAGAGATATCAATACATAGGTTTTAAGATTATTACTAGTCAGATATATTCTGGTGCGGTGAATAGGGCGTGTTGAGTCCAGTTCTCTGAGCAAGGAGTAGGTCTTGTCTATTACATATTGGGTTTATGGAACGGTATCTGAGCTAATTTGAAACCCTTGTTTTATGTATCACCCCACCTCACCTTTCCCGTTAAGCAGCCATAGTGTGTTTTCTGCATGTGTGACTCTGTTCTGTTTTGTAATTCAGTTCAAGTGTAACGGTTTTTACATTCCCTCTATCAGTGATACCTTATGAGAAGTGTCCTTTTCTGTGTGACTTATTTCACTTAGAATCGTCGTACCTAAATCCACTCATCATGCTGCTACTAGCCTTATGACATTGATTTCATGGCTGAGTGATATTCCATTGTACATAAGGACCACAACTTCTTTATCCATTTTTCTCTTTCCTGGGATATTGAAGGTGGAATGAAGTGGAGGTCCTTGTCAACAGAGCAGCCCTAAACTTTGGGGTGCTTGTGTCTTGCTGATTTTTAATTTTCCCAATTTATACCCCCATGAGTGGAAGTGCCCTATGCTCCCTAAGCTTTGCTTTTTAGACGTTTCAGGACTCACCGTACACTTCTCCAGAGTGGCTGTTGACAATTTACATCCCGCCCATCAGTGTAGCAAGGCTCCCATTTCTCCATGGCCTGTCCTGCGTTTCTGGTTTTGACACTTTTTTCAGCATGGCCCTTTTGACCGATGGGAAGCGAGACATCTTTGTAGCGCTGATTTGCCTTTCCAGGTTGCTTGGTTGGCCAAAAAGGGCGTATGCGTTTTTTCCTGAATATATTCAGGAAAAAACGCATACGCCCTTTTTGGCCAAGGGCATCATTGTCAACGTTTTGCCGCTTTTCATGTGCTTTAAAGGCGATTCGAATCTACCTCCTGAAATCTGTTTCCTGCAATTCTGCCTTGATTTCAAATCCTCTTCTTTGCCTTCCCTCAATATATTTGTGGATGAGAGTTATCATTTATAAGTCTGCAGGTTTGTGAATTGCAGTGCCCTGAACCTCCATTTTACAACTCGCTTTTTAGGGAGCTGGCCGCAAAAGCGCAGGATGGCTTCAGGCCCTGTTCTGGTTCCGGGGGGCAGGCTGAGCCTGTGGTTAATTCTTCTTCCTGATGGGAAAATAGAGTGACCTGTGCCTGTCCCAACACCAAGAGCTAGTCTTTCATTGGTTCCACGTCTTCCCGTTCATCCTCAGTACAAATTGCAACCTGTACGGAACAGGAGGTTAAAGGTGCTGATGCTCCAAGGAGGGAGATTGCTAGTTAAGTGGCTGGAATGGCGAACCCGGGCACAAGCAGATGAGAAATGAGGTGCGTTTCAGAAACCTTTCCCCATCACACGGTGTACCATCTTCTGGGTATCTCATGCATGTTTTCGATGTAGGAAGATGCCCTTGAACCTGGAGATTTGGGACCCATGCGATCGGTACCACGCAGTATTACTTTAAAGGGTCTGCGTTTGCTCACCCAACCTCACCAAACCTCTCAGCCCCAAGAGTGTCCACCCTTATGTCTCATCCAGCTGTGGGTCTAGATATGGTCAATCCAGGTTGCATCACAGCCCCTGAACGCATTGTGTAAGAATTTCGCTCTCTTTCACTGTCTTTGTTTCATGGGTTTTTCAAAGTAATTTATTTTTATAATGGGGTTTAGCTGCTTTTCACTGCTGTGTTTATGCCGCTTTACACCCACTTGACACACTAACAGAGAGATATCAATACATAGGTTTTAAGATTATTACTAGTCAGATATATTCTGGTGCGGTGAATAGGGCGTGTTGAGTCCAGTTCTCTGAGCAAGGAGTAGGTCTTGTCTATTACATATTGGGTTTATGGAACGGTATCTGAGCTAATTTGAAACCCTTGTTTTATGTATCACCCCACCTCACCTTTCCCGTTAAGCAGCCATAGTGTGTTTTCTGCATGTGTGACTCTGTTCTGTTTTGTAATTCAGTTCAAGTGTAACGGTTTTTACATTCCCTCTATCAGTGATACCTTATGAGAAGTGTCCTTTTCTGTGTGACTTATTTCACTTAGAATCGTCGTACCTAAATCCACTCATCATGCTGCTACTAGCCTTATGACATTGATTTCATGGCTGAGTGATATTCCATTGTACATAAGGACCACAACTTCTTTATCCATTTTTCTCTTTCCTGGGATATTGAAGGTGGAATGAAGTGGAGGTCCTTGTCAACAGAGCAGCCCTAAACTTTGGGGTGCTTGTGTCTTGCTGATTTTTCATTTTCCCAATTTATACCCCCATGAGTGGAAGTGCCCTATGCTCCCTAAGCTTTGCTTTTTAGACGTTTCAGGACTCACCGTACACTTCTCCAGAGTGGCTGTTGACAATTTACATCCCGCCCATCAGTGTAGCAAGGCTCCCATTTCTCCATGGCCTGTCCTGCATTTCTGGTTTTGACACTTTTTTCAGCATGGCCCTTTTGACCGATGGGAAGCGAGACATCTTTGTAGCGCTGATTTGCCTTTCCAGGTTGCTTGGTTGGCCAAAAAGGGCGTATGCGTTTTTTCCTGAATATATTCAGGAAAAAACGCATACGCCCTTTTTGGCCAAGGGCATCATTGTCAACGTTTTGCCGCTTTTCATGTGCTTTAAAGGCGATTCGAATCTACCTCCTGAAATCTGTTTCCTGCAATTCTGCCTTGATTTCAAATCCTCTTCTTTGCCTTCCCTCAATATATTTGTGGATGAGAGTTATCATTTATAAGTCTGCAGGTTTGTGAATTGCAGTGCCCTGAACCTCCATTTTACAACTCGCTTTTTAGGGAGCTGGCCGCAAAAGCGCAGGATGGCTTCAGGCCCTGTTCTGGTTCCGGGGGGCAGGCTGAGCCTGTGGTTAATTCTTCTTCCTGATGGGAAAATAGAGTGACCTGTGCCTGTCCCAACACCAAGAGCTAGTCTTTCATTGGTTCCACGTCTTCCCGTTCATCCTCAGTACAAATTGCAACCTGTACGGAACAGGAGGTTAAAGGTGCTGATGCTCCAAGGAGGGAGATTGCTAGTTAAGTGGCTGGAATGGCGAACCCGGGCACAAGCAGATGAGAAATGAGGTGCGTTTCAGAAACCTTTCCCCATCACACGGTGTACCATCTTCTGGGTATCTCATGCATGTTTTCGATGTAGGAAGATGCCCTTGAACCTGGAGATTTGGGACCCATGCGATCGGTACCACGCAGTATTACTTTAAAGGGTCTGCGTTTGCTCACCCAACCTCACCAAACCTCTCAGCCCCAAGAGTGTCCACCCTTATGTCTCATCCAGCTGTGGGTCTAGATATGGTCAATCCAGGTTGCATCACAGCCCCTGAACGCATTGTGTAAGAATTTCGCTCTCTTTCACTGTCTTTGTTTCATGGGTTTTTCAAAGTAATTTATTTTTATAATGGGGTTTAGCTGCTTTTCACTGCTGTGTTTATGCCGCTTTACACCCACTTGACACACTAACAGAGAGATATCAATACATAGGTTTTAAGATTATTACTAGTCAGATATATTCTGGTGCGGTGAATAGGGCGTGTTGAGTCCAGTTCTCTGAGCAAGGAGTAGGTCTTGTCTATTACATATTGGGTTTATGGAACGGTATCTGAGCTAATTTGAAACCCTTGTTTTATGTATCACCCCACCTCACCTTTCCCGTTAAGCAGCCATAGTGTGTTTTCTGCATGTGTGACTCTGTTCTGTTTTGTAATTCAGTTCAAGTGTAACGGTTTTTACATTCCCTCTATCAGTGATACCTTATGAGAAGTGTCCTTTTCTGTGTGACTTATTTCACTTAGAATCGTCGTACCTAAATCCACTCATCATGCTGCTACTAGCCTTATGACATTGATTTCATGGCTGAGTGATATTCCATTGTACATAAGGACCACAACTTCTTTATCCATTTTTCTCTTTCCTGGGATATTGAAGGTGGAATGAAGTGGAGGTCCTTGTCAACAGAGCAGCCCTAAACTTTGGGGTGCTTGTGTCTTGCTGATTTTTAATTTTCCCAATTTATACCCCCATGAGTGGAAGTGCCCTATGCTCCCTAAGCTTTGCTTTTTAGACGTTTCAGGACTCACCGTACACTTCTCCAGAGTGGCTGTTGACAATTTACATCCCGCCCATCAGTGTAGCAAGGCTCCCATTTCTCCATGGCCTGTCCTGCGTTTCTGGTTTTGACACTTTTTTCAGCATGGCCCTTTTGACCGATGGGAAGCGAGACATCTTTGTAGCGCTGATTTGCCTTTCCAGGTTGCTTGGTTGGCCAAAAAGGGCGTATGCGTTTTTTCCTGAATATATTCAGGAAAAAACGCATACGCCCTTTTTGGCCAAGGGCATCATTGTCAACGTTTTGCCGCTTTTCATGTGCTTTAAAGGCGATTCGAATCTACCTCCTGAAATCTGTTTCCTGCAATTCTGCCTTGATTTCAAATCCTCTTCTTTGCCTTCCCTCAATATATTTGTGGATGAGAGTTATCATTTATAACTCTGCAGGTTTGTGAATTGCAGTGCCCTGAACCTCCATTTTACAACTCGCTTTTTAGGGAGCTGGCCGCAAAAGCGCAGGATGGCTTCAGGCCCTGTTCTGGTTCCGGGGGGCAGGCTGAGCCTGTGGTTAATTCTTCTTCCTGATGGGAAAATAGAGTGACCTGTGCCTGTCCCAACACCAAGAGCTAGTCTTTCATTGGTTCCACGTCTTCCCGTTCATCCTCAGTACAAATTGCAACCTGTACGGAACAGGAGGTTAAAGGTGCTGATGCTCCAAGGAGGGAGATTGCTAGTTAAGTGGCTGGAATGGCGAACCCGGGCACAAGCAGATGAGAAATGAGGTGCGTTTTAGAAACCTTTCCCCATCACACGGTGTACCATCTTCTGGGTATCTCATGCATGTTTTCGATGTAGGAAGATGCCCTTCAACCTGCAGATTTGGGACCCATGCAATGGGTACCACGCAGTATTACTTTAAAGGGTCTGCGTTTGCTCACCCAACCTCACCAAACCTCTCAGCCGCAACAGTGTCCACCCTTATGTCTCATCCAGCTGTGGGTCTAGATATGGTCAATCCAGGTTGCATCACAGCCCCTGAACGCATTGTGTAAGAATTTCTCTCTCTTTCACTGTCTTTGTTTCATGGGTTTTTCAAAGTCATTTATTTTTATAATGGGGTTTAGCTGCTTTTCACTGCTGTGTTTATGCCGCTTTTTACCCACTTGACACACTAACAGAGACATATCAATACATAGGTTTTAAGATTATTACTAGTCAGATATATTCGTGTGCGGTGAATAGGGCGTGTTGAGTCCAGTTCTCTGAGCAAGGAGTAGGTCTTGTCTATTACATATTGGGTTTATGGAACGGTATCTGAGCTAATTTGAAACCCTTGTTTTATGTATCACCCCACCTCACCTTTCCCGTGAAGCAGCCATAGTGTGTTTTCTGCATGTGTGACTCTGTTCTGTTTTGTAATTCAGTTCAAGTGTAACGGTTTTTACATTCCCTCTATAAGTGATACCTTATGAGAAGTGTCCTTTTCTGTGTGACTTATTTCACTTAGAGTCGTCGTACCTAAATCCACTCATCATGCTGCTACTAGCCTTATGACATTGATTTCACGGCTGAGTGATATTCCATTGTACATAAGGACCACAACTTCTTTATCCATTTTTCTCTTTCCTGGGATATTGAAGGTGGAATGAAGTGGAGGTCCTTGTCAACAGAGCAGCCCTAAACTTTGGGGTGCTTGTGTCTTGCTGATTTTTCATTTTCCCAATTTATACCCCCATGAGTGGAAGTGCCCTATGCTCTCTAAGCTTTGCTTTTTAGACGTTTCAGGACTCACCGTACGCTTCTCCAGAGTGGCTGTTGACAATTTACATCCCGCCCATCAGTGTAGCAAGGCTCCCATTTCTCCATGGCCTGTCCTGCGTTTCTGGTTTTGACACTTTTTTCAGCATGGCCCTTTTGACCGATGGGAAGCGAGACATCTTTGTAGCGCTGATTTGCCTTTCCAGGTTGCTTGGTTGGCCAAAAAGGGCGTATGCGTTTTTTCCTGAATATATTCAGGAAAAAACGCATACGCCCTTTTTGGCCAAGGGCATCATTGTCAACGTTTTGCCGCTTTTCATGTGCTTTAAAGGCGATTCGAATCTACCTCCTGAAATCTGTTTCCTGCAATTCTGCCTTGATTTCAAATCCTCTTCTTTGCCTTCCCTCAATATATTTGTGGATGAGAGTTATCATTTATAACTCTGCAGGTTTGTGAATTGCAGTGCCCTGAACCTCCATTTTACAACTCGCTTTTTAGGGAGCTGGCCGCAAAAGCGCAGGATGGCTTCAGGCCCTGTTCTGGTTCCGGGGGGCAGGCTGAGCCTGTGGTTAATTCTTCTTCCTGATGGGAAAATAGAGTGACCTGTGCCTGTCCCAACACCAAGAGCTAGTCTTTCATTGGTTCCACGTCTTCCCGTTCATCCTCAGTACAAATTGCAACCTGTACGGAACAGGAGGTTAAAGGTGCTGATGCTCCAAGGAGGGAGATTGCTAGTTAAGTGGCTGGAATGGCGAACCCGGGCACAAGCAGATGAGAAATGAGGTGCGTTTCAGAAACCTTTCCCCATCACACGGTGTACCATCTTCTGGGTATCTCATGCATGTTTTCGATGTAGGAAGATGCCCTTGAACCTGGAGATTTGGGACCCATGCGATCGGTACCACGCAGTATTACTTTAAAGGGTCTGCGTTTGCTCACCCAACCTCACCAAACCTCTCAGCCCCAAGAGTGTCCACCCTTATGTCTCATCCAGCTGTGGGTCTAGATATGGTCAATCCAGGTTGCATCACAGCCCCTGAACGCATTGTGTAAGAATTTCGCTCTCTTTCACTGTCTTTGTTTCATGGGTTTTTCAAAGTAATTTATTTTTATAATGGGGTTTAGCTGCTTTTCACTGCTGTGTTTATGCCGCTTTACACCCACTTGACACACTAACAGAGAGATATCAATACATAGGTTTTAAGATTATTACTAGTCAGATATATTCTGGTGCGGTGAATAGGGCGTGTTGAGTCCAGTTCTCTGAGCAAGGAGTAGGTCTTGTCTATTACATATTGGGTTTATGGAACGGTATCTGAGCTAATTTGAAACCCTTGTTTTATGTATCACCCCACCTCACCTTTCCCGTTAAGCAGCCATAGTGTGTTTTCTGCATGTGTGACTCTGTTCTGTTTTGTAATTCAGTTCAAGTGTAACGGTTTTTACATTCCCTCTATCAGTGATACCTTATGAGAAGTGTCCTTTTCTGTGTGACTTATTTCACTTAGAATCGTCGTACCTAAATCCACTCATCATGCTGCTACTAGCCTTATGACATTGATTTCATGGCTGAGTGATATTCCATTGTACATAAGGACCACAACTTCTTTATCCATTTTTCTCTTTCCTGGGATATTGAAGGTGGAATGAAGTGGAGGTCCTTGTCAACAGAGCAGCCCTAAACTTTGGGGTGCTTGTGTCTTGCTGATTTTTAATTTTCCCAATTTATACCCCCATGAGTGGAAGTGCCCTATGCTCCCTAAGCTTTGCTTTTTAGACGTTTCAGGACTCACCGTACACTTCTCCAGAGTGGCTGTTGACAATTTACATCCCGCCCATCAGTGTAGCAAGGCTCCCATTTCTCCATGGCCTGTCCTGCGTTTCTGGTTTTGACACTTTTTTCAGCATGGCCCTTTTGACCGATGGGAAGCGAGACATCTTTGTAGCGCTGATTTGCCTTTCCAGGTTGCTTGGTTGGCCAAAAAGGGCGTATGCGTTTTTTCCTGAATATATTCAGGAAAAAACGCATACGCCCTTTTTGGCCAAGGGCATCATTGTCAACGTTTTGCCGCTTTTCATGTGCTTTAAAGGCGATTCGAATCTACCTCCTGAAATCTGTTTCCTGCAATTCTGCCTTGATTTCAAATCCTCTTCTTTGCCTTCCCTCAATATATTTGTGGATGAGAGTTATCATTTATAAGTCTGCAGGTTTGTGAATTGCAGTGCCCTGAACCTCCATTTTACAACTCGCTTTTTAGGGAGCTGGCCGCAAAAGCGCAGGATGGCTTCAGGCCCTGTTCTGGTTCCGGGGGGCAGGCTGAGCCTGTGGTTAATTCTTCTTCCTGATGGGAAAATAGAGTGACCTGTGCCTGTCCCAACACCAAGAGCTAGTCTTTCATTGGTTCCACGTCTTCCCGTTCATCCTCAGTACAAATTGCAACCTGTACGGAACAGGAGGTTAAAGGTGCTGATGCTCCAAGGAGGGAGATTGCTAGTTAAGTGGCTGGAATGGCGAACCCGGGCACAAGCAGATGAGAAATGAGGTGCGTTTCAGAAACCTTTCCCCATCACACGGTGTACCATCTTCTGGGTATCTCATGCATGTTTTCGATGTAGGAAGATGCCCTTGAACCTGGAGATTTGGGACCCATGCGATCGGTACCACGCAGTATTACTTTAAAGGGTCTGCGTTTGCTCACCCAACCTCACCAAACCTCTCAGCCCCAAGAGTGTCCACCCTTATGTCTCATCCAGCTGTGGGTCTAGATATGGTCAATCCAGGTTGCATCACAGCCCCTGAACGCATTGTGTAAGAATTTCGCTCTCTTTCACTGTCTTTGTTTCATGGGTTTTTCAAAGTAATTTATTTTTATAATGGGGTTTACCTGCTTTTCACTGCTGTGTTTATGCCGCTTTACACCCACTTGACACACTAACAGAGAGATATCAATACATAGGTTTTAAGATTATTACTAGTCAGATATATTCGTGTGCGGTGAATAGGGCGTGTTGAGTCCAGTTCTCTGAGCAAGGAGTAGGTCTTGTCTATTACATATTGGGTTTATGGAACGGTATCTGAGCTAATTTGAAACCCTTGTTTTATGTATCACCCCACCTCACCTTTCCCGTGAAGCAGCCATAGTGTGTTTTCTGCATGTGTGACTCTGTTCTGTTTTGTAATTCAGTTCAAGTGTAACGGTTTTTACATTCCCTCTATAAGTGATACCTTATGAGAAGTGTCCTTTTCTGTGTGACTTATTTCACTTAGAGTCGTCGTACCTAAATCCACTCATCATGCTGCTACTAGCCTTATGACATTGATTTCACGGCTGAGTGATATTCCATTGTACATAAGGACCACAACTTCTTTATCCATTTTTCTCTTTCCTGGGATATTGAAGGTGGAATGAAGTGGAGGTCCTTGTCAACAGAGCAGCCCTAAACTTTGGGGTGCTTGTGTCTTGCTGATTTTTCATTTTCCCAATTTATACCCCCATGAGTGGAAATGCCCTATGCTCTCTAAGCTTTGCTTTTTAGACGTTTCAGGACTCACCGTACGCTTCTCCAGAGTGGCTGTTGACAATTTACATCCCGCCCATCAGTGTAGCAAGGCTCCCATTTCTCCATGGCCTGTCCTGCGTTTCTGGTTTTGACACTTTTTTCAGCATGGCCCTTTTGACCGATGGGAAGCGAGACATCTTTGTAGCGCTGATTTGTCTTTCCAGGTTGCTTGGTTGGCCAAAAAGGGCGTATGCGTTTTTTCCTGAATATATTCAGGAAAAAAGGCATACGCCCTTTTTGGCCAAGGGCATCATTGTCAACGTTTTGCCGCTTTTCATGTGCTTTAAAGGCGATTCGAATCTACCTCCTGAAATCTGTTTCCTGCAATTCTGCCTTGATTTCAAATCCTCTTCTTTGCCTTCCCTCAATATATTTGTGGATGAGAGTTATCATTTATAACTCTGCAGGTTTGTGAATTGCAGTGCCCTGAACCTCCATTTTACAACTCGCTTTTTAGGGAGCTGGCCGCAAAAGCGCAGGATGGCTTCAGGCCCTGTTCTGGTTCCGGGGGGCAGGCTGAGCCTGTGGTTAATTCTTCTTCCTGATGGGAAAATAGAGTGACCTGTGCCTGTCCCAACACCAAGAGCTAGTCTTTCATTGGTTCCACGTCTTCCCGTTCATCCTCAGTACAAATTGCAACCTGTACGGAACAGGAGGTTAAAGGTGCTGATGCTCCAAGGAGGGAGATTGCTAGTTAAGTGGCTGGAATGGCGAACCCGGGCACAAGCAGATGAGAAATGAGGTGCGTTTCAGAAACCTTTCCCCATCACACGGTGTACCATCTTCTGGGTATCTCAGGCATGTTTTCGATGTAGGAAGATGCCCTTGAACCTGGAGATTTGGGACCCATGCGATCGGTACCACGCAGTATTACTTTAAAGGGTCTGCGTTTGCTCACCCAACCTCACCAAACCTCTCAGCCCCAAGAGTGTCCACCCTTATGTCTCATCCAGCTGTGGGTCTAGATATGGTCAATCCAGGTTGCATCACAGCCCCTGAACGCATTGTGTAAGAATTTCGCTCTCTTTCACTGTCTTTGTTTCATGGGTTTTTCAAAGTAATTTATTTTTATAATGGGGTTTAGCTGCTTTTCACTGCTGTGTTTATGCCGCTTTACACCCACTTGACACACTAACAGAGAGATATCAATACATAGGTTTTAAGATTATTACTAGTCAGATATATTCGTGTGCGGTGAATAGGGCGTGTTGAGTCCAGTTCTCTGAGCAAGGAGTAGGTCTTGTCTATTACATATTGGTTTTATGGAACGGTATCTGATCTAATTTGAAACCCTTGTTTTATGTATCACCCCACCTCACCTTTCCCGTTAAGCAGCCATAGTGTGTTTTCTGCATGTGTGATTCTGTTCTGTTTTGTAATTCAGTTCAAGTGTAACGGTTTTTACATTCCCTCTATCAGTGATACCTTATGAGAAGTGTCCTTTTCTGTGTGACTTATTTCACTTAGAATCGTCGTACCTAAATCCACTCATCATGCTGCTACTAGCCTTATGACATTGATTTCATGGCTGAGTGATATTCCATTGTATATAAGGACCACAACTTCTTTATCCATTTTTCTCTTTCCTGGGATATTGAAGGTGGAATGAAGTGGAGGTCCTTGTCAACAGAGCAGCCCTAAACTTTGGGGTGCTTGTGTCTTGCTGATTTTTCATTTTCCCAATTTATACCCCCATGAGTGGAAGTGCCCTATGCTCTCTAAGCTTTGCTTTTTAGACGTTTCAGGACTCACCGTACACTTCTCCAGAGTGGCTGTTGACAATTTACATCCCGCCCATCAGTGTAGCAAGGCTCCCATTTCTCCATGGCCTGTCCTGCATTTCTGGTTTTGACACTTTTTTCAGCATGGCCCTTTTGACCGATGGGAAGCGAGACATCTTTGTAGCGCTGATTTGCCTTTCCAGGTTGCTTGGTTGGCCAAAAAGGGCGTATGCGTTTTTTCCTGAATATATTCAGGAAAAAACGCATACGCCCTTTTTGGCCAAGGGCATCATTGTCAACGTTTTGCCGCTTTTCATGTGCTTTAAAGGCGATTCGAATCTACCTCCTGAAATCTGTTTCCTGCAATTCTGCCTTGATTTCAAATCCTCTTCTTTGCCTTCCCTCAATATATTTGTGGATGAGAGTTATCATTTATAACTCTGCAGGTTTGTGAATTGCAGTGCCCTGAACCTCCATTTTACAACTCGCTTTTTAGGGAGCTGGCCGCAAAAGCGCAGGATGGCTTCAGGCCCTGTTCTGGTTCCGGGGGGCAGGCTGAGCCTGTGGTTAATTCTTCTTCCTGATGGGAAAATAGAGTGACCTGTGCCTGTCCCAACACCAAGAGCTAGTCTTTCATTGGTTCCACGTCTTCCCGTTCATCCTCAGTACAAATTGCAACCTGTACGGAACAGGAGGTTAAAGGTGCTGATGCTCCAAGGAGGGAGATTGCTAGTTAAGTGGCTGGAATGGGGAACCCGGGCACAAGCAGATGAGAAATGAGGTGCGTTTTAGAAACCTTTCCCCATCACACGGTGTACCATCTTCTGGGTATCTCATGCATGTTTTCGATGTAGGAAGATGCCCTGGAACCTGGAGATTTGGGACCCATGCGATGGGTACCACGCAGTATTACTTTAAAGGGTCTGCGTTTGCTCACCCAACCTCACCAAACCTCTCAGCCGCAACAGTGTCCACCCTTATGTCTCATCCAGCTGTGGGTCTAGATATGGTCAATCCAGGTTGCATCACAGCCCCTGAACGCATTGTGTAAGAATTTCTCTCTCTTTCACTGTCTTTGTTTCATGGGTTTTTCAAAGTAATTTATTTTTATAATGGGGTTTAGCTGCTTTTCACTGCTGTGTTTATGCCGCTTTTTACCCACTTGACACACTAACAGAGACATATCAATACATAGGTTTTAAGATTATTACTAGTCAGATATATTCGTGTGCGGTGAATAGGGCGTGTTGAGTCCAGTTCTCTGAGCAAGGAGTAGGTCTTGTCTATTACATATTGGGTTTATGGAACGGTATCTGAGCTAATTTGAAACCCTTGTTTTATGTATCACCCCACCTCACCTTTCCCGTTAAGCAGCCATAGTGTGTTTTCTGCATGTGTGACTCTGTTCTGTTTTGTAATTCAGTTCAAGTGTAACGGTTTTTACATTCCCTCTATAAGTGATACCTTATGAGAAGTGTCCTTTGCTGTGTGACTTATTTCACTTAGAGTCGTCGTACCTAAATCCACTCATCATGCTGCTACTAGCCTTATGACATTGATTTCACGGCTGAGTGATATTCCATTGTACATAAGGACCACAACTTCTTTATCCATTTTTCTCTTTCCTGGGATATTGAAGGTGGAATGAAGTGGAGGTCCTTGTCAACAGAGCAGCCCTAAACTTTGGGGTGCTTGTGTCTTGCTGATTTTTAATTTTCCCAATTTATGCCCCCATGAGTGGAAGTGCCCTATGCTCTCTAAGCTTTGCTTTTTAGACGTTTCAGGACTCACCGTACACTTCTTCAGAGTGGCTGTTGACAATTTACATCCCGCCCATCAGTGTAGCAAGGCTCCCATTTCTCCATGGCCTGTCCTGCATTTCTGGTTTTGACACTTTTTTCAGCATGGCCCTTTTGACCAATGGGAAGTGAGACATCTTTGTAGCGCTGATTTGCCTTTCCAGGTTGCTTGGTTGGCCAAAAAGGGCGTATGCGTTTTTTCCTGAATATATTCAGGAAAAAACGCATACGCCCTTTTTGGCCAAGGGCATCATTGTCAACGTTTTGCCGCTTTTCATGTGCTTTAAAGGGGATTCGAATCTACCTCCTGAAATCTGTTTCCTGCAATTCTGCCTTGATTTCTAATCCTCTTCTTTGCCTTCCCTCAATATATTTGTGGATGAGAGTTATCATTTATAACTCTGCAGGTTTGTGAATTGCAGTGCCCTGAACCTCCAATTTACAACTCGCTTTTTAGGGAGCTGGCCGCAAAAGCGCAGGATGGCTTCAGGCCCTGTTCTGGTTCCGGGGGGCAGGCTGAGCCTGTGGTTAATTCTTCTTCCTGATGGGAAAATAGAGTGACCTGTGCCTGTCCCAACACCAAGAGCTAGTCTTTCATTGGTTCCACGTCTTCCCGTTCATCCTCAGTACAAATTGCAACCTGTACGGAACAGGAGGTTAAAGGTGCTGATGCTCCAAGGAGGGAGATTGCTAGTAAAGTGGCTGGAATGGCGAACACGGGCACAAGCAGATGAGAAATGAGGTGCGTTTTAGAAACCTTTCCCCATCACACGGTGTACCATCTTCTGGGTATCTCATGCATGTTTTCGATGTAGGAAGATGCCCTTGAACCTGGAGATTTGGGACCCATGCGATCGGTACCACGCAGTATTACTTTAAAGGGTCTGCGTTTGCTCACCCAACCTCACCAAACCTCTCAGCCCCAAGAGTGTCCACGCTTATGTCTCATCCAGCTGTGGGTCTAGATATGGTCAATCCAGGTTGCATCACAGCCCCTGAACGCATTGTGTAAGAATTTCGCTCTCTTTCACTGTCTTTGTTTCACGGGTTTTTCAAAGTAATTTATTTTTATAATGGGGTTTAGCTGCTTTTCACTGCTGTGTTTATGCCGCTTTACACCCACTTGACACACTAACAGAGAGATATCAATACATAGGTTTTAAGATTATTACTAGTCAGATATATTCTTGTGCGGTGAATAGAGCGTGTTGAGTCCAGTTCTCTGAGCAAGGAGTAGGTCTTGTCTAGTACATATTGGGTTTATGGAACGGTATCTGAGCTAATTTGAAACCCTAGTTTTATGTATCACCCCACCTCACCTTTCCCGTTAAGCAGCCATAGTGTGTTTTCTGCATGTGTGACTCTGTTCTGTTTTGTAATTCAGTTCAAGTGTAACGGTTTTTACATTCCCTCTATCAGTGATACCTTATGAGAAGTGTCCTTTTCTGTGTGACTTATTTCACTTAGAATCGTCGTACCTAAATCCACTCATCATGCTGCTACTAGCCTTATGACATTGATTTCATGGCTGAGTGATATTCCATTGTACATAAGGACCACAACTTCTTTATCCATTTTTCTCTTTCCTGGGATATTGAAGGTGGAATGAAGTGGAGGTCCTTGTCAACAGAGCAGCCCTAAACTTTGGGGTGCTTGTGTCTTGCTGATTTTTAATTTTCCCAATTTATACCCCCATGAGTGGAAGTGCCCTATGCTCCCTAAGCTTTGCTTTTTACACGTTTCAGGACTCACCGTACACTTCTCCAGAGTGGCTGTTGACAATTTACATCCCGCCCATCAGTGTAGCAAGGCTCCCATTTCTCCATGGCCTGTCCTGCATTTCTGGTTTTGACACTTTTTTCAGCATGGCCCTTTTGACTGATGGGAAGCGAGACATCTTTGTAGCGCTGATTTGCCTTTCCAGGTTGCTTGGTTGGCCAAAAAGGGCGTATGCGTTTTTTCCTGAATATATTCAGGAAAAAACGCATACGCCCTTTTTGGCCAAGGGCATCATTGTCAACGTTTTGCCGCTTTTCATGTGCTTTAAAGGCGATTCGAATCTACCTCCTGAAATCTGTTTCCTGCAATTCTGCCTTGATTTCAAATCCTCTTCTTTGCCTTCCCTCAATATATTTGTGGATGAGAGTTATCATTTATAACTCTGCAGGTTTGTGAATTGCAGTGCCCTGAACCTCCAATTTACAACTCGCTTTTTAGGGAGCTGGCCGCAAAAGCGCAGGATGGCTTCAGGCCCTGTTCTGGTTCCGGGGGGCAGGCTGAGCCTGTGGTTAATTCTTCTTCCTGATGGGAAAATAGAGTGACCTGTGCCTGTCCCAACACCAAGAGCTAGTCTTTCATTGGTTCCACGTCTTCCCGTTCATCCTCAGTACAAATTGCAACCTGTACGGAACAGGAGGTTAAAGGTGCTGATGCTCCAAGGAGGGAGATTGCTAGTTAAGTGGCTGGAATGGCGAACCCGGGCACAAGCAGATGAGAAATGAGGTGCGTTTTAGAAACCTTTCCCCATCACACGGTGTACCATCTTCTGGGTATCTCATGCATGTTTTCGATGTAGGAAGATGCCCTGGAACCTGGAGATTTGGGACCCATGCGATGGGTACCACGCAGTATTACTTTAAAGGGTCTGCGTTTGCTCACCCAACCTCACCAAACCTCTCAGCCGCAACAGTGTCCACCCTTATGTCTCATCCAGCTGTGGGTCTAGATATGGTCAATCCAGGTTGCATCACAGCCCCTGAACGCATTGTGTAAGAATTTCTCTCTCTTTCACTGTCTTTGTTTCATGGGTTTTTCAAAGTAATTTATTTTTATAATGGGGTTTAGCTGCTTTTCACTGCTGTGTTTATGCCGCTTTTTACCCACTTGACACACTAACAGAGAGATATCAGTACATAGGTTTTAAGATTATTACTAGTCAGATATATTCTTGTGCGGTGAATAGGGCGTGTTGAGTCCAGTTCTCTGAGCAAGGAGTAGGTCTTGTCTATTACATATTGGGTTTATGGAATGGTATCTGAGCTAATTTGAAACCCTTGTTTTATGTATCACCCCACCTCACCTTTCCCGTTAAGCAGCCATAGTGTGTTTTCTGCATGTGTGACTCTGTTCTGTTTTGTAATTCAGTTCAAGTGTAACGGTTTTTACATTCCCTCTATCAGTGATACCTTATGAGAAGTGTCCTTTTCTGTGTGACTTATTTCACTTAGAGTCGTCGTACCTAAATCCACTCATCATGCTGCTACTAGCCTTATGACATTGATTTCACGGCTGAGTGATATTCCATTGTACATAAGGACCACAACTTCTTTATCCATTTTTCTCTTTCCTGGGATATTGAAGGTGGAATGAAGTGGAGGTCCTTGTCAACAGAGCAGCCCTAAACTTTGGGGTGCTTGTGTCTTGCTGATTTTTAATTTTCCCAATTTATAACCCCATGAGTGGAAGTGCCCTATGCTCTCTAAGCTTTGTTTTTTAGATGTTTCAGGACTCACCGTACGCTTCTCCAGAGTGGCTGTTGGCAATTTACATCCCGCCCATCAGTGTAGCAAGGCTCCCATTTCTCCATGGCCTGTCCTGCGTTTCTGGTTTTGACACTTTTTTCAGCATGGCCTTTTTAACCGATGGGAAGCGAGACATCTTTGTAGCGCTGATTTGCCTTTCCAGGTTGCTTGGTTGGCCAAAAAGGGCGTATGCGTTTTTTCCTGAATATATTCAGGAAAAAACGCATACGCCCTTTTTGGCCAAGGGCATCATTGTCAACGTTTTGCCGCTTTTCATGTGCTTTAAAGGCGATTCGAATCTACCTCCTGAAATCTGTTTCCTGCAATTCTGCCTTGATTTCAAATCCTCTTCTTTGCCTTCCCTCAATATATTTGTGGATGAGAGTTATCATTTATAACTCTGCAGGTTTGTGAATTGCAGTGCCCTGAACCTCCAATTTACAACTCGCTTTTTAGGGAGCTGGCCGCAAAAGCGCAGGATGGCTTCAGGCCCTGTTCTGGTTCCGGGGGGCAGGCTGAGCCTGTGGTTAATTCTTCTTCCTGATGGGAAAATAGAGTGACCTGTGCCTGTCCCAACACCAAGAGCTAGTCTTTCATTGGTTCCACGTCTTCCCGTTCATCCTCAGTACAAATTGCAACCTGTACGGAACAGGAGGTTAAAGGTGCTGATGCTCCAAGGAGGGAGATTGCTAGTAAAGTGGCTGGAATGGCGAACCCGGGCACAAGCAGATGAGAAATGAGGTGCGTTTTAGAAACCTTTCCCCATCACACGGTGTACCATCTTCTGGGTATCTCATGCATGTTTTCAATGTAGGAAGATGCCCTTGAACCTGGAGATTTGGGACCCATGCGATCGGTACCACGCAGTATTACTTTAAAGGGTCTGCGTTTGCTCACCCAACCTCACCAAACCTCTCAGCCCCAAGAGTGTCCACCCTTATGTCTCATCCAGCTGTGGGTCTAGATATGGTCAATCCAGGTTGCATCACAGCCCCTGAACGCATTGTGTAAGAATTTCGCTCTCTTTCACTGTCTTTGTTTCACGGGTTTTTCAAAGTAATTTATTTTTATAATGGGGTTTAGCTGCTTTTCACTGCTGTGTTTATGCCGCTTTACACCCACTTGACACACTAACAGAGAGATATCAATACATAGGTTTTAAGATTATTACTAGTCAGATATATTCTTGTGCGGTGAATAGGGCGTGTTGAGTCCAGTTCTCTGAGCAAGGAGTAGGTCTTGTCTATTACATATTGGTTTTATGGAACGGTATCTGAGCTAATTTGAAACCCTTGTTTTATGTATCACCCCACCTCACCTTTCCCGTTAAGCAGCCATAGTGTGTTTTCTGCATGTGTGACTCTGTTCTGTTTTGTAATTCAGTTCAAGTGTAACGGTTTTTACATTCCCTCTATCAGTGATACCTTATGAGAAGTGTCCTTTTCTGTGTGACTTATTTCACTTAGAATCGTCGTACCTAAATCCACTCATCATGCTGCTACTAGCCTTATGACATTGATTTCATGGCTGAGTGATATTCCATTGTACATAAGGACCACAACTTCTTTATCCATTTTTCTCTTTCCTGGGATATTGAAGGTGGAATGAAGTGGAGGTCCTTGTCAACAGAGCAGCCCTAAACTTTGGGGTGCTTGTGTCTTGCTGATTTTTAATTTTCCCAATTTATACCCCCATGAGTGGAAGTGCCCTATGCTCCCTAAGCTTTGCTTTTTAGACGTTTCAGGACTCACCGTACACTTCTCCAGAGTGGCTGTTGACAATTTACATCCCGCCCATCAGTGTAGCAAGGCTCCCATTTCTCCATGGCCTGTCCTGCATTTCTGGTTTTGACACTTTTTTCAGCATGGCCCTTTTGACCGATGGGAAGCGAGACATCTTTGTAGCGCTGATTTGCCTTTCCAGGTTGCTTGGTTGGCCAAAAAGGGCGTATGCGTTTTTTCCTGAATATATTCAGGAAAAAACGCATACGCCCTTTTTGGCCAAGGGCATCATTGTCAACGTTTTGCCGCTTTTCATGTGCTTTAAAGGCGATTCGAATCTACCTCCTGAAATCTGTTTCCTGCAATTCTGCCTTGATTTCAAATCCTCTTCTTTGCCTTCCCTCAATATATTTGTGGATGAGAGTTATCATTTATAACTCTGCAGGTTTGTGAATTGCAGTGCCCTGAACCTCCATTTTACAACTCGCTTTTTAGGGAGCTGGCCGCAAAAGCGCAGGATGGCTTCAGGCCCTGTTCTGGTTCCGGGGGGCAGGCTGAGCCTGTGGTTAATTCTTCTTCCTGATGGGAAAATAGAGTGACCTGTGCCTGTCCCAACACCAAGAGCTAGTCTTTCATTGGTTCCACGTCTTCCCGTTCATCCTCAGTACAAATTGCAACCTGTACGGAACAGGAGGTTAAAGGTGCTGATGCTCCAAGGAGGGAGATTGCTAGTTAAGTGGCTGGAATGGCGAACCCGGGCACAAGCAGATGAGAAATGAGGTGCGTTTTAGAAACCTTTCCCCATCACACGGTGTACCATCTTCTGGGTATCTCATGCATGTTTTCGATGTAGGAAGATGCCCTGGAACCTGGAGATTTGGGACCCATGCGATGGGTACCACGCAGTATTACTTTAAAGGGTCTGCGTTTGCTCACCCAACCTCACCAAACCTCTCAGCCGCAACAGTGTCCACCCTTATGTCTCATCCAGCTGTGGGTCTAGATATGGTCAATCCAGGTTGCATCACAGCCCTTGAACGCATTGTGTAAGAATTTCGCTCTCTTTCACTGTCTTTGTTTCATGGGTTTTTCAAAGTAATTTATTTTTATAATGGGGTTTAGCTGCTTTTCACTGCTGTGTTTATGCCGCTTTTTACCCACTTGACACACTAACAGAGAGATATCAGTACATAGGTTTTAAGATTATTACTAGTCAGATATATTCTTGTGCGGTGAATAGGGCGTGTTGAGTCCAGTTCTCTGAGCAAGGAGTAGGTCTTGTCTATTACATATTGGGTTTATGGAATGGTATCTGAGCTAATTTGAAACCCTTGTTTTATGTATCACCCCACCTCACCTTTCCCGTTAAGCAGCCATAGTGTGTTTTCTGCATGTGTGACTCTGTTCTGTTTTGTAATTCAGTTCAAGTGTAACGGTTTTTACATTCCCTCTATAAGTGATACCTTATGAGAAGTGTCCTTTTCTGTGTGACTTATTTCACTTAGAGTCGTCGTACCTAAATCCACTCATCATGCTGCTACTAGCCTTATGACATTGATTTCACGGCTGAGTGATATTCCATTGTACATAAGGACCACAACTTCTTTATCCATTTTTCTCTTTCCTGGGATATTGAAGGTGGAATGAAGTGGAGGTCCTTGTCAACAGAGCAGCCCTAAACTTTGGGGTGCTTGTGTCTTGCTGATTTTTAATTTTCCCAATTTATAACCCCATGAGTGGAAGTGCCCTATGCTCTCTAAGCTTTGTTTTTTAGACGTTTCAGGACTCACCGTACACTTCTCCAGAGTGGCTGTTGACAATTTACATCCCGCCCATCAGTGTAGCAAGGCTCCCATTTCTCCATGGCCTGTCCTGCATTTCTGGTTTTGACACTTTTTTCAGCATGGCCCTTTTGACCGATGGGAAGCGAGACATCTTTGTAGCGCTGATTTGCCTTTCCAGGTTGCTTGGTTGGCCAAAAAGGGCGTATGCGTTTTTTCCTGAATATATTCAGGAAAAAACGCATACGCCCTTTTTGGCCAAGGGCATCATTGCCAACGTTTTGCCGCATTTCATGTGCTTTAAAGGCGATTCGAATCTACCTCCTGAAATCTGTTTCCTGCAATTCTGCCTTGATTTCTAATCCTCTTCTTTGCCTTCCCTCAATATATTTGTGGACGAGAGTTATCATTTATAAGTCTGCAGGTTTGTGAATTGCAGTGCCCTGAACCTCCATTTTACAACTCGCTTTTTAGGGAGCTGGCCGCAATAGCACCGGCTGGCTTCAGGCCCTGTTCTGGTTCCGAGTGGCAGGCTGAGCCTGTGGTTAATTCTTCTTCCTGATGGGAAAATAGAGTGACCTGTGCCTGTCCCAACACCAAGAGCTAGTCTCTCATTGGTTCCACGTCTTCCAGTTCATCCTCAGGACAAATTGCAACCTGTAGGGAAGAGGAGGTTAAAGGTGCTGATGCTCCAAGGAGGGAGATTGCTAGTAAAGTGGCTGGAATGGCGAACCCGGGCACAAGCAGATGAGAAATGAGGTGCGTTTTAGAAACCTTTCCCCATCACACGGTGTACCATCTTCTGGGTATCTCATGCATGTTTTCGATGTAGGAAGATGCCCTGGAACCTGGAGATTTGGGACCCATGCGATGGGTACCACGCAGTATTACTTTAAAGGGTCTGCGTTTGCTCACCCAACCTCACCAAACCTCTCAGCCGCAACAGTGTCCACCCTTATGTCTCATCCAGCTGTGGGTCTAGATATGGTCAATCCAGGTTGCATCACAGCCCCTGAACGCATTGTGTAAGAATTTCTCTCTCTTTCACTGTCTTTGTTTCATGGGTTTTTCAAAGTAATTTATTTTTATAATGGGGTTTAGCTGCTTTTCACTGCTGTGTTTATGCCGCTTTTTACCCACTTGACACACTAACAGAGAGATATCTGTACATAGGTTTTAAGATTATTACTAGTCAGATGTATTCTTGTGCGGTGAATAGGGCGTGTTGAGTCCAGTTCTCTGAGCAAGGAGTAGGTCTTGTCTATTACATATTGGGTTTATGGAAGGGTATCTGAGCTAATTTGAAACCCTTGTTTTATGTATCACCCCACCTCACCTTTCCCGTTAAGCAGCCATAGTGTGTTTTCTGCATGTGTGACTCTGTTCTGTTTTGTAATTCAGTTCAAGTGTAACGGTTTTTACATTCCCTCTATCAGTGATACCTTATGAGAAGTGTCCTTTTCTGTGTGACTTATTTCACTTAGAGTCGTCGTACCTAAATCCACTCATCATGCTGCTACTAGCCTTATGACATTGATTTCACGGCTGAGTGATATTCCATTGTACATAAGGACCACAACTTCTTTATCCATTTTTCTCTTTCCTGGGATATTGAAGGTGGAATGAAGTGGAGGTCCTTGTCAACAGAGCAGCCCTAAACTTTGGGGTGCTTGTGTCTTGCTGATTTTTAATTTTCCCAATTTATAACCCCATGAGTGGAAGTGCCCTATGCTCTCTAAGCTTTGTTTTTTAGATGTTTCAGGACTCACCGTACGCTTCTCCAGAGTGGCTGTTGGCAATTTACATCCCACCCATCAGTGTAGCAAGGCTCCCATTTCTCCATGGCCTGTCCTGCATTTCTGGTTTTGACACTTTTTTCAGCATGGCCTTTTTAACCGATGGGAAGCGAGACATCTTTGTAGCGCTGATTTGCCTTTCCAGGTTGCTTGGTTGGCCAAAAAGGGCGTATGCGTTTTTTCCTGAATATATTCAGGAAAAAACGCATACGCCCTTTTTGGCCAAGGGCATCATTGTCAACGTTTTGCCGCTTTTCATGTGCTTTAAAGGCGATTCGAATCTACCTCCTGAAATCTGTTTCCTGCAATTCTGCCTTGATTTCAAATCCTCTTCTTTGCCTTCCCTCAATATATTTGTGGACGAGAGTTATCATTTATAACTCTGCAGGTTTGTGAATTGCAGTGCCCTGAACCTCCATTTTACAACTCGCGTTTTTGGGAGATGGCCGCAAAAGCGCAGGATGGCTTCAGGCCCTGTTCTTGTTCCGGGGGGCAGGCTGAGCCTGTGGTTAATTCTTCTTCCTGATGGGAAAATAGAGTGACCTGTGCCTGTGCCAACACCAAGAGCTAGTCTCTCATTGGTTCCACGTCTTCCCGTTCATCCTCAGGACAAATTGCAACCTGTACGGAACAGGAGGTTAAAGGTGATGATGCTCCAAGGAGGGAGATTGCTAGTAAAGTGGCTGGAATGGTGAACCCGAGCACAAGGAGATGAGAAATGAGGTGCGTTTTAGAAACCTTTCCCCATCACACGGTGTACCATCTTCTGGGTTTCTCATGCATGTTTTCGATGTAGGAAGATGCCCTTGAACCTGGAGATTTGGGACCCATGCGATCGGTACCACGCAGTATTACTTTAAAGGGGCTGCGTTTGCTCACCCAACCTCACCAAACCTCTCAGCCGCAACAGTGTCCACCCTTATGTCTCATCCAGCTGTGGGTCTAGATATGGTCAATCCAGGTTGCATCACAGCCCCTGAACGCATTGTGTAAGAATTTCTCTCTCTTTCACTGTCTTTGTTTCATGGGTTTTTCAAAGTAATTTATTTTTATAATGGGGTTTAGCTGCTTTTCACTGCTGTGTTTATGCCGCTTTACACCCACTTGACACACTAACAGAGAGATATCAATACATAAGTTTTAAGATTATTACTAGTCAGATATATTCTTGTGCGGTGAATAGGGCGTGTTGAGTCCAGTTCTCTGAGCAAGGAGTAGGTCTTGTCTATTACATATTGGGTTTATGGAACGGTATCTGAGCTAATTTGAAACCCTTGTTTTATGTATCACCCCACCTCACCTTTCCCGTTAAGCAGCCATAGTGTGTTTTCTGCATGTGTGACTCTGTTCTGTTTTGTAATTCAGTTCAAGTGTAACGGTTTTTACATTCCCTCTATAAGTGACACCTTATGAGAAGTGCCCTTTTCTGTGTGACTTATTTCACTTAGAGTCGTCGTACCTAAATTCACTCATCATGCTGGTACTAGCCTTATGACATTGATTTCACGGCTGAGTGATATTCCATTGTACATAAGGACCACAACTTCTTTATCCATTTTTCTCTTTCCTGGGATATTGAAGGTGGAATGAAGTGGAGGTCCTTGTCAACAGAGCAGCCCTAAACTTTGGGGTGCTTGTGTCTTGCTGATTTTTAATTTTCCCAATTTATAACCCCATGAGTGGAAGTGCCCTATGCTCTCTAAGCTTTGTTTTTTAGATGTTTCAGGACTCACCGTACGCTTCTCCAGAGTGGCTGTTGGCAATTTACATCCCGCCCATCAGTGTAGCAAGGCTCCCATTTCTCCATGGCCTGTCCTGCATTTCTGGTTTTGACACTTTTTTCAGCATGGCCCTTTTGACCGATGGGAAGCGAGACATCTTTGTAGCGCTGATTTGCCTTTCCAGGTTGCTTGGTTGGCCAAAAAGGGCGTATGCGTTTTTTCCTGAATATATTCAGGAAAAAACGCATACGCCCTTTTTGGCCAAGGGCATCATTGTCAACGTTTTGCCGCTTTTCATGTGCTTTAAAGGCGATTCGAATCTACCTCCTGAAATCTGTTTCCTGCAATTCTGCCTTGATTTCAAATCCTCTTCTTTGCCTTCCCTCAATATATTTGTGGACGAGAGTTATCATTTATAAGTCTGCAGGTTTGTGAATTGCAGTGCCCTGAACCTCCATTTTACAACTCGCGTTTTTGGGAGATGGCCGCAAAAGCGCAGGATGGCTTCAGGCCCTGTTCTTGTTCCGGGGGGCAGGCTGAGCCTGTGGTTAATTCTTCTTCCTGATGGGAAAATAGAGTGACCTGTGCCTGTCCCAACACCAAGAGCTAGTCTCTCATTGGTTCCACGTCTTCCAGTTCATCCTCAGGACAAATTGCAACCTGTACGGAAGAGGAGGTTAAAGGTGCTGATGCTCCAAGGAGGGAGATTCCTAGTAAAGTGGCTGGAATGGCGAACCCGGGCACAAGCAGATGAGAAATGAGGTGCGTTTTAGAAACCTTTCCCCATCACACGGTGTACCATCTTCTGGGTATCTCATGCATGTTTTCGATGTAGGAAGATGACCTTGAACCTGGAGATTTGGGACCCATGCGATGGGTACCACGCAGTATTACTTTAAAGGGTCTGCGTTTGCTCACCCAACCTCACCAAACCTCTCAGCCGCAACAGTGTCCACCCTTATGTCTCATCCAGCTGTGGGTCTAGATATGGTCAATCCAGGTTGCATCACAGCCCCTGAACGCATTGTGTAAGAATTTCTCTCTCTTTCACTGTCTTTGTTTCATGGGTTTTTCAAAGTAATTTATTTTTATAATGGGGTTTAGCTGCTTTTCACTGCTGTGTTTATGCCGCTTTTTACCCACTTGACACACTAACAGAGAGATATCAGTACATAGGTTTTAAGATTATTACTAGTCAGATGTATTCTTGTGCGGTGAATAGGGCGTGTTGAGTCCAGTTCTCTGAGCAAGGAGTAGGTCTTGTCTATTACATATTGGGTTTATGGAAGGGTATCTGAGCTAATTTGAAACCCTTGTTTTATGTATCACCCCACCTCACCTTTCCCGTTAAGCAGCCATAGTGTGTTTTCTGCATGTGTGACTCTGTTCTGTTTTGTAATTCAGTTCAAGTGTAACGGTTTTTACATTCCCTCTATCAGTGATACCTTATGAGAAGTGTCCTTTTCTGTGTGACTTATTTCACTTAGAGTCGTCGTACCTAAATCCACTCATCATGCTGCTACTAGCCTTATGACATTGATTTCACGGCTGAGTGATATTCCATTGTACATAAGGACCACAACTTCTTTATCCATTTTTCTCTTTCCTGGGATATTGAAGGTGGAATGAAGTGGAGGTCCTTGTCAACAGAGCAGCCCTAAACTTTGGGGTGCTTGTGTCTTGCTGATTTTTAATTTTCCCAATTTATAACCCCATGAGTGGAAGTGCCCTATGCTCTCTAAGCTTTGTTTTTTAGATGTTTCAGGACTCACCGTACGCTTCTCCAGAGTGGCTGTTGGCAATTTACATCCCGCCCATCAGTGTAGCAAGGCTCCCATTTCTCCATGGCCTGTCCTGCGTTTCTGGTTTTGACACTTTTTTCAGCATGGCCTTTTTAACCGATGGGAAGCGAGACATCTTTGTAGCGCTGATTTGCCTTTCCAGGTTGCTTGGTTGGCCAAAAAGGGCGTATGCGTTTTTTCCTGAATATATTCAGGAAAAAACGCATACGCCCTTTTTGGCCAAGGGCATCATTGTCAACGTTTTGCCGCTTTTCATGTGCTTTAAAGGCGATTCGAATCTACCTCCTGAAATCTGTTTCCTGCAATTCTGCCTTGATTTCAAATCCTCTTCTTTGCCTTCCCTCAATATATTTGTGGACGAGAGTTATCATTTATAAGTCTGCAGGTTTGTGAATTGCAGTGCCCTGAACCTCCAATTTACAACTCGCTTTTTAGGGAGCTGGCCGCAAAAGCGCAGGATGGCTTCAGGCCCTGTTCTGGTTCCGGGGGGCAGGCTGAGCCTGTGGTTAATTCTTCTTCCTGATGGGAAAATAGAGTGACCTGTGCCTGTCCCAACACCAAGAGCTAGTCTTTCATTGGTTCCACGTCTTCCCGTTCATCCTCAGTACAAATTGCAACCTGTACGGAACAGGAGGTTAAAGGTGCTGATGCTCCAAGGAGGGAGATTGCTAGTAAAGTGGCTGGAATGGCGAACCCGGGCACAAGCAGATGAGAAATGAGGTGCGTTTTAGAAACCTTTCCCCATCACACGGTGTACCATCTTCTGGGTATCTCATGCATGTTTTCGATGTAGGAAGATGCCCTGGAACCTGGAGATTTGGGACCCATGCGATGGGTACCACGCAGTATTACTTTAAAGGGTCTGCGTTTGCTCACCCAACCTCACCAAACCTCTCAGCCGCAACAGTGTCCACCCTTATGTCTCATCCAGCTGTGGGTCTAGATATGGTCAATCCAGGTTGCATCACAGCCCTTGAACGCATTGTGTAAGAATTTCTCTCTCTTTCACTGTCTTTGTTTCATGGGTTTTTCAAAGTAATTTATTTTTATAATGGGGTTTAGCTGCTTTTCACTGCTGTGTTTATGCCGCTTTTTACCCACTTGACACACTAACAGAGAGATATCAGTACATAGGTTTTAAGATTATTACTAGTCAGATATATTCTTGTGCGGTGAATAGGGCGTGTTGAGTCCAGTTCTCTGAGCAAGGAGTAGGTCTTGTCTATTACATATTGGGTTTATGGAATGGTATCTGAGCTAATTTGAAACCCTTGTTTTATGTATCACCCCACCTCACCTTTCCCGTTAAGCAGCCATAGTGTGTTTTCTGCATGTGTGACTCTGTTCTGTTTTGTAATTCAGTTCAAGTGTAACGGTTTTTACATTCCCTCTATAAGTGATACCTTATGAGAAGTGTCCTTTTCTGTGTGACTTATTTCACTTAGAGTCGTCGTACCTAAATCCACTCATCATGTTGCTACTAGCCTTATGACATTGATTTCACGGCTGAGTGATATTCCATTGTACATAAGGACCACAACTTCTTTATCCATTTTTCTCTTTCCTGGGATATTGAAGGTGGAATGAAGTGGAGGTCCTTGTCAACAGAGCAGCCCTAAACTTTGGGGTGCTTGTGTCTTGCTGATTTTTAATTTTCCCAATTTATAACCCCATGAGTGGAAGTGCCCTATGCTCTCTAAGCTTTGTTTTTTAGACGTTTCAGGACTCACCGTACACTTCTCCAGAGTGGCTGTTGACAATTTACATCCCGCCCATCAGTGTAGCAAGGCTCCCATTTCTCCATGGCCTGTCCTGCATTTCTGGTTTTGACACTTTTTTCAGCATGGCCCTTTTGACCGATGGGAAGCGAGACATCTTTGTAGCGCTGATTTGCCTTTCCAGGTTGCTTGGTTGGCCAAAAAGGGCGTATGCGTTTTTTCCTGAATATATTCAGGAAAAAACGCATACGCCCTTTTTGGCCAAGGGCATCATTGCCAACGTTTTGCCGCATTTCATGTGCTTTAAAGGCGATTCGAATCTACCTCCTGAAATCTGTTTCCTGCAATTCTGCCTTGATTTCTAATCCTCTTCTTTGCCTTCCCTCAATATATTTGTGGACGAGAGTTATCATTTATAAGTCTGCAGGTTTGTGAATTGCAGTGCCCTGAACCTCCATTTTACAACTCGCTTTTTAGGGAGCTGGCCGCAATAGCACCGGCTGGCTTCAGGCCCTGTTCTGGTTCCGAGTGGCAGGCTGAGCCTGTGGTTAATTCTTCTTCCTGATGGGAAAATAGAGTGACCTGTGCCTGTCCCAACACCAAGAGCTAGTCTCTCATTGGTTCCACGTCTTCCAGTTCATCCTCAGGACAAATTGCAACCTGTAGGGAAGAGGAGGTTAAAGGTGCTGATGCTCCAAGGAGGGAGATTGCTAGTAAAGTGGCTGGAATGGCGAACCCGGGCACAAGCAGATGAGAAATGAGGTGCGTTTTAGAAACCTTTCCCCATCACACGGTGTACCATCTTCTGGGTATCTCATGCATGTTTTCGATGTAGGAAGATGCCCTGGAACCTGGAGATTTGGGACCCATGCGATGGGTACCACGCAGTATTACTTTAAAGGGTCTGCGTTTGCTCACCCAACCTCACCAAACCTCTCAGCCGCAACAGTGTCCACCCTTATGTCTCATCCAGCTGTGGGTCTAGATATGGTCAATCCAGGTTGCATCACAGCCCCTGAACGCATTGTGTAAGAATTTCTCTCTCTTTCACTGTCTTTGTTTCATGGGTTTTTCAAAGTAATTTATTTTTATAATGGGGTTTAGCTGCTTTTCACTGCTGTGTTTATGCCGCTTTTTACCCACTTGACACACTAACAGAGAGATATCAGTACATAGGTTTTAAGATTATTACTAGTCAGATGTATTCTTGTGCGGTGAATAGGGCGTGTTGAGTCCAGTTCTCTGAGCAAGGAGTAGGTCTTGTCTATTACATATTGGGTTTATGGAAGGGTATCTGAGCTAATTTGAAACCCTTGTTTTATGTATCACCCCACCTCACCTTTCCCGTTAAGCAGCCATAGTGTGTTTTCTGCATGTGTGACTCTGTTCTGTTTTGTAATTCAGTTCAAGTGTAACGGTTTTTACATTCCCTCTATCAGTGATACCTTATGAGAAGTGTCCTTTTCTGTGTGACTTATTTCACTTAGAGTCGTCGTACCTAAATCCACTCATCATGCTGCTACTAGCCTTATGACATTGATTTCACGGCTGAGTGATATTCCATTGTACATAAGGACCACAACTTCTTTATCCATTTTTCTCTTTCCTGGGATATTGAAGGTGGAATGAAGTGGAGGTCCTTGTCAACAGAGCAGCCCTAAACTTTGGGGTGCTTGTGTCTTGCTGATTTTTAATTTTCCCAATTTATAACCCCATGAGTGGAAGTGCCCTATGCTCTCTAAGCTTTGTTTTTTAGATGTTTCAGGACTCACCGTACGCTTCTCCAGAGTGGCTGTTGGCAATTTACATCCCGCCCATCAGTGTAGCAAGGCTCCCATTTCTCCATGGCCTGTCCTGCATTTCTGGTTTTGACACTTTTTTCAGCATGGCCTTTTTAACCGATGGGAAGCGAGACATCTTTGTAGCGCTGATTTGCCTTTCCAGGTTGCTTGGTTGGCCAAAAAGGGCGTATGCGTTTTTTCCTGAATATATTCAGGAAAAAACGCATACGCCCTTTTTGGCCAAGGGCATCATTGTCAACGTTTTGCCGCTTTTCATGTGCTTTAAAGGCGATTCGAATCTACCTCCTGAAATCTGTTTCCTGCAATTCTGCCTTGATTTCAAATCCTCTTCTTTGCCTTCCCTCAATATATTTGTGGATGAGAGTTATCATTTATAACTCTGCAGGTTTGTGAATTGCAGTGCCCTGAACCTCCATTTTACAACTCGCTTTTTAGGGAGCTGGCCGCAAAAGCGCAGGATGGCTTCAGGCCCTGTTCTGGTTCCGGGGGGCAGGCTGAGCCTGTGGTTAATTCTTCTTCCTGATGGGAAAATAGAGTGACCTGTGCCTGTCCCAACACCAAGAGCTAGTCTTTCATTGGTTCCACGTCTTCCCGTTCATCCTCAGTACAAATTGCAACCTGTACGGAACAGGAGGTTAAAGGTGCTGATGCTCCAAGGAGGGAGATTGCTAGTAAAGTGGCTGGAATGGCGAACCCGGGCACAAGCAGATGAGAAATGAGGTGCGTTTTAGAAACCTTTCCCCATCACACGGTGTACCATCTTCTGGGTATCTCATGCATGTTTTCAATGTAGGAAGATGCCCTTGAACCTGGAGATTTGGGACCCATGCGATCGGTACCACGCAGTATTACTTTAAAGGGTCTGCGTTTGCTCACCCAACCTCACCAAACCTCTCAGCCCCAAGAGTGTCCACCCTTATGTCTCATCCAGCTGTGGGTCTAGATATGGTCAATCCAGGTTGCATCACAGCCCCTGAACGCATTGTGTAAGAATTTCTCTCTCTTTCACTGTCTTTGTTTCACGGGTTTTTCAAAGTAATTTATTTTTATAATGGGGTTTAGCTGCTTTTCACTGCTGTGTTTATGCCGCTTTACACCCACTTGACACACTAACAGAGAGATATCAATACATAGGTTTTAAGATTATTACTAGTCAGATATATTCTTGTGCGGTGAATAGGGCGTGTTGAGTCCAGTTCTCTGAGCAAGGAGTAGGTCTTGTCTATTACATATTGGTTTTATGGAACGGTATCTGAGCTAATTTGAAACCCTTGTTTTATGTATCACCCCACCTCACCTTTCCCGTTAAGCAGCCATAGTGTGTTTTCTGCATGTGTGACTATGTTCTGTTTTGTAATTCAGTTCAAGTGTAACGGTTTTTACATTCCCTCTATCAGTGATACCTTATGAGAAGTGTCCTTTTCTGTGTGACTTATTTCACTTAGAATCGTCGTACCTAAATCCACTCATCATGCTGCTACTAGCCTTATGACATTGATTTCATGGCTGAGTGATATTCCATTGTACATAAGGACCACAACTTCTTTATCCATTTTTCTCTTTCCTGGGATATTGAAGGTGGAATGAAGTGGAGGTCCTTGTCAACAGAGCAGCCCTAAACTTTGGGGTGCTTGTGTCTTGCTGATTTTTCATTTTCCCAATTTATACCCCCATGAGTGGAAGTGCCCTATGCTCCCTAAGCTTTGCTTTTTAGACGTTTCAGGACTCACCGTACACTTCTCCAGAGTGGCTGTTGACAATTTACATCCCGCCCATCAGTGTAGCAAGGCTCCCATTTCTCCATGGCCTGTCCTGCATTTCTGGTTTTGACACTTTTTTCAGCATGGCCCTTTTGACCGATGGGAAGCGAGACATCTTTGTAGCGCTGATTTGCCTTTCCAGGTTGCTTGGTTGGCCAAAAAGGGCGTATGCGTTTTTTCCTGAATATATTCAGGAAAAAACGCATACGCCCTTTTTGGCCAAGGGCATCATTGTCAACGTTTTGCCGCTTTTCATGTGCTTTAAAGGCGATTCGAATCTACCTCCTGAAATCTGTTTCCTGCAATTCTGCCTTGATTTCAAATCCTCTTCTTTGCCTTCCCTCAATATATTTGTGGATGAGAGTTATCATTTATAACTCTGCAGGTTTGTGAATTGCAGTGCCCTGAACCTCCATTTTACAACTCGCTTTTTAGGGAGCTGGCCGCAAAAGCGCAGGATGGCTTCAGGCCCTGTTCTGGTTCCGGGGGGCAGGCTGAGCCTGTGGTTAATTCTTCTTCCTGATGGGAAAATAGAGTGACCTGTGCCTGTCCCAACACCAAGAGCTAGTCTTTCATTGGTTCCACGTCTTCCCGTTCATCCTCAGTACAAATTGCAACCTGTACGGAACAGGAGGTTAAAGGTGCTGATGCTCCAAGGAGGGAGATTGCTAGTTAAGTGGCTGGAATGGCGAACCCGGGCACAAGCAGATGAGAAATGAGGTGCGTTTTAGAAACCTTTCCCCATCACACGGTGTACCATCTTCTGGGTATCTCATGCATGTTTTCGATGTAGGAAGATGCCCTGGAACCTGGAGATTTGGGACCCATGCGATGGGTACCACGCAGTATTACTTTAAAGGGTCTGCGTTTGCTCACCCAACCTCACCAAACCTCTCAGCCGCAACAGTGTCCACCCTTATGTCTCATCCAGCTGTGGGTCTAGATATGGTCAATCCAGGTTGCATCACAGCCCCTGAACGCATTGTGTAAGAATTTCTCTCTCTTTCACTGTCTTTGTTTCATGGGTTTTTCAAAGTAATTTATTTTTATAATGGGGTTTAGCTGCTTTTCACTGCTGTGTTTATGCCGCTTTTTACCCACTTGACACACTAACAGAGAGATATCAGTACATAGGTTTTAAGATTATTCCTAGTCAGATGTATTCTTGTGCGGTGAATAGGGCGTGTTGAGTCCAGTTCTCTGAGCAAGGAGTAGGTCTTGTCTATTACATATTGGGTTTATGGAAGGGTATCTGAGCTAATTTGAAACCCTTGTTTTATGTATCACCCCACCTCACCTTTCCCGTTAAGCAGCCATAGTGTGTTTTCTGCATGTGTGACTCTGTTCTGTTTTGTAATTCAGTTCAAGTGTAACGGTTTTTACATTCCCTCTATCAGTGATACCTTATGAGAAGTGTCCTTTTCTGTGTGACTTATTTCACTTAGAGTCGTCGTACCTAAATCCACTCATCATGCTGCTACTAGCCTTATGACATTGATTTCACGGCTGAGTGATATTCCATTGTACATAAGGACCACAACTTCTTTATCCATTTTTCTCTTTCCTGGGATATTGAAGGTGGAATGAAGTGGAGGTCCTTGTCAACAGAGCAGCCCTAAACTTTGGGGTGCTTGTGTCTTGCTGATTTTTAATTTTCCCAATTTATAACCCCATGAGTGGAAGTGCCCTATGCTCTCTAAGCTTTGTTTTTTAGATGTTTCAGGACTCACCGTACGCTTCTCCAGAGTGGCTGTTGGCAATTTACATCCCGCCCATCAGTGTAGCAAGGCTCCCATTTCTCCATGGCCTGTCCTGCATTTCTGGTTTTGACACTTTTTTCAGCATGGCCTTTTTAACCGATGGGAAGCGAGACATCTTTGTAGCGCTGATTTGCCTTTCCAGGTTGCTTGGTTGGCCAAAAAGGGCGTATGCGTTTTTTCCTGAATATATTCAGGAAAAAACGCATACGCCCTTTTTGGCCAAGGGCATCATTGTCAACGTTTTGCCGCTTTTCATGTGCTTTAAAGGCGATTCGAATCTACCTCCTGAAATCTGTTTCCTGCAATTCTGCCTTGATTTCAAATCCTCTTCTTTGCCTTCCCTCAATATATTTGTGGATGAGAGTTATCATTTATAACTCTGCAGGTTTGTGAATTGCAGTGCCCTGAACCTCCAATTTACAACTCGCTTTTTAGGGAGCTGGCCGCAAAAGCGCAGGATGGCTTCAGGCCCTGTTCTGGTTCCGGGGGGCAGGCTGAGCCTGTGGTTAATTCTTCTTCCTGATGGGAAAATAGAGTGACCTGTGCCTGTCCCAACACCAAGAGCTAGTCTTTCATTGGTTCCACGTCTTCCCGTTCATCCTCAGTACAAATTGCAACCTGTACGGAACAGGAGGTTAAAGGTGCTGATGCTCCAAGGAGGGAGATTGCTAGTAAAGTGGCTGGAATGGCGAACCCGGGCACAAGCAGATGAGAAATGAGGTGCGTTTTAGAAACCTTTCCCCATCACACGGTGTACCATCTTCTGGGTATCTCATGCATGTTTTCAATGTAGGAAGATGCCCTTGAACCTGGAGATTTGGGACCCATGCGATCGGTACCACGCAGTATTACTTTAAAGGGTCTGCGTTTGCTCACCCAACCTCACCAAACCTCTCAGCCCCAAGAGTGTCCACCCTTATGTCTCATCCAGCTGTGGGTCTAGATATGGTCAATCCAGGTTGCATCACAGCCCCTGAACGCATTGTGTAAGAATTTCGCTCTCTTTCACTGTCTTTGTTTCACGGGTTTTTCAAAGTAATTTATTTTTATAATGGGGTTTAGCTGCTTTTCACTGCTGTGTTTATGCCGCTTTACACCCACTTGACACACTAACAGAGAGATATCAATACATAGGTTTTAAGATTATTACTAGTCAGATATATTCTTGTGCGGTGAATAGGGCGTGTTGAGTCCAGTTCTCTGAGCAAGGAGTAGGTCTTGTCTATTACATATTGGTTTTATGGAACGGTATCTGAGCTAATTTGAAACCCTTGTTTTATGTATCACCCCACCTCACCTTTCCCGTTAAGCAGCCATAGTGTGTTTTCTGCATGTGTGACTCTGTTCTGTTTTGTAATTCAGTTCAAGTGTAACGGTTTTTACATTCCCTCTATCAGTGATACCTTATGAGAAGTGTCCTTTTCTGTGTGACTTATTTCACTTAGAATCGTCGTACCTAAATCCACTCATCATGCTGCTACTAGCCTTATGACATTGATTTCATGGCTGAGTGATATTCCATTGTACATAAGGACCACAACTTCTTTATCCATTTTTCTCTTTCCTGGGATATTGAAGGTGGAATGAAGTGGAGGTCCTTGTCAACAGAGCAGCCCTAAACTTTGGGGTGCTTGTGTCTTGCTGATTTTTCATTTTCCCAATTTATACCCCCATGAGTGGAAGTGCCCTATGCTCCCTAAGCTTTGCTTTTTAGACGTTTCAGGACTCACCGTACACTTCTCCAGAGTGGCTGTTGGCAATTTACATCCCGCCCATCAGTGTAGCAAGGCTCCCATTTCTCCATGGCCTGTCCTGCATTTCTGGTTTTGACACTTTTTTCAGCATGGCCCTTTTGACCGATGGGAAGCGAGACATCTTTGTAGCGCTGATTTGCCTTTCCAGGTTGCTTGGTTGGCCAAAAAGGGCGTATGCGTTTTTTCCTGAATATATTCAGGAAAAAACGCATACGCCCTTTTTGGCCAAGGGCATCATTGTCAACGTTTTGCCGCTTTTCATGTGCTTTAAAGGCGATTCGAATCTACCTCCTGAAATCTGTTTCCTGCAATTCTGCCTTGATTTCAAATCCTCTTCTTTGCCTTCCCTCAATATATTTGTGGATGAGAGTTATCATTTATAACTCTGCAGGTTTGTGAATTGCAGTGCCCTGAACCTCCATTTTACAACTCGCTTTTTAGGGAGCTGGCCGCAAAAGCGCAGGATGGCTTCAGGCCCTGTTCTGGTTCCGGGGGGCAGGCTGAGCCTGTGGTTAATTCTTCTTCCTGATGGGAAAATAGAGTGACCTGTGCCTGTCCCAACACCAAGAGCTAGTCTTTCATTGGTTCCACGTCTTCCCGTTCATCCTCAGTACAAATTGCAACCTGTACGGAACAGGAGGTTAAAGGTGCTGATGCTCCAAGGAGGGAGATTGCTAGTTAAGTGGCTGGAATGGCGAACCCGGGCACAAGCAGATGAGAAATGAGGTGCGTTTTAGAAACCTTTCCCCATCACACGGTGTACCATCTTCTGGGTATCTCATGCATGTTTTCGATGTAGGAAGATGCCCTGGAACCTGGAGATTTGGGACCCATGCGATGGGTACCACGCAGTATTACTTTAAAGGGTCTGCGTTTGCTCACCCAACCTCACCAAACCTCTCAGCCGCAACAGTGTCCACCCTTATGTCTCATCCAGCTGTGGGTCTAGATATGGTCAATCCAGGTTGCATCACAGCCCCTGAACGCATTGTGTAAGAATTTCTCTCTCTTTCACTGTCTTTGTTTCATGGGTTTTTCAAAGTAATTTATTTTTATAATGGGGTTTAGCTGCTTTTCACTGCTGTGTTTATGCCGCTTTTTACCCACTTGACACACTAACAGAGAGATATCAGTACATAGGTTTTAAGATTATTACTAGTCAGATATATTCTTGTGCGGTGAATAGGGCGTGTTGAGTCCAGTTCTCTGAGCAAGGAGTAGGTCTTGTCTATTACATATTGGGTTTATGGAACGGTATCTGAGCTAATTTGAAACCCTTGTTTTATGTATCACCCCACCTCACCTTTCCCGTGAAGCAGCCATAGTGTGTTTTCTGCATGTGTGACTCTGTTCTGTTTTGTAATTCAGTTCAAGTGTAACGGTTTTTACATTCCCTCTATAAGTGATACCTTATGAGAAGTGTCCTTTTCTGTGTGACTTATTTCACTTAGAGTCGTCGTACCTAAATCCACTCATCATGCTGCTACTAGCCTTATGACATTGATTTCACGGCTGAGTGATATTCCATTGTACATAAGGACCACAACTTCTTTATCCATTTTTCTCTTTCCTGGGATATTGAAGGTGGAATGAAGTGGAGGTCCTTGTCAACAGAGCAGCCCTAAACTTTGGGGTGCTTGTGTCTTGCTGATTTTTAATTTTCCCAATTTATAACCCCATGAGTGGAAGTGCCCTATGCTCTCTAAGCTTTGTTTTTTAGATGTTTCAGGACTCACCGTACACTTCTCCAGAGTGGCTGTTGACAATTTACATCCCGCCCATCAGTGTAGCAAGGCTCCCATTTCTCCATGGCCTGTCCTGCATTTCTGGTTTTGACACTTTTTTCAGCATGGCCCTTTTGACCGATGGGAAGCGAGACATCTTTGTAGTGCTGATTTGCCTTTCCAGGTTGCTTGGTTGGCCAAAAAGGGCGTATGCGTTTTTTCCTGAATATATTCAGGAAAAAACGCATACGCCCTTTTTGGCCAAGGGCATCATTGCCAACGTTTTGCCGCTTTTCATGTGCTTTAAAGGCGATTCGAATCTACCTCCTGAAATCTGTTTCCTGCAATTCTGCCTTGATTTCAAATCCTCTTCTTTGCCTTCCCTCAATATATTTGTGGACGAGAGTTATCATTTATAAGTCTGCAGGTTTGTGAATTGCAGTGCCCTGAACCTCCATTTTACAACTCGCTTTTTAGGGAGCTGGCCGCAATAGCACCGGCTGGCTTCAGGCCCTGTTCTGGTTCCGAGTGGCAGGCTGAGCCTGTGGTTAATTCTTCTTCCTGATGGGAAAATAGAGTGACCTGTGCCTGTCCCAACACCAAGAGCTAGTCTCTCATTGGTTCCACGTCTTCCAGTTCATCCTCAGGAGAAATTGCAACCTGTACGGAAGAGGAGGTTAAAGGTGCTGATGCTCCAAGGAGGGAGATTGCTAGTAAAGTGGCTGGAATGGCGAACCCGGGCACAAGCAGATGAGAAATGAGGTGCGTTTTAGAAACCTTTCCCCATCACACGGTGTACCATCTTCTGGGATTCTCATGCATGTTTTCTATGTAGGAAGATGCCCTTGTACCTGGAGATTTGGGACCCATGCGATGGGTACCACGCAGTATTACTTTAAAGGGTCTGCGTTTGCTCACCCAACCTCACCAAACCTCTCAGCCGCAACAGTGTCCACCCTTATGTCTCATCCAGCTGTGGGTCTAGATATGGTCAATCCAGGTTGCATCACAGCCCCTGAACGCATTGTGTAAGAATTTCTCTCTCTTTCACTGTCTTTGTTTCATGGGTTTTTCAAAGTAATTTATTTTTATAATGGGGTTTAGCTGCTTTTCACTGCTGTGTTTATGCCGCTTTTTACCCACTTGACACACTAACAGAGAGATATCAGTACATAGGTTTTAAGATTATTACTAGTCAGATGTATTCTTGTGCGGTGAATAGGGCGTGTTGAGTCCAGTTCTCTGAGCAAGGAGTAGGTCTTGTCTATTACATATTGGGTTTATGGAAGGGTATCTGAGCTAATTTGAAACCCTTGTTTTATGTATCACCCCACCTCACCTTTCCCGTTAAGCAGCCATAGTGTGTTTTCTGCATGTGTGACTCTGTTCTGTTTTGTAATTCAGTTCAAGTGTAACGGTTTTTACATTCCCTCTATCAGTGATACCTTATGAGAAGTGTCCTTTTCTGTGTGACTTATTTCACTTAGAGTCGTCGTACCTAAATCCACTCATCATGCTGCTACTAGCCTTATGACATTGATTTCACGGCTGAGTGATATTCCATTGTACATAAGGACCACAACTTCTTTATCCATTTTTCTCTTTCCTGGGATATTGAAGGTGGAATGAAGTGGAGGTCCTTGTCAACAGAGCAGCCCTAAACTTTGGGGTGCTTGTGTCTTGCTGATTTTTAATTTTCCCAATTTATAACCCCATGAGTGGAAGTGCCCTATGCTCTCTAAGCTTTGTTTTTTAGATGTTTCAGGACTCACCGTACGCTTCTCCAGAGTGGCTGTTGGCAATTTACATCCCGCCCATCAGTGTAGCAAGGCTCCCATTTCTCCATGGCCTGTCCTGCATTTCTGGTTTTGACACTTTTTTCAGCATGGCCTTTTTAACCGATGGGAAGCGAGACATCTTTGTAGCGCTGATTTGCCTTTCCAGGTTGCTTGGTTGGCCAAAAAGGGCGTATGCGTTTTTTCCTGAATATATTCAGGAAAAAACGCATACGCCCTTTTTGGCCAAGGGCATCATTGTCAACGTTTTGCCGCTTTTCATGTGCTTTAAAGGCGATTCGAATCTACCTCCTGAAATCTGTTTCCTGCAATTCTGCCTTGATTTCAAATCCTCTTCTTTGCCTTCCCTCAATATATTTGTGGACGAGAGTTATCATTTATAACTCTGCAGGTTTGTGAATTGCAGTGCCCTGAACCTCCATTTTACAACTCGCGTTTTTGGGAGATGGCCGCAAAAGCGCAGGATGGCTTCAGGCCCTGTTCTTGTTCCGGGGGGCAGGCTGAGCCTGTGGTTAATTCTTCTTCCTGATGGGAAAATAGAGTGACCTGTGCCTGTGCCAACACCAAGAGCTAGTCTCTCATTGGTTCCACGTCTTCCCGTTCATCCTCAGGACAAATTGCAACCTGTACGGAACAGGAGGTTAAAGGTGATGATGCTCCAAGGAGGGAGATTGCTAGTAAAGTGGCTGGAATGGTGAACCCGAGCACAAGGAGATGAGAAATGAGGTGCGTTTTAGAAACCTTTCCCCATCACACGGTGTACCATCTTCTGGGTTTCTCATGCATGTTTTCGATGTAGGAAGATGCCCTTGAACCTGGAGATTTGGGACCCATGCGATCGGTACCACGCAGTATTACTTTAAAGGGGCTGCGTTTGCTCACCCAACCTCACCAAACCTCTCAGCCGCAACAGTGTCCACCCTTATGTCTCATCCAGCTGTGGGTCTAGATATGGTCAATCCAGGTTGCATCACAGCCCCTGAACGCATTGTGTAAGAATTTCGCTCTCTTTCACAGTCTTTGTTTCATGGGTTTTTCAAAGTAATTTATTTTTATAATGGGGTTTAGCTGCTTTTCACTGCTGTGTTTATGCCGCTTTACACCCACTTGACACACTAACAGAGAGATATCAATACATAAGTTTTAAGATTATTACTAGTCAGATATATTCTTGTGCGGTGAATAGGGCGTGTTGAGTCCAGTTCTCTGAGCAAGGAGTAGGTCTTGTCTATTACATATTGGGTTTATGGAACGGTATCTGAGCTAATTTGAAACCCTTGTTTTATGTATCACCCCACCTCACCTTTCCCGTTAAGCAGCCATAGTGTGTTTTCTGCATGTGTGACTCTGTTCTGTTTTGTAATTCAGTTCAAGTGTAACGGTTTTTACATTCCCTCTATAAGTGACACCTTATGAGAAGTGCCCTTTTCTGTGTGACTTATTTCACTTAGAGTCGTCGTACCTAAATTCACTCATCATGCTGGTACTAGCCTTATGACATTGATTTCACGGCTGAGTGATATTCCATTGTACATAAGGACCACAACTTCTTTATCCATTTTTCTCTTTCCTGGGATATTGAAGGTGGAATGAAGTGGAGGTCCTTGTCAACAGAGCAGCCCTAAACTTTGGGGTGCTTGTGTCTTGCTGATTTTTAATTTTCCCAATTTATAACCCCATGAGTGGAAGTGCCCTATGCTCTCTAAGCTTTGTTTTTTAGATGTTTCAGGACTCACCGTACGCTTCTCCAGAGTGGCTGTTGGCAATTTACATCCCGCCCATCAGTGTAGCAAGGCTCCCATTTCTCCATGGCCTGTCCTGCATTTCTGGTTTTGACACTTTTTTCAGCATGGCCCTTTTGACCGATGGGAAGCGAGACATCTTTGTAGCGCTGATTTGCCTTTCCAGGTTGCTTGGTTGGCCAAAAAGGGCGTATGCGTTTTTTCCTGAATATATTCAGGAAAAAACGCATACGCCCTTTTTGGCCAAGGGCATCATTGTCAACGTTTTGCCGCTTTTCATGTGCTTTAAAGGCGATTCGAATCTACCTCCTGAAATCTGTTTCCTGCAATTCTGCCTTGATTTCAAATCCTCTTCTTTGCCTTCCCTCAATATATTTGTGGACGAGAGTTATCATTTATAACTCTGCAGGTTTGTGAATTGCAGTGCCCTGAACCTCCATTTTACAACTCGCGTTTTTGGGAGATGGCCGCAAAAGCGCAGGATGGCTTCAGGCCCTGTTCTTGTTCCGGGGGGCAGGCTGAGCCTGTGGTTAATTCTTCTTCCTGATGGGAAAATAGAGTGACCTGTGCCTGTCCCAACACCAAGAGCTAGTCTCTCATTGGTTCCACGTCTTCCCGTTCATCCTCAGGACAAATATCAACCTGTACGGAACAGGAGGTTAAACGTGATGATGCTCCAAGGAGGGAGATTGCTAGTAAAGTGGCTGGAATGGCGAACCCGAGCACAAGGAGATGAGAAATGAGGTGCGTTTTAGAAACCTTTCCCCATCACACGGTGTACCATCTTCTGGGTATCTCATGCATGTTTTCGATGTAGGAAGATGCCCTTGAACCTGGAGATTTGGGACCCATGCGATGGGTACCACGCAGTGTTACTTAAAAGGGTTTGCGTTTGCTCACCTAACCTCACCAAACCTCTCAGCCCCAAGAGTGTCCACCCTTACGTCTCATCCAGCTGTGGGTCTAGATATGGTCAATCCAGGTTGCATCACAGCCCGTGAACGCATTGTGTAAGAATTTCTATCTCTTTCACTGTCTTTGTTTCATGGGTTTTTCAAAGTAATTTATTTTTATAAATGGGTTTAGCTGCTTTTCACTGCTGTGTTTATGCCGCTTTTCACCCACTTGACACACTAACAGAGAGATATCAATACATAGGTTTTAAGATTATTACTAGTCAGATATATTCTTGTGCGGTGAATAGGGCGTGTTGAGTCCAGTTCTCTGAGCAAGGAGTAGGTCTTGTCTATTACATATTGGGTTTATGGAACGGTATCTGAGCTAATTTGAAACACTTGTTTTATGTATCACCCCACCTCACCTTTCCCGTTAAGCAGCCATAGTGTGTTTTCTGCATGTGTGACTCTGTTCTGTTTTGTAATTCAGTTCAAGTGTAACGGTTTTTACATTCCCTCTATAAGTGATACCTTATGAGAAGTGTCCTTTTCTGTGTGACTTATTTCACTTAGAATCGTCGTACCTAAATCCACTCATCATGCTGCTACTAGCCTTATGACATTGATTTCATGGCTGAGTGATATTCCATTGTACATAAGGACCACAACTTCTTTATCCATTTTTCTCTTTCCTGGGATATTGAAGGTGGAATGAAGTGGAGGTCCTTGTCAACAGAGCAGTCCTAAACTTTGGGGTGCTTGTGTCTTGCTGAATTTTAATTTTCCCAATTTATACCCACATGAGTGGAAGTGCCCTATGCTCTCTAAGCTTTGCTTTTCAGACGTTTCAGGACTCACCGTACACTTCTTCAGAGTGGCTGTTGACAATTTACATCCCGCCCATCAGTGTAGCAAGGCTCCCATTTCTCCATGGCCTGTCCTGCATTTCTGGTTTTGACACTTTTTTCAGCATGGCCCTTTTGACCGATGGGAAGCGAGACATCTTTGTAGCGCTGATTTGCCTTTCCAGGTTGCTTGGTTGGCCAAAAAGGGCGTATGCGTTTTTTCCTGAATATATTCAGGAAAAAACGCATACGGCCTTTTTGGCCAAGGGCATCATTGTCAACGTTTTGCCGCTTTTCATGTGCTTTAAAGGCGATTCGAATCTACCTCCTGAAATCTGTTTCCTGCAATTCTGCCTTGATTTCAAATCCTCTTCTTTGCCTTCCCTCAATATATTTGTGGACGAGAGTTATCATTTATAACTCTGCAGGTTTGTGAATTGCAGTGCCCTGAACCTCCATTTTGCAACTCGCTTTTTAGGGAGCTGGCCGCAAAAGCGCAGGATGCCTTCAGGCCCTGTTCTGGTTCCGGGTGGCAGGCTGAGCCTGTGGTTAATTCTTCTTCCTGATGGGAAAATAGAGTGACCTGTGCCTGTGCCAACACCAAGAGCTAGTCTCTCATTGGTTCCACGTCTTCCCGTTCATCCTCAGTACAAATTGCAACCTGTACGGAACAGGAGGTTAAAGGTGCTGATGCTCCAAGGAGGGAGATTGCTAGTTAAGTGGCTGCAAAGGCGAACCCGGGCACAAGCAGATGAGAAATGAGGTGCGTTTCAGAAACCTTTCCCCATCACACGGTGTACCATCTTCTGGGTATCTCATGCATGTTTTCGATGTAGGAAGATGCCCTGGAACCTGGAGATTTGGGACCCATGCGATGGGTACCACGCAGTATTACTTTAAAGGGTCTGCGTTTGCTCACCCAACCTCACCAAGCCTCTCAGCCCCAAGAGTGTCCACCCTTATGTCTCATCCAGCTGTGGGTCTAGATATGGTCAATCCAGGTTGCATCACAGCCCCTGAACGCATTGTGTAAGAATTTCGCTCTCTTTCACTGTCTTTGTTTCATGGGTTTTTCAAAGTAATTTATTTTTATAATGGGGTTTAGCTGCTTTTCACTGCTGTGTTTATGCCGCTTTTTACCCACTTGACACACTAACAGAGAGATATCAGTACATAGGTTTTAAGATTATTACTAGTCAGATATATTCTTGTGCGGTGAATAGGGCGTGTTGAGTCCAGTTCTCTGAGCAAGGAGTAGGTCTTGTCTATTACATATTGGGTTTATGGAACGGTATCTGAGCTAATTTGAAACCCTTGTTTTATGTATCACCCCGCCTCACCTTTCCCGTTAAGCAGCCATAGTGTGTTTTCTGCATGTGTGACTCTGTTCTGTTTTGTAATTCAGTTCAAGTGTAACGGTTTTTACATTCCCTCTATAAGTGATACCTTATGAGAAGTGTCCTTTTCTGTGTGACTTATTTCACTTAGAGTCGTCGTACCTAAATCCACTCATCATGCTGCTACTAGCCTTATGACATTGATTTCACGGCTGAGTGATATTCCATTGTACATAAGGACCACAACTTCTTTATCCATTTTTCTCTTTCCTGGGATATTGAAGGTGGAATGAAGTGGAGGTCCTTGTCAACAGAGCAGCCCTAAACTTTGGGGTGCTTGTGTCTTGCTGATTTTTAATTTTCCCAATTTATAACCCCATGAGTGGAAGTGCCCTATGCTCTCTAAGCTTTGTTTTTTAGATGTTTCAGGACTCACCGTACGCTTCTCCAGAGTGGCTGTTGGCAATTTACATCCCGCCCATCAGTGTAGCAAGGCTCCCATTTCTCCATGGCCTGTCCTGCATTTCTGGTTTTGACACTTTTTTCAGCATGGCCTTTTTAACCGATGGGAAGCAAGACATCTTTGTAGCGCTGATTTGCCTTTCCAGGTTGCTTGGTTGGCCAAAAAGGGCGTATGCGTTTTTTCCTGAATATATTCAGGAAAAAACGCATACGCCCTTTTTGGCCAAGGGCATCATTGTCAACGTTTTGCCGCTTTTCATGTGCTTTAAAGGCGATTCGAATCTACCTCCTGAAATCTGTTTCCTGCAATTCTGCCTTGATTTCAAATCCTCTTCTTTGCCTTCCCTCAATATATTTGTGGACGAGAGTTATCATTTATAACTCTGCAGGTTTGTGAATTGCAGTGCCCTGAACCTCCATTTTACAACTCGCGTTTTTGGGAGATGGCCGCAAAAGCGCAGGATGGCTTCAGGCCCTGTTCTTGTTCCGGGGGGCAGGCTGAGCCTGTGGTTAATTCTTCTTCCTGATGGGAAAATAGAGTGACCTGTGCCTGTGCCAACACCAAGAGCTAGTCTCTCATTGGTTCCACGTCTTCCCGTTCATCCTCAGGACAAATTGCAACCTGTACGGAACAGGAGGTTAAAGGTGATGATGCTCCTAGGAGGGAGATTGCTAGTAAAGTGGCTGGAATGGCGAACCCGAGCACAAGGAGATGAGAAATGAGGTGCGTTTTAGAAACCTTTCCCCATCACACGGTGTACCATCTTCTGGGTTTCTCATGCATGTTTTCGATGTTGGAAGATGCCCTTGAACCTGGAGATTTGGGACTCATGCGACGGGTACCACACAGTATTACTTTAAAGGGTCTGCGTTTGCTCACCCAACCTCACCAAACCTCTCAGCCGCAACAGTGTCCACCCTTATGTCTCATCCAGCTGTGGGTCTAGATATGGTCAATCCAGGTTGCATCACAGCCCCTGAACGCATTGTGCAAGAATTTCGCTCTCTTTCACTGTCTTTGTTTCATGGGTTTTTCAAAGTAATTTATTTTTATAATGGGGTTTAGCTGCTTTTCACTGCTGTGTTTATGCCGCTTTACACCCACTTGACACACTAACAGAGAGATATCAATACATAGCTTTTAAGATTATTACTAGTCAGATATATTCTTGTGCGGTGAATAGGGCGTGTTGAGTCCAGTTCTCTGAGCAAGGAGTAGGTCTTGTCTATTACATATTGGGTTTATGGAACGGTATCTGAGCTAATTTGAAACCCTTGTTTTATGTATCACCCCACCTCACCTTTCCCGTTAAGCAGCCATAGTGTGTTTTCTGCATGTGTGACTCTGTTCTGTTTTGTAATTCAGTTCAAGTGTAACGGTTTTTACATTCCCTCTATAAGTGATACCTTATGAGAAGTGTCCTTTTCTGTGTGACTTATTTCACTTAGAATCGTCGTACCTAAATCCACTCATCATGCTGCTACTAGCCTTATGACATTGATTTCATGGCTGAGTGATATTCCATTGTACATAAGGACCACAACTTCTTTATCCATTTTTCTCTTTCCTGGGATATTGAACGTGGAATGAAGTGGAGGTCCTTGTCAACAGAGCAGTCCTAAACTTTGGGGTGCTTGTGTCTTGCTGAATTTTAATTTTCCCAATTTATACCCCCATGAGTGGAAGTGCCCTATGCTCTCTAAGCTTTGCTTTTCAGACGTTTCAGGACTCACCGTACACTTCTCCAGAGTGGCTGTTGACAATTTACATCCCGCCCATCAGTGTAGCAAGGCTCCCATTTCTCCATGGCCTGTCCTGCATTTCTGGTTTTGACACTTTTTTCAGCATGGCCCTTTTGACCAATGGGAAGCGAGACATCTTTGTAGCGCTGATTTGCCTTTCCAGGTTGCTTGGTTGGCCAAAAAGGGCGTATGCGTTTTTTCCTGAATATATTCAGGAAAAAACGCATACGCCCTTTTTGGCCAAGGGCATCATTGTCAACGTTTTGCCGCTTTTCATGTGCTTTAAAGGCGATTCGAATCTACCTCCTGAAATCTGTTTCCTGCAATTCTGCCTTGATTTCAAATCCTCTTCTTTGCCTTCCCTCAATATATTTGTGGACGAGAGTTATCATTTATAACTCTGCAGGTTTGTGAATTGCAGTGCCCTGAACCTCCATTTTGCAACTCGCTTTTTAGGGAGCTGGCCGCAAAAGCGCAGGATGCCTTCAGGCCCTGTTCTGGTTCCGGGGGCAGGCTGAGCCTATGGTTAATTCTTCTTCCTGATGGGAAAATAGAGTGACCTGTGCCTGTCCCAACACCAAGAGCTAGTCTCTCATTGGTTCCACGTCTTCCCGTTCACCCTCAGGACAAATTGCAACCTGTACGGAGAAGGAGGTTAAAGGTGCTGATTCTCCAAGTAGGGAGATTGTTAGTAAAGCGGCTGGAATAGCGAACCCGGGCACAAGGAGATGAGAAATGAGGTGCGTTTTAGAAACCTTTCCCCATCACACGGTGTACCATATTCTGGGTTTCTCATGCATGTTTTCGATGTAGGAAGATGCCCTTGAACCTGGAGATTTGGGACCCATGCGATGGGTACCACGCAGTATTACTTTAAAGGGGCTGCGTTTGCTCACCCAACCTCACCAAACCTCTCAGCCGCAACAGTGTCCACCCTTATGTCTCATCCAGCTGTGGGTCTAGATATGGTCAATCCAGGTTGCATCACAGCCCCTGAACGCATTGTGTAAGAATTTCGCTCTCTTTCACTGTCTTTGTTTCATGGGTTTTTCAAAGTAATTTATTTTTATAATGGGGTTTAGCTGCTTTTCACTGCTGTGTTTATGCCGCTTTACACCCACTTGACACACTAACAAAGAGATATCAATACATAGCTTTTAAGATTATTACTAGTCAGATATATTCTTGTGCGGTGAATAGGGCGTGTTGAGTCCAGTTCTCTGAGCAAGGAGTAGGTCTTGTCTATTACATATTGGGTTTATGGAACGGTATCTGAGCTAATTTGAAACCCTTGTTTTATGTATCACCCCACCTCACCTTTCCCGTTAAGCAGCCATAGTGTGTTTTCTGCATGTGTGACTCTGTTCTGTTTTGTAATTCAGTTCAAGTGTAACGGTTTTTACATTCCCTCTATAAGTGATACCTTATGAGAAGTGTCCTTTTCTGTGTGACTTATTTCACTTAGAATCGTCGTACATAAATCCACTCATCATGCTGCTACTAGCCTTATGACATTGATTTCATGGCTGAGTGATATTCCATTGTACATATGGACCACAACTTCTTTATCCATTTTTCTCTTTCCTGGGATATTGAAGGTGGAATGAAGTGGAGGTCCTTGTCAACAGAGCAGCCCTAAACTTTGGGGTGCTTGTGTCTTGCTGATTTTTCATTTTCCCAATTTATACCCCCATGAGTGGAAGTGCCCTATGCTCTCTAAGCTGTGTTTTTTAGATGTTTCAGGACACACCGTACGCTTCTCCAGAGTGGCTGTTGGCAATTTACATCCCGCCCATCAGTGTAGCAAGGCTCCCATTTCTCCATGGCATGTCCTGCATTTCTGGTTTTGACACTTTTTTCAGCATGGCCCTTTTGACCGATGGGAAGCGAGACTTCTTTGTAGCACTGATTTACATTTCCAGGTTGCTTGCTTGGCCAAAAAGGGCGTATGCGTTTTTTCCTGAATATATTCAGGAAAAAACGCATACGCCCTTTTTGGCCAAGGGCATCATTGTCAACGTTTTGCCGCTTTTCATGTGCTTTAAAGGCGATTCGAATCTACCTCCTGAAATCTGTTTCCTGCAATTCTGCCTTGATTTCAAATCCTCTTCTTTGCCTTCCCTCAATATATTTGTGGACGAGAGTTATCATTTATAACTCTGCAGGTTTGTGAATTGCAGTGCCCTGAACCTCCATTTACAACTCGCGTTTTTGGGAGATGGCCGCAAAAGCGCAGGATGGCTTCAGGCCCTGTTCTTGTTCCGGGGGGCAGGCTGAGCCTGTGGTTAATTCTTCTTCCTGATGGGAAAATAGAGTGACCTGTGCCTGTGCCAACACCAAGAGCTAGTCTCTCATTGGTTCCACGTCTTCCCGTTCATCCTCAGGACAAATTGCAACCTGTACGGAACAGGAGGTTAAAGGTGATGATGCTCCAAGGAGGGAGATTGCTAGTAAAGTGGCTGGAATGGCGAACCCGAGCACAAGGAGATGAGAAATGAGGTGCGTTTTAGAAACCATTCCCCATCACACGGTGTACCATCTTCTGGGTTTCTCATGCATGTTTTCGATGTAGGAAGATGCCCTTGAACCTGGAGATTTGGGACCCATGCGATGGGTACCACACAGTATTACTTTAAAGGGTCTGCGTTTGCTCACCCAACCTCACCAAACCTCTCAGCCGCAACAGTGTCCACCCTTATGTCTCATCCAGCTGTGGGTCTAGATATGGTCAATCCAGGTTGCATCACAGCCCCTGAACGCATTGTGTAAGAATTTCGCTCTCTTTCACTGTCTTTGTTTCATGGGTTTTTCAAAGTAATTTATTTTTATAATGGGGTTTAACTGCTTTTCACTGCTGTGTTTATGCCGCTTTACACCCACTTGACACACTAACAGAGAGATATCAATACATAGGTTTTAAGATTATTACTAGTCAGATATATTCTTGTGCGGTGAATAGGGCGTGTTGAGTCCAGTTCTCTGAGCAAGGAGTAGGTCTTGTCTATTACATATTGGGTTTATGGAACGGTATCTGAGCTAATTTGAAACCCTTGTTTTATGTATCACCCCACCTCACCTTTCCCGTTAAGCAGCCATAGTGTGTTTTCTGCATGTGTGACTCTGTTCTGTTTTGTAATTCAGTTCAAGTGTAACGGTTTTTACATTCCCTCTATAAGTGATACCTTATGAGAAGTGTCCTTTGCTGTGTGACTTATTTCACTTAGAATCGTCGTACCTAAATCCACTCATCATGCTGCTACTTGCCTTATGACATTGATTTCATGGCTGAGTGATATTCCATTGTACATAAGGACCACAACTTCTTTATCCATTTTTCTCTTTCCTGGGATATTGAAGGTGGAATGAAGTGGAGGTCCTTGTCAACAGAGCAGTCCTAAACTTTGGGGTGCTTGTGTCTTGCTGAATTTTAATTTTCCCAATTTATACCCCCATGAGTGGAAGTGCCCTATGCTCTCTAAGCTTTGCTTTTCAGACGTTTCAGGACTCACCGTACACTTCTCCAGAGTGGCTGTTGACAATTTACATCCCGCCCATCAGTGTAGCAAGGCTCCCATTTCTCCATGGCCTGTCCTGCATTTCTGGTTTTGACACTTTTTTCAGCATGGCCCTTTTGACCGATGGGAAGCGAGACATCTTTGTAGCGCTGATTTGCCTTTCCAGGTTGCTTGGTTGGCCAAAAAGGGCGTATGCGTTTTTTCCTGAATATATTCAGGAAAAAACGCATACGCCCTTTTTGGCCAAGGGCATCATTGTCAACGTTTTGCCGCTTTTCATGTGCTTTAAAGGCGATTCGAATCTACCTCCTGAAATCTGTTTCCTGCAATTCTGCCTTGATTTCAAATCCTCTTCTTTGCCTTCCCTCAATATATTTGTGGACGAGAGTTATCATTTATAACTCTGCAGGTTTGTGAATTGCAGTGCCCTGAACCTCCATTTTGCAACTCGCTTTTTAGGGAGCTGGCCGCAAAAGCGCAGGATGCCTTCAGGCCCTGTTCTTGTTCCGGGGGGCAGGCTGAGCCTGTGGTTAATTCTTCTTCCTGATGGGAAAATAGAGTGACCTGTGCCTGTCCCAACACCAAGAGCTAGTCTTTCATTGGTTCCACGTCTTCCCGTTCATCCTCAGGACAAATTGCAACCTGTACGGAACAGGAGGTTAAAGGTGCTGATGCTCCAAGGAGGGAGATTGCTAGTAAAGTGGCTGGAATGGCGAACCCGGGCACAAGAAGATGAGAAATGAGGTGCGTTTTAGAAACCTTTCCCCATCACACGGTGTACCATCTTCTGGGTATCTCATGCATGTTTTCGATGTAGGAAGATGCCCTGGAACCTGGAGATTTGGGACCCATGCGATGGGTACCCCGCAGTATTACTTTAAAGGGTCTGCGTTTGCTCACCCAACCTCACCAAACCTCTCAGCCGCAACAGTGTCCACCCTTATGTCTCATCCAGCTGTGGGTCTAGATATGGTCAATCCAGGTTGCATCACAGCCCCTGAACGCATTGTGTAAGAATTTCTCTCTCTTTCACTGTCTTTGTTTCATGGGTTTTTCAAAGTAATTTATTTTTATAATGGGGTTTAGCTGCTTTTCACTGCTGTGTTTATGCCGCTTTTTACCCACTTGACACACTAACAGAGAGATATCAATACATAGGTTTTAAGATTATTACTAGTCAGATATATTCTTGTGCGGTGAATAGGGCGTGTTGAGTCCAGTTCTCTGAGCAAGGAGTAGGTCTTGTCTATTACATATTGGGTTTATGGAACGGTATCTGAGCTAATTTGAAACCCTTGTTTTATGTATCACCCCACCTCACCTTTCCCGTTAAGCAGCCATAGTGTGTTTTCTGCATGTGTGACTCTGTTCTGTTTTGTAATTCAGTTCAAGTGTAACGGTTTTTACATTCCCTCTATAAGTGATACCTTATGAGAAGTGTCCTTTTCTGTGTGACTTATTTCACTTAGAGTCGTCGTACCTAAATCCACTCATCATGCTGCTACTAGCCTTATGACATTGATTTCACGGCTGAGTGATATTCCATTGTACATAAGGACCACAACTTCTTTATCCATTTTTCTCTTTCCTGGGATATTGAAGGTGGAATGAAGTGGAGGTCCTTGTCAACAGAGCAGCCCTAAACTTTGGGGTGCTTGTGTCTTGCTGATTTTTCATTTTCCCAATTTATAACCCCATGAGTGGAAGTGCCCTATGCTCTCTAAGCTTTGTTTTTTAGATGTTTCAGGACTCACCGTACGCTTCTCCAGAGTGGCTGTTGGCAATTTACATCCCGCCCATCAGTGTAGCAAGGCTCCCATTTCTCCATGGCCTGTCCTGCATTTCTGGTTTTGACACTTTTTTCAGCATGGCCTTTTTAACCGATGGGAAGCAAGACATCTTTGTAGCGCTGATTTGCCTTTCCAGGTTGCTTGGTTGGCCAAAAAGGGCGTATGCGTTTTTTCCTGAATATATTCAGGAAAAAACGCATACGCCCTTTTTGGCCAAGGGCATCATTGTCAACGTTTTGCCGCTTTTCATGTGCTTTAAAGGCGATTCGAATCTACCTCCTGAAATCTGTTTCCTGCAATTCTGCCTTGATTTCAAATCCTCTTCTTTGCCTTCCCTCAATATATTTGTGGACGAGAGTTATCATTTATAACTCTGCAGGTTTGTGAATTGCAGTGCCCTGAACCTCCATTTTACAACTCGCGTTTTTGGGAGATGGCCGCAAAAGCGCAGGATGGCTTCAGGCCCTGTTCTTGTTCCGGGGGGCAGGCTGAGCCTGTGGTTAATTCTTCTTCCTGATGGGAAAATAGAGTGACCTGTGCCTGTGCCAACACCAAGAGCTAGTCTCTCATTGGTTCCACGTCTTCCCGTTCATCCTCAGGACAAATTGCAACCTGTACGGAACAGGAGGTTAAAGGTGATGATGCTCCTAGGAGGGAGATTGCTAGTAAAGTGGCTGGAATGGCGAACCCGAGCACAAGGAGATGAGAAATGAGGTGCGTTTTAGAAACCTTTCCCCATCACACGGTGTACCATCTTCTGGGTTTCTCATGCATGTTTTCGATGTTGGAAGATGCCCTTGAACCTGGAGATTTGGGACTCATGCGACGGGTACCACACAGTATTACTTTAAAGGGTCTGCGTTTGCTCACCCAACCTCACCAAACCTCTCAGCCGCAACAGTGTCCACCCTTATGTCTCATCCAGCTGTGGGTCTAGATATGGTCAATCCAGGTTGCATCACAGCCCCTGAACGCATTGTGCAAGAATTTCGCTCTCTTTCACTGTCTTTGTTTCATGGGTTTTTCAAAGTAATTTATTTTTATAATGGGGTTTAGCTGCTTTTCACTGCTGTGTTTATGCCGCTTTACACCCACTTGACACACTAACAGAGAGATATCAATACATAGCTTTTAAGATTATTACTAGTCAGATATATTCTTGTGCGGTGAATAGGGCGTGTTGAGTCCAGTTCTCTGAGCAAGGAGTAGGTCTTGTCTATTACATATTGGGTTTATGGAACGGTATCTGAGCTAATTTGAAACCCTTGTTTTATGTATCACCCCACCTCACCTTTCCCGTTAAGCAGCCATAGTGTGTTTTCTGCATGTGTGACTCTGTTCTGTTTTGTAATTCAGTTCAAGTGTAACGGTTTTTACATTCCCTCTATAAGTGATACCTTATGAGAAGTGTCCTTTTCTGTGTGACTTATTTCACTTAGAATCGTCGTACCTAAATCCACTCATCATGCTGCTACTAGCCTTATGACATTGATTTCATGGCTGAGTGATATTCCATTGTACATAAGGACCACAACTTCTTTATCCATTTTTCTCTTTCCTGGGATATTGAACGTGGAATGAAGTGGAGGTCCTTGTCAACAGAGCAGTCCTAAACTTTGGGGTGCTTGTGTCTTGCTGAATTTTAATTTTCCCAATTTATACCCCCATGAGTGGAAGTGCCCTATGCTCTCTAAGCTTTGCTTTTCAGACGTTTCAGGACTCACCGTACACTTCTCCAGAGTGGCTGTTGACAATTTACATCCCGCCCATCAGTGTAGCAAGGCTCCCATTTCTCCATGGCCTGTCCTGCATTTCTGGTTTTGACACTTTTTTCAGCATGGCCCTTTTGACCGATGGGAAGCGAGACATCTTTGTAGCGCTGATTTGCCTTTCCAGGTTGCTTGGTTGGCCAAAAAGGGCGTATGCGTTTTTTCCTGAATATATTCAGGAAAAAACGCATACGCCCTTTTTGGCCAAGGGCATCATTGTCAACGTTTTGCCGCTTTTCATGTGCTTTAAAGGCGATTCGAATCTACCTCCTGAAATCTGTTTCCTGCAATTCTGCCTTGATTTCAAATCCTCTTCTTTGCCTTCCCTCAATATATTTGTGGACGAGAGTTATCATTTATAACTCTGCAGGTTTGTGAATTGCAGTGCCCTGAACCTCCATTTTGCAACTCGCTTTTTAGGGAGCTGGCCGCAAAAGCGCAGGATGCCTTCAGGCCCTGTTCTGGTTCCGGGGGCAGGCTGAGCCTATGGTTAATTCTTCTTCCTGATGGGAAAATAGAGTGACCTGTGCCTGTCCCAACACCAAGAGCTAGTCTCTCATTGGTTCCACGTCTTCCCGTTCACCCTCAGGACAAATTGCAACCTGTACGGAGAAGGAGGTTAAAGGTGCTGATTCTCCAAGTAGGGAGATTGTTAGTAAAGCGGCTGGAATAGCGAACCCGGGCACAAGGAGATGAGAAATGAGGTGCGTTTTAGAAACCTTTCCCCATCACACGGTGTACCATATTCTGGGTTTCTCATGCATGTTTTCGATGTAGGAAGATGCCCTTGAACCTGGAGATTTGGGACCCATGCGATGGGTACCACGCAGTATTACTTTAAAGGGGCTGCGTTTGCTCACCCAACCTCACCAAACCTCTCAGCCGCAACAGTGTCCACCCTTATGTCTCATCCAGCTGTGGGTCTAGATATGGTCAATCCAGGTTGCATCACAGCCCCTGAACGCATTGTGTAAGAATTTCGCTCTCTTTCACTGTCTTTGTTTCATGGGTTTTTCAAAGTAATTTATTTTTATAATGGGGTTTAGCTGCTTTTCACTGCTGTGTTTATGCCGCTTTACACCCACTTGACACACTAACAAAGAGATATCAATACATAGCTTTTAAGATTATTACTAGTCAGATATATTCTTGTGCGGTGAATAGGGCGTGTTGAGTCCAGTTCTCTGAGCAAGGAGTAGGTCTTGTCTATTACATATTGGGTTTATGGAACGGTATCTGAGCTAATTTGAAACCCTTGTTTTATGTATCACCCCACCTCACCTTTCCCGTTAAGCAGCCATAGTGTGTTTTCTGCATGTGTGACTCTGTTCTGTTTTGTAATTCAGTTCAAGTGTAACGGTTTTTACATTCCCTCTATAAGTGATACCTTATGAGAAGTGTCCTTTTCTGTGTGACTTATTTCACTTAGAGTCGTCGTACCTAAATCCACTCATCATGCTGCTACTAGCCTTATGACATTGATTTCATGGCTGAGTGATATTCCATTGTACATATGGACCACAACTTCTTTATCCATTTTTCTCTTTCCTGGGATATTGAAGGTGGAATGAAGTGGAGGTCCTTGTCAACAGAGCAGCCCTAAACTTTGGGGTGCTTGTGTCTTGCTGATTTTTCATTTTCCCAATTTATACCCCCATGAGTGGAAGTGCCCTATGCTCTCTAAGCTGTGTTTTTTAGATGTTTCAGGACACACCGTACGCTTCTCCAGAGTGGCTGTTGGCAATTTACATCCCGCCCATCAGTGTAGCAAGGCTCCCATTTCTCCATGGCATGTCCTGCATTTCTGGTTTTGACACTTTTTTCAGCATGGCCCTTTTGACCGATGGGAAGCGAGACTTCTTTGTAGCACTGATTTACATTTCCAGGTTGCTTGCTTGGCCAAAAAGGGCGTATGCGTTTTTTCCTGAATATATTCAGGAAAAAACGCATACGCCCTTTTTGGCCAAGGGCATCATTGTCAACGTTTTGCCGCTTTTCATGTGCTTTAAAGGCGATTCGAATCTACCTCCTGAAATCTGTTTCCTGCAATTCTGCCTTGATTTCAAATCCTCTTCTTTGCCTTCCCTCAATATATTTGTGGACGAGAGTTATCATTTATAACTCTGCAGGTTTGTGAATTGCAGTGCCCTGAACCTCCATTTACAACTCGCGTTTTTGGGAGATGGCCGCAAAAGCGCAGGATGGCTTCAGGCCCTGTTCTTGTTCCGGGGGGCAGGCTGAGCCTGTGGTTAATTCTTCTTCCTGATGGGAAAATAGAGTGACCTGTGCCTGTGCCAACACCAAGAGCTAGTCTCTCATTGGTTCCACGTCTTCCCGTTCATCCTCAGGACAAATTGCAACCTGTACGGAACAGGAGGTTAAAGGTGATGATGCTCCAAGGAGGGAGATTGCTAGTAAAGTGGCTGGAATGGCGAACCCGAGCACAAGGAGATGAGAAATGAGGTGCGTTTTAGAAACCATTCCCCATCACACGGTGTACCATCTTCTGGGTTTCTCATGCATGTTTTCGATGTAGGAAGATGCCCTTGAACCTGGAGATTTGGGACCCATGCGATGGGTACCACACAGTATTACTTTAAAGGGTCTGCGTTTGCTCACCCAACCTCACCAAACCTCTCAGCCGCAACAGTGTCCACCCTTATGTCTCATCCAGCTGTGGGTCTAGATATGGTCAATCCAGGTTGCATCACAGCCCCTGAACGCATTGTGTAAGAATTTCGCTCTCTTTCACTGTCTTTGTTTCATGGGTTTTTCAAAGTAATTTATTTTTATAATGGGGTTTAACTGCTTTTCACTGCTGTGTTTATGCCGCTTTACACCCACTTGACACACTAACAGAGAGATATCAATACATAGCTTTTAAGATTATTACTAGTCAGATATATTCTTGTGCGGTGAATAGGGCGTGTTGAGTCCAGTTCTCTGAGCAAGGAGTAGGTCTTGTCTATTACATATTGGGTTTATGGAACGGTATCTGAGCTAATTTGAAACCCTTGTTTTATGTATCACCCCACCTCACCTTTCCCGTTAAGCAGCCATAGTGTGTTTTCTGCATGTGTGACTCTGTTCTGTTTTGTAATTCAGTTCAAGTGTAACGGTTTTTACATTCCCTCTATAAGTGATACCTTATTTGAAGTGTCCTTTGCTGTGTGACTTATTTCACTTAGAATCGTCGTACCTAAATCCACTCATCATGCTGCTACTTGCCTTATGACATTGATTTCATGGCTGAGTGATATTCCATTGTACATAAGGACCACAACTTCTTTATCCATTTTTCTCTTTCCTGGGATATTGAAGGTGGAATGAAGTGGAGGTCCTTGTCAACAGAGCAGTCCTAAACTTTGGGGTGCTTGTGTCTTGCTGAATTTTAATTTTCCCAATTTATACCCCCATGAGTGGAAGTGCCCTATGCTCTCTAAGCTTTGCTTTTCAGACGTTTCAGGACTCACCGTACACTTCTCCAGAGTGGCTGTTGACAATTTACATCCCGCCCATCAGTGTAGCAAGGCTCCCATTTCTCCATGGCCTGTCCTGCATTTCTGGTTTTGACACTTTTTTCAGCATGGCCCTTTTGACCGATGGGAAGCGAGACATCTTTGTAGCGCTGATTTGCCTTTCCAGGTTGCTTGGTTGGCCAAAAAGGGCGTATGCGTTTTTTCCTGAATATATTCAGGAAAAAACGCATACGCCCTTTTTGGCCAAGGGCATCATTGTCAACGTTTTGCCGCTTTTCATGTGCTTTAAAGGCGATTCGAATCTACCTCCTGAAATCTGTTTCCTGCAATTCTGCCTTGATTTCAAATCCTCTTCTTTGCCTTCCCTCAATATATTTGTGGACGAGAGTTATCATTTATAACTCTGCAGGTTTGTGAATTGCAGTGCCCTGAACCTCCATTTTGCAACTCGCTTTTTAGGGAGCTGGCCGCAAAAGCGCAGGATGCCTTCAGGCCCTGTTCTTGTTCCGGGGGGCAGGCTGAGCCTGTGGTTAATTCTTCTTCCTGATGGGAAAATAGAGTGACCTGTGCCTGTCCCAACACCAAGAGCTAGTCTTTCATTGGTTCCACGTCTTCCCGTTCATCCTCAGGACAAATTGCAACCTGTACGGAACAGGAGGTTAAAGGTGCTGATGCTCCAAGGAGGGAGATTGCTAGTAAAGTGGCTGGAATGGCGAACCCGGGCACAAGAAGATGAGAAATGAGGTGCGTTTTAGAAACCTTTCCCCATCACACGGTGTACCATCTTCTGGGTATCTCATGCATGTTTTCGATGTAGGAAGATGCCCTGGAACCTGGAGATTTGGGACCCATGCGATGGGTACCCCGCAGTATTACTTTAAAGGGTCTGCGTTTGCTCACCCAACCTCACCAAACCTCTCAGCCGCAACAGTGTCCACCCTTATGTCTCATCCAGCTGTGGGTCTAGATATGGTCAATCCAGGTTGCATCACAGCCCCTGAACGCATTGTGTAAGAATTTCTCTCTCTTTCACTGTCTTTGTTTCATGGGTTTTTCAAAGTAATTTATTTTTATAATGGGGTTTAGCTGCTTTTCACTGCTGTGTTTATGCCGCTTTTTACCCACTTGACACACTAACAGAGAGATATCAATACATAGGTTTTAAGATTATTACTAGTCAGATATATTCTTGTGCGGTGAATAGGGCGTGTTGAGTCCAGTTCTCTGAGCAAGGAGTAGGTCTTGTCTATTACATATTGGGTTTATGGAACGGTATCTGAGCTAATTTGAAACCCTTGTTTTATGTATCACCCCACCTCACCTTTCCCGTTAAGCAGCCATAGTGTGTTTTCTGCATGTGTGACTCTGTTCTGTTTTGTAATTCAGTTCAAGTGTAACGGTTTTTACATTCCCTCTATAAGTGATACCTTATGAGAAGTGTCCTTTTCTGTGTGACTTATTTCACTTAGAGTCGTCGTACCTAAATCCACTCATCATGCTGCTACTAGCCTTATGACATTGATTTCACGGCTGAGTGATATTCCATTGTACATAAGGACCACAACTTCTTTATCCATTTTTCTCTTTCCTGGGATATTGAAGGTGGAATGAAGTGGAGGTCCTTGTCAACAGAGCAGCCCTAAACTTTGGGGTGCTTGTGTCTTGCTGATTTTTCATTTTCCCAATTTATACCCCCATGAGTGGAATTGCCCTATGCTCTCTAAGCTTTGCTTTTTAGACGTTTCAGGACTCACCGTACACTTCTCCAGAGTGGCTGTTGACAATTTACATCCCGCCCATCAGTGTAGCAAGGCTCCCATTTCTCCATGGCCTGTCCTGCGTTTCTGGTTTTGACACTTTTTTCAGCATGGCCCTTTTGACCGATGGGAAGCGAGACATCTTTGTAGCGCTGATTTGCCTTTCCAGGTTGCTTGGTTGGCCAAAAAGGGCGTATGCGTTTTTTCCTGAATATATTCAGGAAAAAACGCATACGCCCTTTTTGGCCAAGGGCATCATTGTCAACGTTTTGCCGCTTTTCATGTGCTTTAAAGGCGATTCGAATCTACCTCCTGAAATCTGTTTCCTGCAATTCTGCCTTGATTTCAAATCCACTTCTTTCACTTCCCTCAATATATTTGTGGATGAGAGTTATCATTTATAACTCTGCAGGTTTGTGAATTGCAGTGCCCTGAACCTCCATTTTACAACTCGCTTTTTAGGGAGCTGGCCGCAAAAGCGCAGGATGGCTTCAGGCCCTGTTCTGGTTCCGGGGGGCAGGCTGAGCCTGTGGTTAATTCTTCTTCCTGATGGGAAAATAGAGTGACCTGTGCCTGTCCCAACACCAAGAGCTAGTCTTTCATTGGTTCCACGTCTTCCCGTTCATCCTCAGTACAAATTGCAACCTGTACGGAACAGGAGGTTAAAGGTGCTGATGCTCCAAGGAGGGAGATTGCTAGTAAAGTGGCTGGAATGGCGAACCCGGGCACAAGCAGATGAGAAATGAGGTGCGTTTCAGAAACCTTTCCCCATCACACGGTGTACCATCTTCTGGGTATCTCATGCATGTTTTCGATGTAGGAAGATACCCTTGAACCTGGAGATTTGGGACCCATGCGATCGGTACCACGCAGTATTACTTTAAAGGGTCTGCGTTTGCTCACCCAACCTCACCAAACCTCTCAGCCCCAAGAGTGTCCACCCTTATGTCTCATCCAGCTGTGCGTCTAGATATGGTCAATCCAGGTTGCATCACAGCCCCTGAACGCATTGTGTAAGAATTTCGCTCTCTTTCACTCTCTTTGTTTCATGGGTTTTTCAAAGTAATTTATTTTTATAATGGGGTTTAGCTGCTTTTCACTGCTGTGTTTATGCCGCTTTACACCCACTTGACACACTAACAGAGAGATATCAATACATAGGTTTTAAGATTATTACTAGTCAGATATATTCTTGTGCGGTGAATAGGGCGTGTTGAGTCCAGTTCTCTGAGCAAGGAGTAGGTCTTGTCTATTACATATTGGTTTTATGGAACGGTATCTGAGCTAATTTGAAACCCTTGTTTTATGTATCACCCCACCTCACCTTTCCCGTTAAGCAGCCATAGTGTGTTTTCTGCATGTGTGACTCTGTTCTGTTTTGTAATTCAGTTCAAGTGTAACGGTTTTTACATTCCCTCTATCAGTGATACCTTATGAGAAGTGTCCTTTTCTGTGTGACTTATTTCACTTAGAATCGTCGTACCTAAATCCACTCATCATGCTGCTACTAGCCTTATGACATTGATTTCATGGCTGAGTGATATTCCATTGTACATAAGGACCACAACTTCTTTATCCATTTTTCTCTTTCCTGGGATATTGAAGGTGGAATGAAGTGGAGGTCCTTGTCAACAGAGCAGCCCTAAACTTTGGGGTGCTTGTGTCTTGCTGATTTTTAATTTTCCCAATTTATACCCCCATGAGTGGAAGTGCCCTATGCTCCCTAAGCTTTGCTTTTTAGACGTTTCAGGACTCACCGTACACTTCTCCAGAGTGGCTGTTGACAATTTACATCCCGCCCATCAGTGTAGCAAGGCTCCCATTTCTCCATGGCCTGTCCTGCATTTCTGGTTTTGACACTTTTTTCAGCATGGCCCTTTTGACCGATGGGAAGCGAGACATCTTTGTAGCGCTGATTTGCCTTTCCAGGTTGCTTGGTTGGCCAAAAAGGGCGTATGCGTTTTTTCCTGAATATATTCAGGAAAAAACGCATACGCCCTTTTTGGCCAAGGGCATCATTGTCAACGTTTTGCCGCTTTTCATGTGCTTTAAAGGCGATTCGAATCTACCTCCTGAAATCTGTTTCCTGCAATTCTGCCTTGATTTCAAATCCTCTTCTTTGCCTTCCCTCAATATATTTGTGGATGAGAGTTATCATTTATAACTCTGCAGGTTTGTGAATTGCAGTGCCCTGAACCTCCAATTTACAACTCGCTTTTTAGGGAGCTGGCCGCAAAAGCGCAGGATGGCTTCAGGCCCTGTTCTGGTTCCGGGGGGCAGGCGGAGCCTGTGGTTAATTCTTCTTCCTGATGGGAAAATAGAGTGACCTGTGCCTGTCCCAACACCAAGAGCTAGTCTTTCATTGGTTCCACGTCTTCCCGTTCATCCTCAGTACAAATTGCAACCTGTACGGAACAGGAGGTTAAAGGTGCTGATGCTCCAAGGAGGGAGATTGCTAGTAAAGTGGCTGGAATGGCGAACCCGGGCACAAGCAGATGAGAAATGAGGTGCGTTTTAGAAACCTTTCCCCATCACACGGTGTACCATCTTCTGGGTATCTCATGCATGTTTTCGATGTAGGAAGATGCCCTTGAACCTGGAGATTTGGGACCCATGCGATCGGTACCACGCAGTATTACTTTAAAGGGTCTGCGTTTGCTCACCCAACCTCACCAAACCTCTCAGCCCCAAGAGTGTCCACCCTTATGTCTCATCCAGCTGTGGGTCTAGATATGGTCAATCCAGGTTGCATCACAGCCCCTGAACGCATTGTGTAAGAATTTCGCTCTCTTTCACTGTCTTTGTTTCACGGGTTTTTCAAAGTAATTTATTTTTATAATGGGGTTTAGCTGCTTTTCACTGCTGTGTTTATGCGGCTTTTTACCCACTTGACACACTAACAGAGAGATATCAATACATAGGTTTTAAGATTATTACTAGTCAGATATATTCTTGTGCGGTTAATAGGGCGTGTTGAGTCCAGTTCTCTGAGCAAGGAGTAGGTCTTGTCTATTACATATTGGTTTTATGGAACGGTATCTGAGCTAATTTGAAACCCTTGTTTTATGTATCACCCCACCTCACCTTTCCCGTTAAGCAGCCATAGTGTGTTTTCTGCATGTGTGACTCTGTTCTGTTTTGTAATTCAGTTCAAGTGTAACGGTTTTTACATTCCCTCTATCAGTGATACCTTATGAGAAGTGTCCTTTTCTGTGTGACTTATTTCACTTAGAATCGTCGTACCTAAATCCACTCATCATGCTGCTACTAGCCTTATGACATTGATTTCATGGCTGAGTGATATTCCATTGTACATAAGGACCACAACTTCTTTATCCATTTTTCTCTTTCCTGGGATATTGAAGGTGGAATGAAGTGGAGGTCCTTGTCAACAGAGCAGCCCTAAACTTTGGGGTGCTTGTGTCTTGCTGATTTTTAATTTTCCCAATTTATACCCCCATGAGTGGAAGTGCCCTATGCTCCCTAAGCTTTGCTTTTTAGACGTTTCAGGACTCACCGTACACTTCTCCAGAGTGGCTGTTGACAATTTACATCCCGCCCATCAGTGTAGCAAGGCTCCCATTTCTCCATGGCCTGTCCTGCATTTCTGGTTTTGACACTTTTTTCAGCATGGCCCTTTTGACTGATGGGAAGCGAGACATCTTTGTAGCGCTGATTTGCCTTTCCAGGTTGCTTGGTTGGCCAAAAAGGGCGTATGCTTTTTTTCCTGAATATATTCAGGAAAAAACGCATACGCCCTTTATGGCCAAGGGCATCATTGTCAACGTTTTGCCGCTTTTCATGTGCTTTAAAGGCGATTCGAATCTACCTCCTGAAATCTGTTTCCTGCAATTCTGCCTTGATTTCAAATCCTCTTCTTTGCCTTCCCTCAATATATTTGTGGATGAGAGTTATCATTTATAACTCTGCAGGTTTGTGAATTGCAGTGCCCTGAACCTCCATTTTACAACTCGCTTTTTAGGGAGCTGGCCGCAAATGCGCAGGCCGGCTTCAGCCCCTGTTCTGGTTCCGGGGGGCAGGCTGAGCCTGTGGTTAATTATTCTTCCTGATGGGAAAATAGAGTGACCTGTGCCTGTCCCAACACCAAGAGCTAGTCTTTCATTGGTTCCACGTCTTCCCGTTCATCCTCAGTACAAATTGCAACCTGTACGGAACAGGAGATTAAAGGTGCTGATGCTCCAAGGAGGGAGATTGCTAGTTAAGTGGCTGGAATGGCGAACCCGGGCACAAGCAGATGAGAAATGAGGTGCGTTTTAGAAACCTTTCCCCATCACACGGTGTACCATCTTCTGGGTATCTCATGCATGTTTTCGATGTAGGAAGATGCCCTGGAACCTGGAGATTTGGGACCCATGCGATGGGTACCACGCAGTATTACTTTAAAGGGTCTGCGTTTGCTCACCCAACCTCACCAAACCTCTCAGCCGCAACAGTGTCCACCCTTATGTCTCATCCAGCTGTGGGTCTAGATATGGTCAATCCAGGTTGCATCACAGCCCCTGAACGCATTGTGTAAGAATTTCTCTCTCTTTCACTGTCTTTGTTTCATGGGTTTTTCAAAGTAATTTATTTTTATAATGGGGTTTAGCTGCTTTTCACTGCTGTGTTTATGCCGCTTTTTACCCACTTGACACACTAACAGAGAGATATCAATACATAGGTTTTAAGATTATTACTAGTCAGATATATTCTTGTGCGGTGAATAGGGCGTGTTGAGTCCAGTTCTCTGAGCAAGGAGTAGGTCTTGTCTATTACATATTGGGTTTATGGAACGGTATCTGAGCTAATTTGAAACCCTTGTTTTATGTATCACCCCACCTCACCTTTCCCGTTAAGCAGCCATAGTGTGTTTTCTGCATGTGTGCCTCTGTTCTGTTTTGTAATTCAGTTCAAGTGTAACGGTTTTTACATTCCCTCTATAAGTGATACCTTATGAGAAGTGTCCTTTTCTGTGTGACTTATTTCACTTAGAGTCGTCGTACCTAAATCCACTCATCATGCTGCTACTAGCCTTATGACATTGATTTCACGGCTGAGTGATATTCCATTGTACATAAGGACCACAACTTCTTTATCCATTTTTCTCTTTCCTGGGATATTGAAGGTGGAATGAAGTGGAGGTCCTTGTCAACAGAGCAGCCCTAAACTTTGGGGTGCTTGTGTCTTGCTGATTTTTAATTTTCCCAATTTATAACCCCATGAGTGGAAGTGCCCTATGCTCTCTAAGCTTTGTTTTTTAGATGTTTCAGGACTCACCGTACACTTCTCCAGAGTGGCTGTTGGCAATTTACATCCCGCCCATCAGTGTAGCAAGGCTCCCATTTCTCCATGGCCTGTCCTGCATTTCTGGTTTTGACACTTTTTTCAGCATGGCCTTTTTAACCGATGGGAAGCGAGACATCTTTGTAGCGCTGATTTGCCTTTCCAGGTTGCTTGGTTGGCCAAAAAGGGCGTATGCGTTTTTTCCTGAATATATTCAGGAAAAAACGCATACGCCCTTTTTGGCCAAGGGCATCATTGTCAACGTTTTGCCGCTTTTCATGTGCTTTAAAGGAGCTTCGAATCTACCTCCTGAAATCTGTTTCCTGCAATTCTGCCTTGATTTCAAATCCTCTTCGTTGCCTTCCCTCAATATATTTGTGGACGAGAGTTATCATTAATAACTCTGCAGGTTTGTGAATTGCAGTGCCCTGAACCTCCATTTTACAACTCGCGTTTTTGGGAGATGGCCGCAAAAGCGCAGGATGGCTTCAGGCCCTGTTCTTGTTCCGGGGGACAGGCTGAGCCTGTGGTTAATTCTTCTTCCTGATGGGAAAATAGAGTGACCTGTGCCTGTGCCAACACCAAGAGCTAGTCTCTCATTGGTTCCACGTCTTCCCGTTCATCCTCAGGACAAATTGCAACCTGTACGGAACAGGAGGTTAAAGGTGATGATGCTCCAAGGAGGGAGATTGCTAGTAAAGTGGCTGGAATGGCGAACCCGAGCACAAGGAGATGAGAAATGAGGTGCGTTTTAGAAACCTTTCCCCATCACACGGTGTACCATCTTCTGGGTTTCTCATGCATGTTTTCGATGTAGGAAGATGCCCTTGAACCTGGAGATTTGGGACCCATGCGATGGGTACCACACAGTATTACTTTAAAGGGTCTGCGTTTGCTCACACAACCTCACCAAACCTCTCAGCCCCAAGAGTGTCCACCCTTATGTCTCATGCAGCTGTGTGTCTAGATATGGTCAATCCAGGTTGCATCACAGCCCCTGAACGAATTGTGTAAGAATTTCGCTCTCTTTCACTGTCTTTGTTTCATGGGTTATTCAAAGTAATTTATTTTTATAATGGGGTTTAGCTGCTTTTCACTTCTGTGTTTATGCCGCTTTACACCCACTTGACACACCAACAGAGAGATATCTATACATAGGTTTTAAGATTATTACTAGTCAGATATATTCTTGTGCGGTGAATAGGGCGTGTTGAGTCCAGTTCTCTGAGCAAGGAGTAGGTCTTGTCTATTACATATTGGTTTTATGGAACGGTATCTGAGCTAATTTGAAACCCTTGTTTTATGTATCACCCCACCTCACCTTTCCCGTTAAGCAGCCATAGTGTGTTTTCTGCATGTGTGACTCTGTTCTGTTTTGTAATTCAGTTCAAGTGTAACGGTTTTTACATTCCCTCTATCAGTGATACCTTATGAGAAGTGTCCTTTTCTGTGTGACTTATTTCACTTAGAATCGTCGTACCTAAATCCACTCATCATGCTGCTACTAGCCTTATGACATTGATTTCATGGCTGAGTGATATTCCATTGTACATAAGGACCACAACTTCTTTATCCATTTTTCTCTTTCCTGGGATATTGAAGGTGGAATGAAGTGGAGGTCCTTGTCAACAGAGCAGCCCTAAACTTTGGGGTGCTTGTGTCTTGCTGATTTTTCATTTTCCCAATTTATACCCCCATGAGTGGAAGTGCCCTATGCTCTCTAAGCTTTGCTTTTTAGACGTTTCAGGACTCACCGTACGCTTCTCCAGAGTGGCTGTTGACAATTTACATCCCGCCCATCAGTGTAGCAAGGCTCCCATTTCTCCATGGCCTGTCCTGCATTTCTGGTTTTGACACTTTTTTCAGCATGGCCCTTTTGACCGATGGGAAGCGAGACATCTTTGTAGCGCTGATTTGCCTTTCCAGGTTGCTTGGTTGGCCAAAAAGGGCTTATGCGTTTTTTCCTGAATATATTCAGGAAAAAACGCATACGCCCTTTTTGGCCAAGGGCATCATTGTCAAAGTTTTGCCGCTTTTCATGTGCTTTAAAGGCGATTCGAATCTACCTCCTGAAATCTGTTTCCTGCAATTCTGCCTTGATTTCAAATCCTCTTCTTTGCCTTCCCTCAATATATTTGTGGACGAGAGTTATCATTTATAACTCTGCAGGTTTGTGAATTGCAGTGCCCTGAACCTCCATTTTACAACTCGCGTTTTTGGGAGATGGCCGCAAAAGCGCACGATGGCTTCAGGCCCTGTTCTTGTTCCGGGGGCAGGCTGAGCCTGTGGTTAATTCTTCTTCCTGATGGGAAAATAGAGTGACCTGTGCCTGTGCCAACACCAAGAGCTAGTCTCTCATTGGTTCCACGTCTTCCCGTTCATCCTCAGGACAAATTGCAACCTGTACGGAACAGGAGGTTAAAGGTGATGATGCTCCAAGGAGGGAGATTGCTGGTAAAGTGGCTGGAATGGCGAACCCGAGCACAAGGAGATGAGAAATGAGGTGCGTTTTAGAAACCTTTCCCCATCACACGGTGTACCATCTTCTGGGTTTCTCATGCATGTTTTCGATGTAGGAAGATTCCCTTGAACCTAGAGATTTGGGACCCATGCGATGGGTACCACGCAGTATTACTTTAAAGGGTCTGCGTTTGCTCACCCAACCTCACCAAACCTCTCAGCCGCAACAGTGTTCACCCTTATGTCTCATCCAGCTGTGGGTCTAGATATGGTCAATCCAGGTTGCATCACAGCCCCTGAACGCATTGTGTAAGAATTTCGCTCTCTTTCACTGTCTTTGTTTCATGGGTTTTTCAAAGTAATTTATTTTTATAATGGGGTTTAGCTGCTTTTCACTGCTGTGTTTATGCCGCTTTACACCCACTTGACACACTAACAGAGAGATATCAATACATAGCTTTTAAGATTATTACTAGTCAGATATATTCTTGTGCGGTGAATAGGGCGTGTTGAGTCCAGTTCTCTGAGCAAGGAGTAGGTCTTGTCTATTACATATTGGGTTTATGGAACGGTATCTGAGCTAATTTGAAACCCTTGTTTTATGTATCACCCCACCTCACCTTTCCCGTTAAGCAGCCATAGTGTGTTTTCTGCATGTGTGACTCTGTTCTGTTTTGTAATTCAGTTCAAGTGTAACGGTTTTTACATTCCCTCTATAAGTGATACCTTCTGAGAAGTGTCCTTTTCTGTGTGACTTATTTCACTTAGAGTCGTCGTACCTAAATCCACTCATCATCCTGCTACTAGCCTTATGACATTGATTTCACGGCTGAGTGATATTCCATTGTACATAAGGACCACAACTTCTTTATCCATTTTTCTCTTTCCTGGGATATTGAAGGTGGAATGAAGTGGAGGTCCTTGTCAACAGAGCAGCCCTAAACTTTGGGGTGCTTGTGTCTTGCTGATTTTTCATTTTCCCAATTTATACCCCCATGAGTGGAAGTGCCCTATGCTCTCTAAGCTTTGCTTTTTAGACGTTTCAGGATTCACCGTACACTTCTCCAGAGTGGCTGTTGACAATTTACATCCCGCCCATCAGTGTAGCAAGGCTCCCATTTCTCCATGGCCTGTCCTGCGTTTCTGGTTTTGACACTTTTTTCAGCATGGCCCTTTTGACCGATGGGAAGCGAGACATCTTTGTAGCGCTGATTTGCCTTTCCAGGTTGCTTGGTTGGCCAAAAAGGGCGTATGCGTTTTTTCCTGAATATATTCAGGAAAAAACGCATACGCCCTTTTTGGCCAAGGGCATCATTGTCAACGTTTTGCCGCTTTTCATGTGCTTTAAAGGCGATTCGAATCTACCTCCTGAAATCTGTTTCCTGCAATTCTGCCTTGATTTCAAATCCTCTTCTTTGCCTTCCCTCAATATATTTGTGGATGAGAGTTATCATTTATAAGTCTGCAGGTTTGTGAATTGCAGTGCCCTGAACCTCCATTTTACAACTCGCTTTTTAGGGAGCTGGCCGCAAAAGCGCAGGATGGCTTCAGGCCCTGTTCTGGTTCCGGGGGGCAGGCTGAGCCTATGGTTAATTTTTCTTCCTGATGGGAAAATAGAGTGACCTGTGCCTGTCCCAACACCAAGAGCTAGTCTTTCATTGGTTCCACGTATTCCCGTTCATCCTCAGTACAAATTGCAACCTGTACGGAACAGGAAGTTAAAGGTGCTGATGCTCCAAGGAGGGAGATTGCTAGTAAAGTGGCTGGAATGGCGAACCCGGGCACAAGCAGATGAGAAATGAGGTGCGTTTTAGAAACCTTTCCCCATCACACGGTGTACCATCTTCTGGGTATCTCATGCATGTTTTCGATGTAGGAAGATGCCCTTGAACCTGGAGATTTGGGACCCATGCGATGGGTACCACGCAGTATTACTTTAAAGGGTCTGCGTTTGCTCACCCAACCTCACCAAACCTCTCAGCCGCAACAGTGTCCACCCTTAGGTCTCATCCAGCTGTGTGTCTAGATATGGTCAATCCAGGTTGCATCACAGCCCCTGAACGCATTGTGTAAGAATTTCTCTCTCTTTCACTGTCTTTGTTTCATGGGTTTTTCAAAGTAATTTATTTTTATAATGGGGTTTAGCTGCTTTTCACTGCTGTGTTTATGCCGCTTTTTACACACTTGACACACTAACAGAGAGATATCAATACATAGGTTTTAAGATTATTACTAGTCAGATATATTCTTGTGCGGTGAATAGGGCGTGTTGAGTCCAGTTCTCTGAGCAAGGAGTAGGTCTTGTCTATTACATATTGGGTTTATGGAACGGTATCTGAGCTAATTTGAAACCCTTGTTTTATGTATCACCCCACCTCACCTTTCCCGTTAAGCAGCCATAGTGTGTTTTCTGCATGTGTGACTCTGTTCTGTTTTGTAATTCAGTTCAAGTGTAACGGTTTTTACATTCCCTCTATAAGTGATACCTTATGAGAAGTGTCCTTTTCTGTGTGACTTATTTCACTTAGAGTCGTCGTACCTAAATCCACTCATCATGCTGCTACTAGCCTTATGACATTGATTTCATGGCTGAGTGATATTCCATTGTACATAAGGACCACAACTTCTTTATCCATTTTTCTCTTTCCTGGGATATTGAAGGTGGAATGAAGTGGAGGTCCTTGTCAACAGAGCAGCCCTAAACTTTGGGGTGCTTGTGTCTTGCTGATTTTTAATTTTCCCAATTTATACCCCCATGAGTGGAAGTGCCCAATGCTCTCTAAGCTTTGCTTTTTAGACGTTTCAGGACTCACCGTACGCTTCTCCAGAGTGGCTGTTGACAATTTACATCCCGCCCATCAGTGTAGCAATGCTCCCATTTCTCCATGGCCTGTCCTGCATTTCTGGTTTTGACACTTTTTTCAGCATGGCCCTTTTGACCGATGGGAAGCGAGACATCTTTGTAGCGCTGATTTGCCTTTCCAGGTTGCTTGGTTGGCCAAAAAGGGCGTATGCGTTTTTTCCTGAATATATTCAGGAAAAAACGCATACGCCCTTTTTGGCCAAGGGCATCATTGTCAACGTTTTGCCGCTTTTCATGTGCTTTAAATGCGATTCGAATCTACCTCCTGAAATCTGTTTCCTGCAATTCTGCCTTGATTTCAAATCCTCTTCTTTGCCTTCCCTCAATATATTTGTGGACGAGAGTTATCATTTATAAGTCTGCAGGTTTGTGAATTGTAGTGCCCTGAACCTCCATTTTACAACTCGCTTTTTAGAGAGCTGGCCGCAATAGCGCAGGATGGCTTCAGGCCCTGTTTTGGTTCCGGGTGGCAGGCTGAGCCTGTGGTTAATTCTTCTTCCTGATGGGAAAATAGAGTGACCTGTGCCTGTCCCAACACCAAGAGCTAGTCTCTCATTGGTTCCACGTCTTCCAGTTCATCCTCAGGACAAATTGCAACCTGTACGGAACAGGAGGTTAAAGGTGCTGATGCTCCAAGTAGGGAGATTGCTAGTAAAGCGGCTGGAATAGCGAACCCGGCCACAAGGAGATGAGAAATGAGGTGCGTTTTAGAAACCTTTCCCCATCACACGGTGTACCATCTTCTGGGTTTCTCATGCATGTTTTCGATGTAGGAAGATGCCCTTGAACCTGGAGATTTGTGACCCATGCGATGGGTACCATGCAGTATTACTGTAAAGGGTCTGCGTTTGCTCACCCAACCTCACCAAACCTCTCAGCCCCAAGAGTGTCCACCCTTATGTCTCATGCAGCTGTGTGTCTAGATATGGTCAATCCAGGTTGCATCACAGCCCCTGAACGAATTGTGTAAGAATTTCGCTCTCTTTCACTGTCTTTGTTTCATGGGTTATTCAAAGTAATTTATTTTTATAATGGGGTTTAGCTGCTTTTCACTTCTGTGTTTATGCCGCTTTACACCCACTTGACACACCAACAGAGAGATATCTATACATAGGTTTTAAGATTATTACTAGTCAGATATATTCTTGTGCGGTGAATAGGGCGTGTTGAGTCCAGTTCTCTGAGCAAGGAGTAGGTCTTGTCTATTACATATTGGTTTTATGGAACGGTATCTGAGCTAATTTGAAACCCTTGTTTTATGTATCACCCCACCTCACCTTTCCCGTTAAGCAGCCATAGTGTGTTTTCTGCATGTGTGACTCTGTTCTGTTTTGTAATTCAGTTCAAGTGTAACGGTTTTTACATTCCCTCTATCAGTGATACCTTATGAGAAGTGTCCTTTTCTGTGTGACTTATTTCCCTTAGAATCGTCGTACCTAAATCCACTCATCATGCTGCTACTAGCCTTATGACATTGATTTCATGGCTGAGTGATATTCCATTGTACATAAGGACCACAACTTCTTTATCCATTTTTCTCTTTCCTGGGATATTGAAGGTGGAATGAAGTGGAGGTCCTTGTCAACAGAGCAGCCCTAAACTTTGGGGTGCTTGTGTCTTGCTGATTTTTAATTTTCCCAATTTATACCCCCATGAGTGGAAGTGCCCTATGCTCTCTAAGCTTTGCTTTTTAGACGTTTCAGGACTCACCGTACGCTTCTCCAGAGTGGCTGTTGACAATTTACATCCCGCCCATCAGTGTAGCAAGGCTCCCATTTCTCCATGGCCTGTCCTGCATTTCTGGTTTTGACACTTTTTTCAGCATGGCCCTTTTGACCGATGGGAAGCGAGACATCTTTGTAGCGCTGATTTGCCTTTCCAGGTTGCTTGGTTGGCCAAAAAGGGCTTATGCGTTTTTTCCTGAATATATTCAGGAAAAAACGCATACGCCCTTTTTGGCCAAGGGCATCATTGTCAACGTTTTGCCGCTTTTCATGTGCTTTAAAGGCGATTCGAATCTACCTCCTGAAATCTGTTTCGTGCAATTCTGCCTTGATTTCAAATCCTCTTCTTTGCCTTCCCTCAATATATTTGTGGACGAGAGTTATCATGTATAAGTCTGCAGGTTTGTGAATTGTAGTGCCCTGAACCTCCATTTTACAACTCGCTTTTTAGAGAGCTGGCCGCAATAGCGCAGGATGGCTTCAGGCCCTGTTCTTGTTCCGGGGGGCAGGCTGAGCCTGTGGTTAATTCTTCTTCCTGATGGGAAAATAGAGTGACCTGTGCCTGTGCCAACACCAAGAGCTAGTCTCTCATTGGTTCCACGTCTTCCCGTTCATCCTCAGGACAAATTGCAACCTGTACGGAACAGGAGGTTAAAGGTGATGATGCTCCAAGGAGGGAGATTGCTGGTAAAGTGGCTGGAATGGCGAACCCGAGCACAAGGAGATGAGAAATGAGGTGCGTTTTAGAAACCTTTCCCCATCACACGGTGTACCATCTTCTGGGTTTCTCATGCATGTTTTCGATGTAGGAAGATGCCCTTGAACCTGGAGATTTGTGACCCATGCGATGGGTACCATGCAGTATTACTGTAAAGGGTCTGCGTTTGCTCACCCAACCTCACCAAACCTCTCAGCCCCAAGAGTGTCCACCCTTATGTCTCATCCAGCTGTGTGTCTAGATATGGTCAATCCAGGTTGCATCACAGCCCCTGAACGAATTGTGTAAGAATTTCGCTCTCTTTCACTGTCTTTGTTTCATGGGTTATTCAAAGTAATTTATTTTTATAATGGGGTTTAGCTGCTTTTCACTTCTGTGTTTATGCCGCTTTACACCCACTTGACACACTAACAGAGAGATATCTATACATAGGTTTTAAGATTATTACTAGTCAGATATATTCTTGTGCGGTGAATAGGGCGTGTTGAGTCCAGTTCTCTGAGCAAGGAGTAGGTCTTGTCTATTACATATTGGTTTTATGGAACGGTATCTGAGCTAATTTGAAACCCTTGTTTTATGTATCACCCCACCTCACCTTTCCCGTTAAGCAGCCATAGTGTGTTTTCTGCATGTGTGACTCTGTTCTGTTTTGTAATTCAGTTCAAGTGTAACGGTTTTTACATTCCCTCTATCAGTGATACCTTATGAGAAGTGTCCTTTTCTGTGTGACTTATTTCCCTTAGAATCGTCGTACCTAAATCCACTCATCATGCTGCTACTAGCCTTATGACATTGATTTCATGGCTGAGTGATATTCCATTGTACATAAGGACCACAACTTCTTTATCCATTTTTCTCTTTCCTGGGATATTGAAGGTGGAATGAAGTGGAGGTCCTTGTCAACAGAGCAGCCCTAAACTTTGGGGTGCTTGTGTCTTGCTGATTTTTCATTTTCCCAATTTATACCCCCATGAGTGGAAGTGCCCTATGCTCTCTAAGCTTTGCTTTTTAGACGTTTCAGGACTCACCGTACACTTCTCCAGAGTGGCTGTTGACAATTTACATCCCGCCCATCAGTGTAGCAAGGCTCCCATTTCTCCATGGCCTGTCCTGCATTTCTGGTTTTGACACTTTTTTCAGCATGGCCCTTTTGACTGATGGGAAGCGAGACATCTTTGTAGCGCTGATTTGCCTTTCCAGGTTGCTTGGTTGGCCAAAAAGGGCGTATGCGTTTTTTCCTGAATATATTCAGGAAAAAACGCATACGCCCTTTTTGGCCAAGGGCATCATTGTCAACGTTTTGCCGCTTTTCATGTGCTTTAAAGGCGATTCGAACCTACCTCCTGAAATCTGTTTCCTGCAATTCTGCCTTGATTTCAAATCCTCTTCTTTGCCTTCCCTCAATATATTTGTGGATGAGAGTTATCATTTATAACTCTGCAGGTTTGTGAATTGCAGTGCCCTGAACCTCCATTTTACAACTCGCTTTTTAGGGAGCTGGCCGCAAAAGCGCAGGATGGCTTCAGGCCCTGTTCTGGTTCCGGGGGGCAGGCTGAGCCTGTGGTTAATTCTTCTTCCTGATGGGAAAATAGAGTGACCTGTGCCTGTCCCAACACCAAGAGCTAGTCTTTCATTGGTTCCACGTCTTCCCGTTCATCCTCAGTACAAATTGCAACCTGTACGGAACAGGAGATTAAAGGTGCTGATGCTCCAAGGAGGGAGATTGCTAGTTAAGTGGCTGGAATGGCGAACCCGGGCACAAGCAGATGAGAAATGAGGTGCGTTTTAGAAGCCTTTCCCCATCACACGGTGTACCATCTTCTGGGTATCTCATGCATGTTTTCGATGTAGGAAGATGCCCTGGAACCTGGAGATTTGGGACCCATGCGATGGGTACCACGCAGTATTACTTTAAAGGGTCTGCGTTTGCTCACCCAACCTCACCAAACCTCTCAGCCGCAACAGTGTCCACCCTTATGTCTCATCCAGCTGTGGGTCTAGATATGGTCAATCCAGGTTGCATCACAGCCCCTGAACGCATTGTGTAAGAATTTCTCTCTCTTTCACTGTCTTTGTTTCATGGGTTTTTCAAAGTAATTTATTTTTATAATGGGGTTTAGCTGCTTTTCACTGCTGTGTTTATGCCGCTTTTTACACACTTGACACACTAACAGAGAGATATCAATACATAGGTTTTAAGATTATTACTAGTCAGATATATTCTTGTGCGGTGAATAGGGCGTGTTGAGTCCAGTTCTCTGAGCAAGGAGTAGGTCTTGTCTATTACATATTGGGTTTATGGAACGGTATCTGAGCTAATTTGAAACCCTTGTTTTATGTATCACCCCACCTCACCTTTCCCGTTAAGCAGCCATAGTGTGTTTTCTGCATGTGTGACTCTGTTCTGTTTTGTAATTCAGTTCAAGTGTAACGGTTTTTACATTCCCTCTATAAGTGATACCTTATGAGAAGTGTCCTTTTCTGTGTGACTTATTTCACTTAGAGTCGTCGTACCTAAATCCACTCATCATGCTGCTACTAGCCTTATGACATTTATTTCACGGCTGAGTGATATTCCATTGTACATAAGGACCACAACTTCTTTATCCATTTTTCTCTTTCCTGGGATATTGAAGGTGGAATGAAGTGGAGGTCCTTGTCAACAGAGCAGCCCTAAACTTTGGGGTGCTTGTGTCTTGCTGATTTTTAATTTTCCCAATTTATACCCCCATGAGTGGAAGTGCCCTATGCTCTCTAAGCTTTGTTTTTTAGATGTTTCAGGACTCACCGTACACTTCTCCAGAGTGGCTGTTGGCAATTTACATCCCGCCCATCAGTGTAGCAAGGCTCCCATTTCTCCATGGCCTGTCCTGCATTTCTGGTTTTGACACTTTTTTCAGCATGGCCTTTTTAACCGATGGGAAGCGAGACATCTTTGTAGCGCTGATTTGCCTTTCCAGGTTGCTTGGTTGGCCAAAAAGGGCGTATGCGTTTTTTCCTGAATATATTCAGGAAAAAACGCATACGCCCTTTTTGGCCAAGGGCATCATTGTCAACGTTTTGCTGCTTTTCATGTGCTTTAAAGGCGATTCGAATCTACCTCCTGAAATCTGTTTCCTGCAATTCTGCCTTGATTTCAAATCCTCTTCGTTGCCTTCCCTCAATATATTTGTGGACGAGAGTTATCATTAATAACTCTGCAGGTTTGTGAATTGCAGTGCCCTGAACCTCCATTTTACAACTCGCGTTTTTGGGAGATGGCCGCAAAAGCGCAGGATGGCTTCAGGCCCTGTTCTTGTTCCGGGGGACAGGCTGAGCCTGTGGTTAATTCTTCTTCCTGATGGGAAAATAGAGTGACCTGTGCCTGTCCCAACACCAAGAGCTAGTCTCTCATTGGTTCCACGTCTTCCCGTTCATCCTCAGGACAAATTGCAACCTGTACGGAACAGGAGGTTAAAGGTGATGATGCTCCAAGGAGGGAGATTGCTAGTAAAGTGGCTGGAATGGCGAACCCGAGCACAAGGAGATGAGAAATGAGGTGCGTTTTAGAAACCTTTCCCCATCACACGGTGTACCATCTTCTGGGTTTCTCATGCATGTTTTCGATGTAGGAAGATGCCCTTGAACCTGGAGATTTGGGACCCATGCGATGGGTACCACACAGTATTACTTTAAAGGGTCTGCGTTTGCTCACCCAACCTCACCAAACCTCTCAGCCCCAAGAGTGTCCACCCTTATGTCTCATCCAGCTGTGTGTCTAGATATGGTCAATCCAGGTTGCATCACAGCCCCTGAACGAATTGTGTAAGTATTTCGCTCTCTTTCACTGTCTTTGTTTCATGGGTTATTCAAAGTAATTTATTTTTATAATGGGGTTTAGCTGCTTTTCACTTCTGTGTTTATGCCGCTTTACACCCACTTGACACACTAACAGAGAGATATCTATACATAGGTTTTAAGATTATTACTAGTCAGATATATTCTTGTGCGGTGAATAGGGCGTGTTGAGTCCAGTTCTCTGAGCAAGGAGTAGGTCTTGTCTATTACATATTGGGTTTATGGAACGGTATCTGAGCTAATTTGAAACCCTTGTTTTATGTATCACCCCACCTCACCTTTCCCGTGAAGCAGCCATAGTGTGTTTTCTGCATGTGTGACTCTGTTCTGTTTTGTAATTCAGTTCAAGTGTAACGGTTTTTACATTCCCTCTATCAGTGATACCTTATGAGAAGTGTCCTTTGCTGTGTGACTTATTTCACTTAGAATCGTCGTACCTAAATCCACTCATCATGCTGCTACTAGCCTTATGACAGTGATTTCATGGCTGAGTGATATTCCATTGTACATAAGGACCACAACTTCTTTATCCATTTTTCTCTTTCCTGGGATATTGAAGGTGGAATGAAGTGGAGGTCCTTGTCAACAGAGCAGCCCTAAACTTTGGGGTGCTTGTGTCTTGCTGATTTTTAATTTTCCCAATTTATACCTCCATGAGTGGAAGTGCCCTATGCTCTCTAAGCTTTGCTTTTTAGACGTTTCAGGACTCACCGTACGCTTCTCCAGAGTGGCTGTTGACAATTTACATCCCGCCCATCAGTGTAGCAAGGCTCCCATTTCTCCATGGCCTGTCCTGCATTTCTGGTTTTGACACTTTTTTCAGCATGGCCCTTTTGACCGATGGGAAGCGAGACATCTTTGTAGCGCTGATTTGCCTTTCCAGGTTGCTTGGTTGGCCAAAAAGGGCGTATGCGTTTTTTCCTGAATATATTCAGGAAAAAACGCATACGCCCTTTTTGGCCAAGGGCATCATTGTCAACGTTTTGCCGCTTTTCATGTGCTTTAAAGGCGATTCGAATCTACCTCCTGAAATCTGTTTCCTGCAATTCTGCCTTGATTTCAAATCCTCTTCGTTGCCTTCCCTCAATATATTTGTGGACGAGAGTTATCATTAATAACTCTGCAGGTTTGTGAATTGCAGTGCCCTGAACCTCCATTTTACAACTCGCGTTTTTGGGAGATGGCCGCAAAAGCGCAGGATGGCTTCAGGCCCTGTTCTTGTTCCGGGGGACAGGCTGAGCCTGTGGTTAATTCTTCTTCCTGATGGGAAAATAGAGTGACCTGTGCCTGTGCCAACACCAAGAGCTAGTCTCTCATTGGTTCCACGTCTTCCCGTTCATCCTCAGGACAAATTGCAACCTGTACGGAACAGGAGGTTAAAGGTGATGATGCTCCAAGGAGGGAGATTGCTAGTATAGTGGCTGGAATGGCGAACCCGAGCACAAGGAGATGAGAAATGAGGTGCGTTTTAGAAACCTTTCCCCATCACACGGTGTACCATCTTCTGGGTTTCTCATGCATGTTTTCGATGTAGGAAGATGCCCTTGAACCTGGAGATTTGGGACCCATGCGATGGGTACCACACAGTATTACTTTAAAGGGTCTGCGTTTGCTCCCCCAACCTCACCAAACCTCTCAGCCCCAAGAGTGTCCACCCTTATGTCTCATCCAGCTGTGTGTCTAGATATGGTCAATCCAGGTTGCATCACAGCCCCTGAACGAATTGTGTAAGAATTTCGCTCTCTTTCACTGTCTTTGTTTCATGGGTTATTCAAAGTAATTTATTTTTATAATGGGGTTTAGCTGCTTTTCACTTCTGTGTTTATGCCGCTTTACACCCACTTGACACACTAACAGAGAGATATCTATACATAGGTTTTAAGATTATTACTAGTCAGATATATTCTTGTGCGGTGAATAGGGCGTGTTGAGTCCAGTTCTCTGAGCAAGGAGTAGGTCTTGTCTATTACATATTGGTTTTATGGAACGGTATCTGAGCTAATTTGAAACCCTTGTTTTATGTATCACCCCACCTCACCTTTCCCGTGAAGCAGCCATAGTGTGTTTTCTGCATGTGTGACTCTGTTCTGTTTTGTAATTCAGTTCAAGTGTAACGGTTTTTACATTCCCTCTATCAGTGATACCTTATGAGAAGTGTCCTTTTCTGTGTGACTTATTTCACTTAGAATCGTCGTACCTAAATCCACTCATCATGCTGCTACTAGCCTTATGACAGTGATTTCATGGCTGAGTGATATTCCATTGTACATAAGGACCACAACTTCTTTATCCATTTTTCTCTTTCCTGGGATATTGAAGGTGGAATGAAGTGGAGGTCCTTGTCAACAGAGCAGCCCTAAACTTTGGGGTGCTTGTGTCTTGCTGATTTTTAATTTTCCCAATTTATACCTCCATGAGTGGAAGTGCCCTATGCTCTCTAAGCTTTGCTTTTTAGACGTTTCAGGACTCACCGTACGCTTCTCCAGAGTGGCTGTTGACAATTTACATCCCGCCCATCAGTGTAGCAAGGCTCCCATTTCTCCATGGCCTGTCCTGCATTTCTGGTTTTGAGACTTTTTTCAGCATGGCCCTTTTGACCGATGGGAAGCGAGACATCTTTGTAGCGCTGATTTGCCTTTCCAGGTTGCTTGGTTGGCCAAAAAGGGCGTATGCGTTTTTTCCTGAATATATTCAGGAAAAAACGCATACGCCCTTTTTGGCCAAGGGCATCATTGTCAACGTTTTGCCGCTTTTCATGTGCTTTAAAGGCGATTCGAATCTACCTCCTGAAATCTGTTTCCTGCAATTCTGCCTTGATTTCAAATCCTCTTCTTTGCCTTCCCTCAATATATTTGTGGACGAGAGTTATCATTTATAAGTCTGCAGTTTTGTAAATTGCAGTGCCCTGAACCTCCATTTTACAACTCGCGTTTTTGGGAGATGGCCGCAAAAGCGCACGATGGCTTCAGGCCCTGTACTTGTTCCGGGGCAGGCTGAGCCTGTGGTTAATTCTTCTTCCTGATGGGAAAATAGAGTGACCTGTGCCTGTCCCAACACCAAGAGATAGTCTCTCATTGGTTTCACGTCTTCCCGTTCATCCTCAGGACAAATTGCAACCTGTACGGAACAGGAGGTTAAAGGTGATGATGCTCCAAGGAGGGAGATTGCTAGTAAAGTGGCTGGAATGGCGAACCCGAGCACAAGGAGATGAGAAATGAGGTGCGTTTTAGAAACCTTTCCCCATCACACGGTGTACCATCTTCTGGGTTTCTCATGCATGTTTTCGATGTAGGAAGATGCCCTTGAACCTGGAGATTTGGGACCCATGCGATGGGTACCACACAGTATTACTTTAAAGGGTCTGCGTTTGCTCCCCCAACCTCACCAAACCTCTCAGCCCCAAGAGTGTCCACCCTTATGTCTCATCCAGCTGTGTGTCTAGATATGGTCAATCCAGGTTGCATCACAGCCCCTGAACGAATTGTGTAAGAATTTCGCTCTCTTTCACTGTCTTTGTTTCATGGGTTATTCAAAGTAATTTATTTTTATAATGGGGTTTAGCTGCTTTTCACTTCTGTGTTTATGCCGCTTTACACCCACTTGACACACTAACAGAGAGATATCTATACATAGGTTTTAAGATTATTACTAGTCAGATATATTCTTGTGCGGTGAATAGGGCGTGTTGAGTCCAGTTCTCTGAGCAAGGAGTAGGTCTTGTCTATTACATATTGGTTTTATGGAACGGTATCTGAGCTAATTTGAAACCCTTGTTTTATGTATCACCCCACCTCACCTTTCCCGTGAAGCAGCCATAGTGTGTTTTCTGCATGTGTGACTCTGTTCTGTTTTGTAATTCAGTTCAAGTGTAACGGTTTTTACATTCCCTCTATCAGTGATACCTTATGAGAAGTGTCCTTTGCTGTGTGACTTATTTCACTTAGAATCGTCGTACCTAAATCCACTCATCATGCTGCTACTAGCCTTATGACAGTGATTTCATGGCTGAGTGATATTCCATTGTACATAAGGACCACAACTTCTTTATCCATTTTTCTCTTTCCTGGGATATTGAAGGTGGAATGAAGTGGAGGTCCTTGTCAACAGAGCAGCCCTAAACTTTGGGGTGCTTGTGTCTTGCTGATTTTTAATTTTCCCAATTTATACCTCCATGAGTGGAAGTGCCCTATGCTCTCTAAGCTTTGCTTTTTAGACGTTTCAGGACTCACCGTACGCTTCTCCAGAGTGGCTGTTGACAATTTACATCCCGCCCATCAGTGTAGCAAGGCTCCCATTTCTCCATGGCCTGTCCTGCATTTCTGGTTTTGACACTTTTTTCAGCATGGCCCTTTTGACCGATGGGAAGCGAGACATCTTTGTAGCGCTGATTTGCCTTTCCAGGTTGCTTGGTTGGCCAAAAAGGGCGTATGCGTTTTTTCCTGAATATATTCAGGAAAAAACGCATACGCCCTTTTTGGCCAAGGGCATCATTGTCAACGTTTTGCCGCTTTTCATGTGCTTTAAAGGCGATTCGAATCTACCTCCTGAAATCTGTTTCCTGCAATTCTGCCTTGATTTCAAATCCTCTTCGTTGCCTTCCCTCAATATATTTGTGGACGAGAGTTATCATTAATAACTCTGCAGGTTTGTGAATTGCAGTGCCCTGAACCTCCATTTTACAACTCGCGTTTTTGGGAGATGGCCGCAAAAGCGCAGGATGGCTTCAGGCCCTGTTCTTGTTCCGGGGGACAGGCTGAGCCTGTGGTTAATTCTTCTTCCTGATGGGAAAATAGAGTGACCTGTGCCTGTGCCAACACCAAGAGCTAGTCTCTCATTGGTTCCACGTCTTCCCGTTCATCCTCAGGACAAATTGCAACCTGTACGGAACAGGAGGTTAAAGGTGATGATGCTCCAAGGAGGGAGATTGCTAGTATAGTGGCTGGAATGGCGAACCCGAGCACAAGGAGATGAGAAATGAGGTGCGTTTTAGAAACCTTTCCCCATCACACGGTGTACCATCTTCTGGGTTTCTCATGCATGTTTTCGATGTAGGAAGATGCCCTTGAACCTGGAGATTTGGGACCCATGCGATGGGTACCACACAGTATTACTTTAAAGGGTCTGCGTTTGCTCCCCCAACCTCACCAAACCTCTCAGCCCCAAGAGTGTCCACCCTTATGTCTCATCCAGCTGTGTGTCTAGATATGGTCAATCCAGGTTGCATCACAGCCCCTGAACGAATTGTGTAAGAATTTCGCTCTCTTTCACTGTCTTTGTTTCATGGGTTATTCAAAGTAATTTATTTTTATAATGGGGTTTAGCTGCTTTTCACTTCTGTGTTTATGCCGCTTTACACCCACTTGACACACTAACAGAGAGATATCTATACATAGGTTTTAAGATTATTACTAGTCAGATATATTCTTGTGCGGTGAATAGGGCGTGTTGAGTCCAGTTCTCTGAGCAAGGAGTAGGTCTTGTCTATTACATATTGGTTTTATGGAACGGTATCTGAGCTAATTTGAAACCCTTGTTTTATGTATCACCCCACCTCACCTTTCCCGTGAAGCAGCCATAGTGTGTTTTCTGCATGTGTGACTCTGTTCTGTTTTGTAATTCAGTTCAAGTGTAACGGTTTTTACATTCCCTCTATCAGTGATACCTTATGAGAAGTGTCCTTTTCTGTGTGACTTATTTCACTTAGAATCGTCGTACCTAAATCCACTCATCATGCTGCTACTAGCCTTATGACAGTGATTTCATGGCTGAGTGATATTCCATTGTACATAAGGACCACAACTTCTTTATCCATTTTTCTCTTTCCTGGGATATTGAAGGTGGAATGAAGTGGAGGTCCTTGTCAACAGAGCAGCCCTAAACTTTGGGGTGCTTGTGTCTTGCTGATTTTTAATTTTCCCAATTTATACCTCCATGAGTGGAAGTGCCCTATGCTCTCTAAGCTTTGCTTTTTAGACGTTTCAGGACTCACCGTACGCTTCTCCAGAGTGGCTGTTGACAATTTACATCCCGCCCATCAGTGTAGCAAGGCTCCCATTTCTCCATGGCCTGTCCTGCATTTCTGGTTTTGAGACTTTTTTCAGCATGGCCCTTTTGACCGATGGGAAGCGAGACATCTTTGTAGCGCTGATTTGCCTTTCCAGGTTGCTTGGTTGGCCAAAAAGGGCGTATGCGTTTTTTCCTGAATATATTCAGGAAAAAACGCATACGCCCTTTTTGGCCAAGGGCATCATTGTCAACGTTTTGCCGCTTTTCATGTGCTTTAAAGGCGATTCGAATCTACCTCCTGAAATCTGTTTCCTGCAATTCTGCCTTGATTTCAAATCCTCTTCTTTGCCTTCCCTCAATATATTTGTGGACGAGAGTTATCATTTATAAGTCTGCAGTTTTGTAAATTGCAGTGCCCTGAACCTCCATTTTACAACTCGCGTTTTTGGGAGATGGCCGCAAAAGCGCACGATGGCTTCAGGCCCTGTACTTGTTCCGGGGCAGGCTGAGCCTGTGGTTAATTCTTCTTCCTGATGGGAAAATAGAGTGACCTGTGCCTGTCCCAACACCAAGAGATAGTCTCTCATTGGTTTCACGTCTTCCCGTTCATCCTCAGGACAAATTGCAACCTGTACGGAACAGGAGGTTAAAGGTGATGATGCTCCAAGGAGGGAGATTGCTAGTAAAGTGGCTGGAATGGCGAACCCGAGCACAAGGAGATGAGAAATGAGGTGCGTTTTAGAAACCTTTCCCCATCACACGGTGTACCATCTTCTGGGTTTCTCATGCATGTTTTCGATGTAGGAAGATGCCCTTGAACCTGGAGATTTGGGACCCATGCGATGGGTACCACACAGTATTACTTTAAAGGGTCTGCGTTTGCTCACCCAACCTCACCAAACCTCTCAGCCCCAAGAGTGTCCACCCTTATGTCTCATCCAGCTGTGTGTCTAGATATGGTCAATCCAGGTTGCATCACAGCCCCTGAACGAATTGTGTAAGAATTTCGCTCTCTTTCACTGTCTTTGTTTCATGGGTTATTCAAAGTAATTTATTTTTATAATGGGGTTTAGCTGCTTTTCACTTCTGTGTTTATGCCGCTTTACACCCACTTGACACACTAACAGAGAGATATCTATACATAGGTTTTAAGATTATTACTAGTCAGATATATTCTTGTGCGGTGAATAGGGCGTGTTGAGTCCAGTTCTCTGAGCAAGGAGTAGGTCTTGTCTATTACATATTGGTTTTATGGAACGGTATCTGAGCTAATTTGAAACCCTTGTTTTATGTATCACCCCACCTCACCTTTCCCGTGAAGCAGCCATAGTGTGTTTTCTGCATGTGTGACTCTGTTCTGTTTTGTAATTCAGTTCAAGTGTAACGGTTTTTACATTCCCTCTATCAGTGATACCTTATGAGAAGTGTCCTTTGCTGTGTGACTTATTTCACTTAGAATCGTCGTACCTAAATCCACTCATCATGCTGCTACTAGCCTTATGACAGTGATTTCATGGCTGAGTGATATTCCATTGTACATAAGGACCACAACTTCTTTATCCATTTTTCTCTTTCCTGGGATATTGAAGGTGGAATGAAGTGGAGGTCCTTGTCAACAGAGCAGCCCTAAACTTTGGGGTGCTTGTGTCTTGCTGATTTTTAATTTTCCCAATTTATACCTCCATGAGTGGAAGTGCCCTATGCTCTCTAAGCTTTGCTTTTTAGACGTTTCAGGACTCACCGTACGCTTCTCCAGAGTGGCTGTTGACAATTTACATCCCGCCCATCAGTGTAGCAAGGCTCCCATTTCTCCATGGCCTGTCCTGCATTTCTGGTTTTGACACTTTTTTCAGCATGGCCCTTTTGACCGATGGGAAGCGAGACATCTTTGTAGCGCTGATTTGCCTTTCCAGGTTGCTTGGTTGGCCAAAAAGGGCGTATGCGTTTTTTCCTGAATATATTCAGGAAAAAACGCATACGCCCTTTTTGGCCAAGGGCATCATTGTCAACGTTTTGCCGCTTTTCATGTGCTTTAAAGGCGATTCGAATCTACCTCCTGAAATCTGTTTCCTGCAATTCTGCCTTGATTTCAAATCCTCTTCGTTGCCTTCCCTCAATATATTTGTGGACGAGAGTTATCATTAATAACTCTGCAGGTTTGTGAATTGCAGTGCCCTGAACCTCCATTTTACAACTCGCGTTTTTGGGAGATGGCCGCAAAAGCGCAGGATGGCTTCAGGCCCTGTTCTTGTTCCGGGGGACAGGCTGAGCCTGTGGTTAATTCTTCTTCCTGATGGGAAAATAGAGTGACCTGTGCCTGTGCCAACACCAAGAGCTAGTCTCTCATTGGTTCCACGTCTTCCCGTTCATCCTCAGGACAAATTGCAACCTGTACGGAACAGGAGGTTAAAGGTGATGATGCTCCAAGGAGGGAGATTGCTAGTATAGTGGCTGGAATGGCGAACCCGAGCACAAGGAGATGAGAAATGAGGTGCGTTTTAGAAACCTTTCCCCATCACACGGTGTACCATCTTCTGGGTTTCTCATGCATGTTTTCGATGTAGGAAGATGCCCTTGAACCTGGAGATTTGGGACCCATGCGATGGGTACCACACAGTATTACTTTAAAGGGTCTGCGTTTGCTCCCCCAACCTCACCAAACCTCTCAGCCCCAAGAGTGTCCACCCTTATGTCTCATCCAGCTGTGTGTCTAGATATGGTCAATCCAGGTTGCATCACAGCCCCTGAACGAATTGTGTAAGAATTTCGCTCTCTTTCACTGTCTTTGTTTCATGGGTTATTCAAAGTAATTTATTTTTATAATGGGGTTTAGCTGCTTTTCACTTCTGTGTTTATGCCGCTTTACACCCACTTGACACACTAACAGAGAGATATCTATACATAGGTTTTAAGATTATTACTAGTCAGATATATTCTTGTGCGGTGAATAGGGCGTGTTGAGTCCAGTTCTCTGAGCAAGGAGTAGGTCTTGTCTATTACATATTGGTTTTATGGAACGGTATCTGAGCTAATTTGAAACCCTTGTTTTATGTATCACCCCACCTCACCTTTCCCGTGAAGCAGCCATAGTGTGTTTTCTGCATGTGTGACTCTGTTCTGTTTTGTAATTCAGTTCAAGTGTAACGGTTTTTACATTCCCTCTATCAGTGATACCTTATGAGAAGTGTCCTTTTCTGTGTGACTTATTTCACTTAGAATCGTCGTACCTAAATCCACTCATCATGCTGCTACTAGCCTTATGACAGTGATTTCATGGCTGAGTGATATTCCATTGTACATAAGGACCACAACTTCTTTATCCATTTTTCTCTTTCCTGGGATATTGAAGGTGGAATGAAGTGGAGGTCCTTGTCAACAGAGCAGCCCTAAACTTTGGGGTGCTTGTGTCTTGCTGATTTTTAATTTTCCCAATTTATACCTCCATGAGTGGAAGTGCCCTATGCTCTCTAAGCTTTGCTTTTTAGACGTTTCAGGACTCACCGTACGCTTCTCCAGAGTGGCTGTTGACAATTTACATCCCGCCCATCAGTGTAGCAAGGCTCCCATTTCTCCATGGCCTGTCCTGCATTTCTGGTTTTGAGACTTTTTTCAGCATGGCCCTTTTGACCGATGGGAAGCGAGACATCTTTGTAGCGCTGATTTGCCTTTCCAGGTTGCTTGGTTGGCCAAAAAGGGCGTATGCGTTTTTTCCTGAATATATTCAGGAAAAAACGCATACGCCCTTTTTGACCAAGGGCATCATTGTCAACGTTTTGCCGCTTTTCATGTGCTTTAAAGGCGATTCGAATCTACCTCCTGAAATCTGTTTCCTGCAATTCTGCCTTGATTTCAAATCCTCTTCTTTGCCTTCCCTCAATATATTTGTGGACGAGAGTTATCATTTATAACTCTGCAGGTTTGTGAATTGCAGTGCCCTGAACCTCCATTTTACAACTCGCGTTTTTGGGAGATGGCCGCAAAAGCGCACGATGGCTTCAGGCCCTGTACTTGTTCCGGGGGCAGGCTGAGCCTGTGGTTAATTCTTCTTCCTGATGGGAAAATAGAGTGACCTGTGCCTGTCCCAACACCAAGAGATAGTCTCTCATTGGTTTCACGTCTTCCCGTTCATCCTCAGGACAAATTGCAACCTGTACGGAACAGGAGGTTAAAGGTGATGATGCTCCAAGGAGGGAGATTGCTAGTAAAGTGGCTGGAATGGCGAACCCGAGCACAAGGAGATGAGAAATGAGGTGCGTTTTAGAAACCTTTCCCCATCACACGGTGTACCATCTTCTGGGTTTCTCATGCATGTTTTCGATGTAGGAAGATTCCCTTGAACCTAGAGATTTGGGACCCATGCGATGGGTACCACGCAGTATTACTTTAAAGGGTCTGCGTTTGCTCACCCAACCTCACCAAACCTCTCAGCCGCAACAGTGTTCACCCTTATGTCTCATCCAGCTGTGGGTCTAGATATGGTCAATCCAGGTTGCATCACAGCCCCTGAACGCATTGTGTAAGAATTTCGCTCTCTTTCACTGTCTTTGTTTCATGGGTTTTTCAAAGTAATTTATTTTTATAATGGGGTTTAGCTGCTTTTCACTGCTGTGTTTATGCCGCTTTACACCCACTTCACACACTAACAGAGAGATATCAATACATAGCTTTTAAGATTATTACTAGTCAGATATATTCTTGTGCGGTGAATAGGGCGTGTTGAGTCCAGTTCTCTGAGCAAGGAGTAGGTCTTGTCTATTACATATTGGGTTTATGGAACGGTATCTGAGCTAATTTGAAACCCTTGTTTTATGTATCACCCCACCTCACCTTTCCCGTTAAGCAGCCATAGTGTGTTTTCTGCATGTGTGACTCTGTTCTGTTTTGTAATTCAGTTCAAGTGTAACGGTTTTTACATTCCCTCTATAAGTGATACCTTCTGAGAAGTGTCCTTTTCTGTGTGACTTATTTCACTTAGAGTCGTCGTACCTAAATCCACTCATCATCCTGCTACTAGCCTTATGACATTGATTTCACGGCTGAGTGATATTCCATTGTACATAAGGACCACAACTTCTTTATCCATTTTTCTCTTTCCTGGGATATTGAAGGTGGAATGAAGTGGAGGTCCTTGTCAACAGAGCAGCCCTAAACTTTGGGGTGCTTGTGTCTTGCTGATTTTTCATTTTCCCAATTTATACCCCCATGAGTGGAAGTGCCCTATGCTCTCTAAGCTTTGCTTTTTAGACGTTTCAGGATTCACCGTACACTTCTCCAGAGTGGCTGTTGACAATTTACATCCCGCCCATCAGTGTAGCAAGGCTCCCATTTCTCCATGGCCTGTCCTGCGTTTCTGGTTTTGACACTTTTTTCAGCATGGCCCTTTTGACCGATGGGAAGCGAGACATCTTTGTAGCGCTGATTTGCCTTTCCAGGTTGCTTGGTTGGCCAAAAAGGGCGTATGCGTTTTTTCCTGAATATATTCAGGAAAAAACGCATACGCCCTTTTTGGCCAAGGGCATCATTGTCAACGTTTTGCCGCTTTTCATGTGCTTTAAAGGCGATTCGAATCTACCTCCTGAAATCTGTTTCCTGCAATTCTGCCTTGATTTCAAATCCTCTTCTTTGCCTTCCCTCAATATATTTGTGGATGAGAGTTATCATTTATAAGTCTGCAGGTTTGTGAATTGCAGTGCCCTGAACCTCCATTTTATAACTCGCTTTTTAGGGAGCTGGCCGCAAAAGCGCAGGATGGCTTCAGGCCCTGTTCTGGTTCCGGGGGGCAGGCTGAGCCTATGGTTAATTTTTCTTCCTGATGGGAAAATAGAGTGACCTGTGCCTGTCCCAACACCAAGAGCTAGTCTTTCATTGGTTCCACGTATTCCCGTTCATCCTCAGTACAAATTGCAACCTGTACGGAACAGGAAGTTAAAGGTGCTGATGCTCCAAGGAGGGAGATTGCTAGTAAAGTGGCTGGAATGGCGAACCCGGGCACAAGCAGATGAGAAATGAGGTGCGTTTTAGAAACCTTTCCCCATCACACGGTGTACCATCTTCTGGGTATCTCATGCATGTTTTCGATGTAGGAAGATGCCCTTGAACCTGGAGATTTGGGACCCATGCGATGGGTACCACGCAGTATTACTTTAAAGGGTCTGCGTTTGCTCACCCAACCTCACCAAACCTCTCAGCCGCAACAGTGTCCACCCTTATGTCTCATCCAGCTGTGGGTCTAGATATGGTCAATCCAGGTTGCATCACAGCCCCTGAACGCATTGTGTAAGAATTTCTCTCTCTTTCACTGTCTTTGTTTCATGGGTTTTTCAAAGTAATTTATTTTTATAATGGGGTTTAGCTGCTTTTCACTGCTGTGTTTATGCCGCTTTTTACCCACTTGACACACTAACAGAGAGATATCAATACATAGGTTTTAAGATTATTACTAGTCAGATATATTCTTGTGCGGTGAATAGGGCGTGTTGAGTCCAGTTCTCTGAGCAAGGAGTAGGTCTTGTCTATTACATATTGGGTTTATGGAACGGTATCTGAGCTAATTTGAAACCCTTGTTTTATGTATCACCCCACCTCACCTTTCCCGTTAAGCAGCCATAGTGTGTTTTCTGCATGTGTGACTCTGTTCTGTTTTGTAATTCAGTTCAAGTGTAACGGTTTTTACATTCCCTCTATAAGTGATACCTTATGAGAAGTGTCCTTTTCTGTGTGACTTATTTCACTTAGAGTCGTCGTACCTAAATCCACTCATCATGCTGCTACTACCCTTATGACAGTGATTTCATGGCTGAGTGATATTCCATTGTACATAAGGACCACAACTTCTTTATCCATTTTTCTCTTTCCTGGGATATTGAAGGTGGAATGAAGTGGAGGTCCTTGTCAACAGAGCAGCCCTAAACTTTGGGGTGCTTGTGTCTTGCTGATTTTTCATTTTCCCAATTTATACCCCCATGAGTGGAAGTGCCCTATGCTCTCTAAGCTTTGCTTTTTAGACGTTTCAGGACTCACCGTACGCTTCTGCAGAGTGGCTGTTGACAATTTACATCCCGCCCATCAGTGTAGCAATGCTCCCATTTCTCCATGGCCTTTCCTGCATTTCTGGTTTTGACACTTTTTTCAGCATGGCCCTTTTGACCGATGGGAAGCGAGACATCTTTGTAGCGCTGATTTGCCTTTCCAGGTTGCTTGGTTGGCCAAAAAGGGCGTATGCGTTTTTTCCTGAATATATTCAGGAAAAAACGCATACGCCCTTTTTGGCCAAGGGCATCATTGTCAACGTTTTGCCGCTTTTCATGTGCTTTAAAGGCGATTCGAATCTACCTCCTGAAATCTGTTTCCTGCAATTCTGCCTTGATTTCAAATCCTCTTCTTTGCCTTCCCTCAATATATTTGTGGACGAGAGTTATCATTTATAAGTCTGCAGGTTTGTGAATTGTAGTGCCCTGAACCTCCATTTTACAACTCGCTTTTTAGAGAGCTGGCCGCAATAGCGCAGGATGGCTTCAGGCCCTGTTTTGGTTCCGGGTGGCAGGCTGAGCCTGTGGTTAATTCTTCTTCCTGATGGGAAAATAGAGTGACCTGTGCCTGTCCCAACACCAAGAGCTAGTCTCTCATTGGTTCCACGTCTTCCAGTTCATCCTCAGGACAAATTGCAACCTGTACAGAACAGGAGGTTAAAGGTGCTGATGCTCCAAGTAGGGAGATTGCTAGTAAAGCGGCTGGAATAGCGAACCCGGCCACAAGGAGATGAGAAATGAGGTGCGTTTTAGAAACCTTTCCACATCACACGGTGTACCATCTTCTGGGTTTCTCATGCATGTTTTCGATGTAGGAAGATGCCCTTGAACCTGGAGATTTGTGACCCATGCGATGGGTACAACGCAGTATTACTGTAAAGGGTCTGCGTTTGCTCACCCAACCTCACCAAACCTCTCAGCCCCAAGAGTGTCCACCCTTATGTCTCATCCAGCTGTGTGTCTAGATATGGTCAATCCAGGTTGCATCACAGCCCCTGAACGAATTGTGTAAGAATTTCGCTCTCTTTCACTGTCTTTGTTTCATGGGTTATTCAAAGTAATTTATTTTTATAATGGGGTTTAGCTGCTTTTCACTTCTGTGTTTATGCCGCTTTACACCCACTTGACACACTAACAGAGAGATATCTATACATAGGTTTTAAGATTATTACTAGTCAGATATATTCTTGTGCGGTGAATAGGGCGTGTTGAGTCCAGTTCTCTGAGCAAGGAGTAGGTCTTGTCTATTACATATTGGGTTTATGGAACGGTATCTGAGCTAATTTGAAACCCTTGTTTTATGTATCACCCCACCTCACCTTTCCCGTGAAGCAGCCATAGTGTGTTTTCTGCATGTGTGACTCTGTTCTGTTTTGTAATTCAGTTCAAGTGTAACGGTTTTTACATTCCCTCTATCAGTGATACCTTATGAGAAGTGTCCTTTTCTGTGTGACTTATTTCACTTAGAATCGTCGTACCTAAATCCACTCATCATGCTGCTACTAGCCTTATGACAGTGATTTCATGGCTGAGTGATATTCCATTGTACATAAGGACCACAACTTCTTTATCCATTTTTCTCTTTCCTGGGATATTGAAGGTGGAATGAAGTGGAGGTCCTTGTCAACAGAGCAGCCCTAAACTTTGGGGTGCTTGTGTCTTGCTGATTTTTAATTTTCCCAATTTATACCTCCATGAGTGGAAGTGCCCTATGCTCTCTAAGCTTTGCTTTTTAGACGTTTCAGGACTCACCGTACGCTTCTCCAGAGTGGCTGTTGACAATTTACATCCCGCCCATCAGTGTAGCAAGGCTCCCATTTCTCCATGGCCTGTCCTGCATTTCTGGTTTTGAGACTTTTTTCAGCATGGCCCTTTTGACCGATGGGAAGCGAGACATCTTTGTAGCGCTGATTTGCCTTTCCAGGTTGCTTGGTTGGCCAAAAAGGGCGTATGCGTTTTTTCCTGAATATATTCAGGAAAAAACGCATACGCCCTTTTTGGCCAAGGGCATCATTGTCAACGTTTTGCCGCTTTTCATGTGCTTTAAAGGCGATTCGAATCTACCTCCTGAAATCTGTTTCCTGCAATTCTGCCTTGATTTCAAATCCTCTTCTTTGCCTTCCCTCAATATATTTGTGGACGAGAGTTATCATTTATAAGTCTGCAGTTTTGTAAATTGCAGTGCCCTGAACCTCCATTTTACAACTCGCGTTTTTGGGAGATGGCCGCAAAAGCGCACGATGGCTTCAGGCCCTGTACTTGTTCCGGGGCAGGCTGAGCCTGTGGTTAATTCTTCTTCCTGATGGGAAAATAGAGTGACCTGTGCCTGTCCCAACACCAAGAGATAGTCTCTCATTGGTTTCACGTCTTCCCGTTCATCCTCAGGACAAATTGCAACCTGTACGGAACAGGAGGTTAAAGGTGATGATGCTCCAAGGAGGGAGATTGCTAGTAAAGTGGCTGGAATGGCGAACCCGAGCACAAGGAGATGAGAAATGAGGTGCGTTTTAGAAACCTTTCCCCATCACACGGTGTACCATCTTCTGGGTTTCTCATGCATGTTTTCGATGTAGGAAGATGCCCTTGAACCTGGAGATTTGGGACCCATGCGATGGGTACCACACAGTATTACTTTAAAGGGTCTGCGTTTGCTCACCCAACCTCACCAAACCTCTCAGCCCCAAGAGTGTCCACCCTTATGTCTCATCCAGCTGTGTGTCTAGATATGGTCAATCCAGGTTGCATCACAGCCCCTGAACGAATTGTGTAAGAATTTCGCTCTCTTTCACTGTCTTTGTTTCATGGGTTATTCAAAGTAATTTATTTTTATAATGGGGTTTAGCTGCTTTTCACTTCTGTGTTTATGCCGCTTTACACCCACTTGACACACTAACAGAGAGATATCTATACATAGGTTTTAAGATTATTACTAGTCAGATATATTCTTGTGCGGTGAATAGGGCGTGTTGAGTCCAGTTCTCTGAGCAAGGAGTAGGTCTTGTCTATTACATATTGGTTTTATGGAACGGTATCTGAGCTAATTTGAAACCCTTGTTTTATGTATCACCCCACCTCACCTTTCCCGTGAAGCAGCCATAGTGTGTTTTCTGCATGTGTGACTCTGTTCTGTTTTGTAATTCAGTTCAAGTGTAACGGTTTTTACATTCCCTCTATCAGTGATACCTTATGAGAAGTGTCCTTTGCTGTGTGACTTATTTCACTTAGAATCGTCGTACCTAAATCCACTCATCATGCTGCTACTAGCCTTATGACAGTGATTTCATGGCTGAGTGATATTCCATTGTACATAAGGACCACAACTTCTTTATCCATTTTTCTCTTTCCTGGGATATTGAAGGTGGAATGAAGTGGAGGTCCTTGTCAACAGAGCAGCCCTATACTTTGGGGTGCTTGTGTCTTGCTGATTTTTAATTTTCCCAATTTATACCTCCATGAGTGGAAGTGCCCTATGCTCTCTAAGCTTTGCTTTTTAGACGTTTCAGGACTCACCGTACGCTTCTCCAGAGTGGCTGTTGACAATTTACATCCCGCCCATCAGTGTAGCAAGGCTCCCATTTCTCCATGGCCTGTCCTGCATTTCTGGTTTTGACACTTTTTTCAGCATGGCCCTTTTGACCGATGGGAAGCGAGACATCTTTGTAGCGCTGATTTGCCTTTCCAGGTTGCTTGGTTGGCCAAAAAGGGCGTATGCGTTTTTTCCTGAATATATTCAGGAAAAAACGCATACGCCCTTTTTGGCCAAGGGCATCATTGTCAACGTTTTGCCGCTTTTCATGTGCTTTAAAGGCGATTCGAATCTACCTCCTGAAATCTGTTTCCTGCAATTCTGCCTTGATTTCAAATCCTCTTCGTTGCCTTCCCTCAATATATTTGTGGACGAGAGTTATCATTAATAACTCTGCAGGTTTGTGAATTGCAGTGCCCTGAACCTCCATTTTACAACTCGCGTTTTTGGGAGATGGCCGCAAAAGCGCAGGATGGCTTCAGGCCCTGTTCTTGTTCCGGGGGACAGGCTGAGCCTGTGGTTAATTCTTCTTCCTGATGGGAAAATAGAGTGACCTGTGCCTGTGCCAACACCAAGAGCTAGTCTCTCATTGGTTCCACGTCTTCCCGTTCATCCTCAGGACAAATTGCAACCTGTACGGAACAGGAGGTTAAAGGTGATGATGCTCCAAGGAGGGAGATTGCTAGTATAGTGGCTGGAATGGCGAACCCGAGCACAAGGAGATGAGAAATGAGGTGCGTTTTAGAAACCTTTCCCCATCACACGGTGTACCATCTTCTGGGTTTCTCATGCATGTTTTCGATGTAGGAAGATGCCCTTGAACCTGGAGATTTGGGACCCATGCGATGGGTACCACACAGTATTACTTTAAAGGGTCTGCGTTTGCTCCCCCAACCTCACCAAACCTCTCAGCCCCAAGAGTGTCCACCCTTATGTCTCATCCAGCTGTGTGTCTAGATATGGTCAATCCAGGTTGCATCACAGCCCCTGAACGAATTGTGTAAGAATTTCGCTCTCTTTCACTGTCTTTGTTTCATGGGTTATTCAAAGTAATTTATTTTTATAATGGGGTTTAGCTGCTTTTCACTTCTGTGTTTATGCCGCTTTACACCCACTTGACACACTAACAGAGAGATATCTATACATAGGTTTTAAGATTATTACTAGTCAGATATATTCTTGTGCGGTGAATAGGGCGTGTTGAGTCCAGTTCTCTGAGCAAGGAGTAGGTCTTGTCTATTACATATTGGTTTTATGGAACGGTATCTGAGCTAATTTGAAACCCTTGTTTTATGTATCACCCCACCTCACCTTTCCCGTGAAGCAGCCATAGTGTGTTTTCTGCATGTGTGACTCTGTTCTGTTTTGTAATTCAGTTCAAGTGTAACGGTTTTTACATTCCCTCTATCAGTGATACCTTATGAGAAGTGTCCTTTTCTGTGTGACTTATTTCACTTAGAATCGTCGTACCTAAATCCACTCATCATGCTGCTACTAGCCTTATGACAGTGATTTCATGGCTGAGTGATATTCCATTGTACATAAGGACCACAACTTCTTTATCCATTTTTCTCTTTCCTGGGATATTGAAGGTGGAATGAAGTGGAGGTCCTTGTCAACAGAGCAGCCCTAAACTTTGGGGTGCTTGTGTCTTGCTGATTTTTAATTTTCCCAATTTATACCTCCATGAGTGGAAGTGCCCTATGCTCTCTAAGCTTTGCTTTTTAGACGTTTCAGGACTCACCGTACGCTTCTCCAGAGTGGCTGTTGACAATTTACATCCCGCCCATCAGTGTAGCAAGGCTCCCATTTCTCCATGGCCTGTCCTGCATTTCTGGTTTTGAGACTTTTTTCAGCATGGCCCTTTTGACCGATGGGAAGCGAGACATCTTTGTAGCGCTGATTTGCCTTTCCAGGTTGCTTGGTTGGCCAAAAAGGGCGTATGCGTTTTTTCCTGAATATATTCAGGAAAAAACGCATACGCCCTTTTTGACCAAGGGCATCATTGTCAACGTTTTGCCGCTTTTCATGTGCTTTAAAGGCGATTCGAATCTACCTCCTGAAATCTGTTTCCTGCAATTCTGCCTTGATTTCAAATCCTCTTCTTTGCCTTCCCTCAATATATTTGTGGACGAGAGTTATCATTTATAACTCTGCAGGTTTGTGAATTGCAGTGCCCTGAACCTCCATTTTACAACTCGCGTTTTTGGGAGATGGCCGCAAAAGCGCACGATGGCTTCAGGCCCTGTACTTGTTCCGGGGGCAGGCTGAGCCTGTGGTTAATTCTTCTTCCTGATGGGAAAATAGAGTGACCTGTGCCTGTCCCAACACCAAGAGATAGTCTCTCATTGGTTTCACGTCTTCCCGTTCATCCTCAGGACAAATTGCAACCTGTACGGAACAGGAGGTTAAAGGTGATGATGCTCCAAGGAGGGAGATTGCTAGTAAAGTGGCTGGAATGGCGAACCCGAGCACAAGGAGATGAGAAATGAGGTGCGTTTTAGAAACCTTTCCCCATCACACGGTGTACCATCTTCTGGGTTTCTCATGCATGTTTTCGATGTAGGAAGATTCCCTTGAACCTAGAGATTTGGGACCCATGCGATGGGTACCACGCAGTATTACTTTAAAGGGTCTGCGTTTGCTCACCCAACCTCACCAAACCTCTCAGCCGCAACAGTGTTCACCCTTATGTCTCATCCAGCTGTGGGTCTAGATATGGTCAATCCAGGTTGCATCACAGCCCCTGAACGCATTGTGTAAGAATTTCGCTCTCTTTCACTGTCTTTGTTTCATGGGTTTTTCAAAGTAATTTATTTTTATAATGGGGTTTAGCTGCTTTTCACTGCTGTGTTTATGCCGCTTTACACCCACTTCACACACTAACAGAGAGATATCAATACATAGCTTTTAAGATTATTACTAGTCAGATATATTCTTGTGCGGTGAATAGGGCGTGTTGAGTCCAGTTCTCTGAGCAAGGAGTAGGTCTTGTCTATTACATATTGGGTTTATGGAACGGTATCTGAGCTAATTTGAAACCCTTGTTTTATGTATCACCCCACCTCACCTTTCCCGTTAAGCAGCCATAGTGTGTTTTCTGCATGTGTGACTCTGTTCTGTTTTGTAATTCAGTTCAAGTGTAACGGTTTTTACATTCCCTCTATAAGTGATACCTTCTGAGAAGTGTCCTTTTCTGTGTGACTTATTTCACTTAGAGTCGTCGTACCTAAATCCACTCATCATCCTGCTACTAGCCTTATGACATTGATTTCACGGCTGAGTGATATTCCATTGTACATAAGGACCACAACTTCTTTATCCATTTTTCTCTTTCCTGGGATATTGAAGGTGGAATGAAGTGGAGGTCCTTGTCAACAGAGCAGCCCTAAACTTTGGGGTGCTTGTGTCTTGCTGATTTTTCATTTTCCCAATTTATACCCCCATGAGTGGAAGTGCCCTATGCTCTCTAAGCTTTGCTTTTTAGACGTTTCAGGATTCACCGTACACTTCTCCAGAGTGGCTGTTGACAATTTACATCCCGCCCATCAGTGTAGCAAGGCTCCCATTTCTCCATGGCCTGTCCTGCGTTTCTGGTTTTGACACTTTTTTCAGCATGGCCCTTTTGACCGATGGGAAGCGAGACATCTTTGTAGCGCTGATTTGCCTTTCCAGGTTGCTTGGTTGGCCAAAAAGGGCGTATGCGTTTTTTCCTGAATATATTCAGGAAAAAACGCATACGCCCTTTTTGGCCAAGGGCATCATTGTCAACGTTTTGCCGCTTTTCATGTGCTTTAAAGGCGATTCGAATCTACCTCCTGAAATCTGTTTCCTGCAATTCTGCCTTGATTTCAAATCCTCTTCTTTGCCTTCCCTCAATATATTTGTGGATGAGAGTTATCATTTATAAGTCTGCAGGTTTGTGAATTGCAGTGCCCTGAACCTCCATTTTATAACTCGCTTTTTAGGGAGCTGGCCGCAAAAGCGCAGGATGGCTTCAGGCCCTGTTCTGGTTCCGGGGGGCAGGCTGAGCCTATGGTTAATTTTTCTTCCTGATGGGAAAATAGAGTGACCTGTGCCTGTCCCAACACCAAGAGCTAGTCTTTCATTGGTTCCACGTATTCCCGTTCATCCTCAGTACAAATTGCAACCTGTACGGAACAGGAAGTTAAAGGTGCTGATGCTCCAAGGAGGGAGATTGCTAGTAAAGTGGCTGGAATGGCGAACCCGGGCACAAGCAGATGAGAAATGAGGTGCGTTTTAGAAACCTTTCCCCATCACACGGTGTACCATCTTCTGGGTATCTCATGCATGTTTTCGATGTAGGAAGATGCCCTTGAACCTGGAGATTTGGGACCCATGCGATGGGTACCACGCAGTATTACTTTAAAGGGTCTGCGTTTGCTCACCCAACCTCACCAAACCTCTCAGCCGCAACAGTGTCCACCCTTATGTCTCATCCAGCTGTGGGTCTAGATATGGTCAATCCAGGTTGCATCACAGCCCCTGAACGCATTGTGTAAGAATTTCTCTCTCTTTCACTGTCTTTGTTTCATGGGTTTTTCAAAGTAATTTATTTTTATAATGGGGTTTAGCTGCTTTTCACTGCTGTGTTTATGCCGCTTTTTACCCACTTGACACACTAACAGAGAGATATCAATACATAGGTTTTAAGATTATTACTAGTCAGATATATTCTTGTGCGGTGAATAGGGCGTGTTGAGTCCAGTTCTCTGAGCAAGGAGTAGGTCTTGTCTATTACATATTGGGTTTATGGAACGGTATCTGAGCTAATTTGAAACCCTTGTTTTATGTATCACCCCACCTCACCTTTCCCGTTAAGCAGCCATAGTGTGTTTTCTGCATGTGTGACTCTGTTCTGTTTTGTAATTCAGTTCAAGTGTAACGGTTTTTACATTCCCTCTATAAGTGATACCTTATGAGAAGTGTCCTTTTCTGTGTGACTTATTTCACTTAGAGTCGTCGTACCTAAATCCACTCATCATGCTGCTACTACCCTTATGACAGTGATTTCATGGCTGAGTGATATTCCATTGTACATAAGGACCACAACTTCTTTATCCATTTTTCTCTTTCCTGGGATATTGAAGGTGGAATGAAGTGGAGGTCCTTGTCAACAGAGCAGCCCTAAACTTTGGGGTGCTTGTGTCTTGCTGATTTTTCATTTTCCCAATTTATACCCCCATGAGTGGAAGTGCCCTATGCTCTCTAAGCTTTGCTTTTTAGACGTTTCAGGACTCACCGTACGCTTCTGCAGAGTGGCTGTTGACAATTTACATCCCGCCCATCAGTGTAGCAATGCTCCCATTTCTCCATGGCCTTTCCTGCATTTCTGGTTTTGACACTTTTTTCAGCATGGCCCTTTTGACCGATGGGAAGCGAGACATCTTTGTAGCGCTGATTTGCCTTTCCAGGTTGCTTGGTTGGCCAAAAAGGGCGTATGCGTTTTTTCCTGAATATATTCAGGAAAAAACGCATACGCCCTTTTTGGCCAAGGGCATCATTGTCAACGTTTTGCCGCTTTTCATGTGCTTTAAAGGCGATTCGAATCTACCTCCTGAAATCTGTTTCCTGCAATTCTGCCTTGATTTCAAATCCTCTTCTTTGCCTTCCCTCAATATATTTGTGGACGAGAGTTATCATTTATAAGTCTGCAGGTTTGTGAATTGTAGTGCCCTGAACCTCCATTTTACAACTCGCTTTTTAGAGAGCTGGCCGCAATAGCGCAGGATGGCTTCAGGCCCTGTTTTGGTTCCGGGTGGCAGGCTGAGCCTGTGGTTAATTCTTCTTCCTGATGGGAAAATAGAGTGACCTGTGCCTGTCCCAACACCAAGAGCTAGTCTCTCATTGGTTCCACGTCTTCCAGTTCATCCTCAGGACAAATTGCAACCTGTACAGAACAGGAGGTTAAAGGTGCTGATGCTCCAAGTAGGGAGATTGCTAGTAAAGCGGCTGGAATAGCGAACCCGGCCACAAGGAGATGAGAAATGAGGTGCGTTTTAGAAACCTTTCCACATCACACGGTGTACCATCTTCTGGGTTTCTCATGCATGTTTTCGATGTAGGAAGATGCCCTTGAACCTGGAGATTTGTGACCCATGCGATGGGTACAACGCAGTATTACTGTAAAGGGTCTGCGTTTGCTCACCCAACCTCACCAAACCTCTCAGCCCCAAGAGTGTCCACCCTTATGTCTCATCCAGCTGTGTGTCTAGATATGGTCAATCCAGGTTGCATCACAGCCCCTGAACGAATTGTGTAAGAATTTCGCTCTCTTTCACTGTCTTTGTTTCATGGGTTATTCAAAGTAATTTATTTTTATAATGGGGTTTAGCTGCTTTTCACTTCTGTGTTTATGCCGCTTTACACCCACTTGACACACTAACAGAGAGATATCTATACATAGGTTTTAAGATTATTACTAGTCAGATATATTCTTGTGCGGTGAATAGGGCGTGTTGAGTCCAGTTCTCTGAGCAAGGAGTAGGTCTTGTCTATTACATATTGGTTTTATGGAACGGTATCTGAGCTAATTTGAAACCCTTGTTTTATGTATCACCCCACCTCACCTTTCCCGTGAAGCAGCCATAGTGTGTTTTCTGCATGTGTGACTCTGTTCTGTTTTGTAATTCAGTTCAAGTGTAACGGTTTTTACATTCCCTCTATCAGTGATACCTTATGAGAAGTGTCCTTTTCTGTGTGACTTATTTCACTTAGAATCGTCGTACCTAAATCCACTCATCATGCTGCTACTAGCCTTATGACAGTGATTTCATGGCTGAGTGATATTCCATTGTACATAAGGACCACAACTTCTTTATCCATTTTTCTCTTTCCTGGGATATTGAAGGTGGAATGAAGTGGAGGTCCTTGTCAACAGAGCAGCCCTAAACTTTGGGGTGCTTGTGTCTTGCTGATTTTTAATTTTCCCAATTTATACCTCCATGAGTGGAAGTGCCCTATGCTCTCTAAGCTTTGCTTTTTAGACGTTTCAGGACTCACCGTACGCTTCTCCAGAGTGGCTGTTGACAATTTACATCCCGCCCATCAGTGTAGCAAGGCTCCCATTTCTCCATGGCCTGTCCTGCATTTCTGGTTTTGAGACTTTTTTCAGCATGGCCCTTTTGACCGATGGGAAGCGAGACATCTTTGTAGCGCTGATTTGCCTTTCCAGGTTGCTTGGTTGGCCAAAAAGGGCGTATGCGTTTTTTCCTGAATATATTCAGGAAAAAACGCATACGCCCTTTTTGACCAAGGGCATCATTGTCAACGTTTTGCCGCTTTTCATGTGCTTTAAAGGCGATTCGAATCTACCTCCTGAAATCTGTTTCCTGCAATTCTGCCTTGATTTCAAATCCTCTTCTTTGCCTTCCCTCAATATATTTGTGGACGAGAGTTATCATTTATAACTCTGCAGGTTTGTGAATTGCAGTGCCCTGAACCTCCATTTTACAACTCGCGTTTTTGGGAGATGGCCGCAAAAGCGCACGATGGCTTCAGGCCCTGTACTTGTTCCGGGGGCAGGCTGAGCCTGTGGTTAATTCTTCTTCCTGATGGGAAAATAGAGTGACCTGTGCCTGTCCCAACACCAAGAGATAGTCTCTCATTGGTTTCACGTCTTCCCGTTCATCCTCAGGACAAATTGCAACCTGTACGGAACAGGAGGTTAAAGGTGATGATGCTCCAAGGAGGGAGATTGCTAGTAAAGTGGCTGGAATGGCGAACCCGAGCACAAGGAGATGAGAAATGAGGTGCGTTTTAGAAACCTTTCCCCATCACACGGTGTACCATCTTCTGGGTTTCTCATGCATGTTTTCGATGTAGGAAGATTCCCTTGAACCTAGAGATTTGGGACCCATGCGATGGGTACCACGCAGTATTACTTTAAAGGGTCTGCGTTTGCTCACCCAACCTCACCAAACCTCTCAGCCGCAACAGTGTTCACCCTTATGTCTCATCCAGCTGTGGGTCTAGATATGGTCAATCCAGGTTGCATCACAGCCCCTGAACGCATTGTGTAAGAATTTCGCTCTCTTTCACTGTCTTTGTTTCATGGGTTTTTCAAAGTAATTTATTTTTATAATGGGGTTTAGCTGCTTTTCACTGCTGTGTTTATGCCGCTTTACACCCACTTCACACACTAACAGAGAGATATCAATACATAGCTTTTAAGATTATTACTAGTCAGATATATTCTTGTGCGGTGAATAGGGCGTGTTGAGTCCAGTTCTCTGAGCAAGGAGTAGGTCTTGTCTATTACATATTGGGTTTATGGAACGGTATCTGAGCTAATTTGAAACCCTTGTTTTATGTATCACCCCACCTCACCTTTCCCGTTAAGCAGCCATAGTGTGTTTTCTGCATGTGTGACTCTGTTCTGTTTTGTAATTCAGTTCAAGTGTAACGGTTTTTACATTCCCTCTATAAGTGATACCTTCTGAGAAGTGTCCTTTTCTGTGTGACTTATTTCACTTAGAGTCGTCGTACCTAAATCCACTCATCATCCTGCTACTAGCCTTATGACATTGATTTCACGGCTGAGTGATATTCCATTGTACATAAGGACCACAACTTCTTTATCCATTTTTCTCTTTCCTGGGATATTGAAGGTGGAATGAAGTGGAGGTCCTTGTCAACAGAGCAGCCCTAAACTTTGGGGTGCTTGTGTCTTGCTGATTTTTCATTTTCCCAATTTATACCCCCATGAGTGGAAGTGCCCTATGCTCTCTAAGCTTTGCTTTTTAGACGTTTCAGGATTCACCGTACACTTCTCCAGAGTGGCTGTTGACAATTTACATCCCGCCCATCAGTGTAGCAAGGCTCCCATTTCTCCATGGCCTGTCCTGCGTTTCTGGTTTTGACACTTTTTTCAGCATGGCCCTTTTGACCGATGGGAAGCGAGACATCTTTGTAGCGCTGATTTGCCTTTCCAGGTTGCTTGGTTGGCCAAAAAGGGCGTATGCGTTTTTTCCTGAATATATTCAGGAAAAAACGCATACGCCCTTTTTGGCCAAGGGCATCATTGTCAACGTTTTGCCGCTTTTCATGTGCTTTAAAGGCGATTCGAATCTACCTCCTGAAATCTGTTTCCTGCAATTCTGCCTTGATTTCAAATCCTCTTCTTTGCCTTCCCTCAATATATTTGTGGATGAGAGTTATCATTTATAAGTCTGCAGGTTTGTGAATTGCAGTGCCCTGAACCTCCATTTTATAACTCGCTTTTTAGGGAGCTGGCCGCAAAAGCGCAGGATGGCTTCAGGCCCTGTTCTGGTTCCGGGGGGCAGGCTGAGCCTATGGTTAATTTTTCTTCCTGATGGGAAAATAGAGTGACCTGTGCCTGTCCCAACACCAAGAGCTAGTCTTTCATTGGTTCCACGTATTCCCGTTCATCCTCAGTACAAATTGCAACCTGTACGGAACAGGAAGTTAAAGGTGCTGATGCTCCAAGGAGGGAGATTGCTAGTAAAGTGGCTGGAATGGCGAACCCGGGCACAAGCAGATGAGAAATGAGGTGCGTTTTAGAAACCTTTCCCCATCACACGGTGTACCATCTTCTGGGTATCTCATGCATGTTTTCGATGTAGGAAGATGCCCTTGAACCTGGAGATTTGGGACCCATGCGATGGGTACCACGCAGTATTACTTTAAAGGGTCTGCGTTTGCTCACCCAACCTCACCAAACCTCTCAGCCGCAACAGTGTCCACCCTTATGTCTCATCCAGCTGTGGGTCTAGATATGGTCAATCCAGGTTGCATCACAGCCCCTGAACGCATTGTGTAAGAATTTCTCTCTCTTTCACTGTCTTTGTTTCATGGGTTTTTCAAAGTAATTTATTTTTATAATGGGGTTTAGCTGCTTTTCACTGCTGTGTTTATGCCGCTTTTTACCCACTTGACACACTAACAGAGAGATATCAATACATAGGTTTTAAGATTATTACTAGTCAGATATATTCTTGTGCGGTGAATAGGGCGTGTTGAGTCCAGTTCTCTGAGCAAGGAGTAGGTCTTGTCTATTACATATTGGGTTTATGGAACGGTATCTGAGCTAATTTGAAACCCTTGTTTTATGTATCACCCCACCTCACCTTTCCCGTTAAGCAGCCATAGTGTGTTTTCTGCATGTGTGACTCTGTTCTGTTTTGTAATTCAGTTCAAGTGTAACGGTTTTTACATTCCCTCTATAAGTGATACCTTATGAGAAGTGTCCTTTTCTGTGTGACTTATTTCACTTAGAGTCGTCGTACCTAAATCCACTCATCATGCTGCTACTACCCTTATGACAGTGATTTCATGGCTGAGTGATATTCCATTGTACATAAGGACCACAACTTCTTTATCCATTTTTCTCTTTCCTGGGATATTGAAGGTGGAATGAAGTGGAGGTCCTTGTCAACAGAGCAGCCCTAAACTTTGGGGTGCTTGTGTCTTGCTGATTTTTCATTTTCCCAATTTATACCCCCATGAGTGGAAGTGCCCTATGCTCTCTAAGCTTTGCTTTTTAGACGTTTCAGGACTCACCGTACGCTTCTGCAGAGTGGCTGTTGACAATTTACATCCCGCCCATCAGTGTAGCAATGCTCCCATTTCTCCATGGCCTTTCCTGCATTTCTGGTTTTGACACTTTTTTCAGCATGGCCCTTTTGACCGATGGGAAGCGAGACATCTTTGTAGCGCTGATTTGCCTTTCCAGGTTGCTTGGTTGGCCAAAAAGGGCGTATGCGTTTTTTCCTGAATATATTCAGGAAAAAACGCATACGCCCTTTTTGGCCAAGGGCATCATTGTCAACGTTTTGCCGCTTTTCATGTGCTTTAAAGGCGATTCGAATCTACCTCCTGAAATCTGTTTCCTGCAATTCTGCCTTGATTTCAAATCCTCTTCTTTGCCTTCCCTCAATATATTTGTGGACGAGAGTTATCATTTATAAGTCTGCAGGTTTGTGAATTGTAGTGCCCTGAACCTCCATTTTACAACTCGCTTTTTAGAGAGCTGGCCGCAATAGCGCAGGATGGCTTCAGGCCCTGTTTTGGTTCCGGGTGGCAGGCTGAGCCTGTGGTTAATTCTTCTTCCTGATGGGAAAATAGAGTGACCTGTGCCTGTCCCAACACCAAGAGCTAGTCTCTCATTGGTTCCACGTCTTCCAGTTCATCCTCAGGACAAATTGCAACCTGTACAGAACAGGAGGTTAAAGGTGCTGATGCTCCAAGTAGGGAGATTGCTAGTAAAGCGGCTGGAATAGCGAACCCGGCCACAAGGAGATGAGAAATGAGGTGCGTTTTAGAAACCTTTCCACATCACACGGTGTACCATCTTCTGGGTTTCTCATGCATGTTTTCGATGTAGGAAGATGCCCTTGAACCTGGAGATTTGTGACCCATGCGATGGGTACAACGCAGTATTACTGTAAAGGGTCTGCGTTTGCTCACCCAACCTCACCAAACCTCTCAGCCCCAAGAGTGTCCACCCTTATGTCTCATCCAGCTGTGTGTCTAGATATGGTCAATCCAGGTTGCATCACAGCCCCTGAACGAATTGTGTAAGAATTTCGCTCTCTTTCACTGTCTTTGTTTCATGGGTTATTCAAAGTAATTTATTTTTATAATGGGGTTTAGCTGCTTTTCACTTCTGTGTTTATGCCGCTTTACACCCACTTGACACACTAACAGAGAGATATCTATACATAGGTTTTAAGATTATTACTAGTCAGATATATTCTTGTGCGGTGAATAGGGCGTGTTGAGTCCAGTTCTCTGAGCAAGGAGTAGGTCTTGTCTATTACATATTGGTTTTATGGAACGGTATCTGAGCTAATTTGAAACCCTTGTTTTATGTATCACCCCACCTCACCTTTCCCGTGAAGCAGCCATAGTGTGTTTTCTGCATGTGTGACTCTGTTCTGTTTTGTAATTCAGTTCAAGTGTAACGGTTTTTACATTCCCTCTATCAGTGATACCTTATGAGAAGTGTCCTTTTCTGTGTGACTTATTTCACTTAGAATCGTCGTACCTAAATCCACTCATCATGCTGCTACTAGCCTTATGACAGTGATTTCATGGCTGAGTGATATTCCATTGTACATAAGGACCACAACTTCTTTATCCATTTTTCTCTTTCCTGGGATATTGAAGGTGGAATGAAGTGGAGGTCCTTGTCAACAGAGCAGCCCTAAACTTTGGGGTGCTTGTGTCTTGCTGATTTTTAATTTTCCCAATTTATACCTCCATGAGTGGAAGTGCCCTATGCTCTCTAAGCTTTGCTTTTTAGACGTTTCAGGACTCACCGTACGCTTCTCCAGAGTGGCTGTTGACAATTTACATCCCGCCCATCAGTGTAGCAAGGCTCCCATTTCTCCATGGCCTGTCCTGCATTTCTGGTTTTGAGACTTTTTTCAGCATGGCCCTTTTGACCGATGGGAAGCGAGACATCTTTGTAGCGCTGATTTGCCTTTCCAGGTTGCTTGGTTGGCCAAAAAGGGCGTATGCGTTTTTTCCTGAATATATTCAGGAAAAAACGCATACGCCCTTTTTGGCCAAGGGCATCATTGTCAACGTTTTGCCGCTTTTCATGTGCTTTAAAGGCGATTCGAATCTACCTCCTGAAATCTGTTTCCTGCAATTCTGCCTTGATTTCAAATCCTCTTCTTTGCCTTCCCTCAATATATTTGTGGACGAGAGTTATCATTTATAAGTCTGCAGTTTTGTAAATTGCAGTGCCCTGAACCTCCATTTTACAACTCGCGTTTTTGGGAGATGGCCGCAAAAGCGCACGATGGCTTCAGGCCCTGTACTTGTTCCGGGGCAGGCTGAGCCTGTGGTTAATTCTTCTTCCTGATGGGAAAATAGAGTGACCTGTGCCTGTCCCAACACCAAGAGATAGTCTCTCATTGGTTTCACGTCTTCCCGTTCATCCTCAGGACAAATTGCAACCTGTACGGAACAGGAGGTTAAAGGTGATGATGCTCCAAGGAGGGAGATTGCTAGTAAAGTGGCTGGAATGGCGAACCCGAGCACAAGGAGATGAGAAATGAGGTGCGTTTTAGAAACCTTTCCCCATCACACGGTGTACCATCTTCTGGGTTTCTCATGCATGTTTTCGATGTAGGAAGATGCCCTTGAACCTGGAGATTTGGGACCCATGCGATGGGTACCACACAGTATTACTTTAAAGGGTCTGCGTTTGCTCACCCAACCTCACCAAACCTCTCAGCCCCAAGAGTGTCCACCCTTATGTCTCATCCAGCTGTGTGTCTAGATATGGTCAATCCAGGTTGCATCACAGCCCCTGAACGAATTGTGTAAGAATTTCGCTCTCTTTCACTGTCTTTGTTTCATGGGTTATTCAAAGTAATTTATTTTTATAATGGGGTTTAGCTGCTTTTCACTTCTGTGTTTATGCCGCTTTACACCCACTTGACACACTAACAGAGAGATATCTATACATAGGTTTTAAGATTATTACTAGTCAGATATATTCTTGTGCGGTGAATAGGGCGTGTTGAGTCCAGTTCTCTGAGCAAGGAGTAGGTCTTGTCTATTACATATTGGTTTTATGGAACGGTATCTGAGCTAATTTGAAACCCTTGTTTTATGTATCACCCCACCTCACCTTTCCCGTGAAGCAGCCATAGTGTGTTTTCTGCATGTGTGACTCTGTTCTGTTTTGTAATTCAGTTCAAGTGTAACGGTTTTTACATTCCCTCTATCAGTGATACCTTATGAGAAGTGTCCTTTGCTGTGTGACTTATTTCACTTAGAATCGTCGTACCTAAATCCACTCATCATGCTGCTACTAGCCTTATGACAGTGATTTCATGGCTGAGTGATATTCCATTGTACATAAGGACCACAACTTCTTTATCCATTTTTCTCTTTCCTGGGATATTGAAGGTGGAATGAAGTGGAGGTCCTTGTCAACAGAGCAGCCCTATACTTTGGGGTGCTTGTGTCTTGCTGATTTTTAATTTTCCCAATTTATACCTCCATGAGTGGAAGTGCCCTATGCTCTCTAAGCTTTGCTTTTTAGACGTTTCAGGACTCACCGTACGCTTCTCCAGAGTGGCTGTTGACAATTTACATCCCGCCCATCAGTGTAGCAAGGCTCCCATTTCTCCATGGCCTGTCCTGCATTTCTGGTTTTGACACTTTTTTCAGCATGGCCCTTTTGACCGATGGGAAGCGAGACATCTTTGTAGCGCTGATTTGCCTTTCCAGGTTGCTTGGTTGGCCAAAAAGGGCGTATGCGTTTTTTCCTGAATATATTCAGGAAAAAACGCATACGCCCTTTTTGGCCAAGGGCATCATTGTCAACGTTTTGCCGCTTTTCATGTGCTTTAAAGGCGATTCGAATCTACCTCCTGAAATCTGTTTCCTGCAATTCTGCCTTTATTTCAAATCCTCTTCTTTGCCTTCCCTCAATATATTTGTGGACGAGAGTTATCATTTATAACTCTGCAGGTTTGTGAATTGCAGTGCCCTGAACCTCCATTTTACAACTCGCGTTTTTGGGAGATGGCCGCAAAAGCGCACGATGGCTTCAGGCCCTGTACTTGTTCCGGGGGCAGGCTGAGCCTGTGGTTAATTCTTCTTCCTGATGGGAAAATAGAGTGACCTGTGCCTGTCCCAACACCAAGAGATAGTCTCTCATTGGTTTCACGTCTTCCCGTTCATCCTCAGGACAAATTGCAACCTGTACGGAACAGGAGGTTAAAGGTGATGATGCTCCAAGGAGGGAGATTGCTAGTAAAGTGGCTGGAATGGCGAACCCGAGCACAAGGAGATGAGAAATGAGGTGCGTTTTAGAAACCTTTCCCCATCACACGGTGTACCATCTTCTGGGTTTCTCATGCATGTTTTCGATGTAGGAAGATTCCCTTGAACCTAGAGATTTGGGACCCATGCGATGGGTACCACGCAGTATTACTTTAAAGGGTCTGCGTTTGCTCACCCAACCTCACCAAACCTCTCAGCCGCAACAGTGTTCACCCTTATGTCTCATCCAGCTGTGGGTCTAGATATGGTCAATCCAGGTTGCATCACAGCCCCTGAACGCATTGTGTAAGAATTTCGCTCTCTTTCACTGTCTTTGTTTCATGGGTTTTTCAAAGTAATTTATTTTTATAATGGGGTTTAGCTGCTTTTCACTGCTGTGTTTATGCCGCTTTACACCCACTTCACACACTAACAGAGAGATATCAATACATAGCTTTTAAGATTATTACTAGTCAGATATATTCTTGTGCGGTGAATAGGGCGTGTTGAGTCCAGTTCTCTGAGCAAGGAGTAGGTCTTGTCTATTACATATTGGGTTTATGGAACGGTATCTGAGCTAATTTGAAACCCTTGTTTTATGTATCACCCCACCTCACCTTTCCCGTTAAGCAGCCATAGTGTGTTTTCTGCATGTGTGACTCTGTTCTGTTTTGTAATTCAGTTCAAGTGTAACGGTTTTTACATTCCCTCTATAAGTGATACCTTCTGAGAAGTGTCCTTTTCTGTGTGACTTATTTCACTTAGAGTCGTCGTACCTAAATCCACTCATCATCCTGCTACTAGCCTTATGACATTGATTTCACGGCTGAGTGATATTCCATTGTACATAAGGACCACAACTTCTTTATCCATTTTTCTCTTTCCTGGGATATTGAAGGTGGAATGAAGTGGAGGTCCTTGTCAACAGAGCAGCCCTAAACTTTGGGGTGCTTGTGTCTTGCTGATTTTTCATTTTCCCAATTTATACCCCCATGAGTGGAAGTGCCCTATGCTCTCTAAGCTTTGCTTTTTAGACGTTTCAGGATTCACCGTACACTTCTCCAGAGTGGCTGTTGACAATTTACATCCCGCCCATCAGTGTAGCAAGGCTCCCATTTCTCCATGGCCTGTCCTGCGTTTCTGGTTTTGACACTTTTTTCAGCATGGCCCTTTTGACCGATGGGAAGCGAGACATCTTTGTAGCGCTGATTTGCCTTTCCAGGTTGCTTGGTTGGCCAAAAAGGGCGTATGCGTTTTTTCCTGAATATATTCAGGAAAAAACGCATACGCCCTTTTTGGCCAAGGGCATCATTGTCAACGTTTTGCCGCTTTTCATGTGCTTTAAAGGCGATTCGAATCTACCTCCTGAAATCTGTTTCCTGCAATTCTGCCTTGATTTCAAATCCTCTTCTTTGCCTTCCCTCAATATATTTGTGGATGAGAGTTATCATTTATAAGTCTGCAGGTTTGTGAATTGCAGTGCCCTGAACCTCCATTTTATAACTCGCTTTTTAGGGAGCTGGCCGCAAAAGCGCAGGATGGCTTCAGGCCCTGTTCTGGTTCCGGGGGGCAGGCTGAGCCTATGGTTAATTTTTCTTCCTGATGGGAAAATAGAGTGACCTGTGCCTGTCCCAACACCAAGAGCTAGTCTTTCATTGGTTCCACGTATTCCCGTTCATCCTCAGTACAAATTGCAACCTGTACGGAACAGGAAGTTAAAGGTGCTGATGCTCCAAGGAGGGAGATTGCTAGTAAAGTGGCTGGAATGGCGAACCCGGGCACAAGCAGATGAGAAATGAGGTGCGTTTTAGAAACCTTTCCCCATCACACGGTGTACCATCTTCTGGGTATCTCATGCATGTTTTCGATGTAGGAAGATGCCCTTGAACCTGGAGATTTGGGACCCATGCGATGGGTACCACGCAGTATTACTTTAAAGGGTCTGCGTTTGCTCACCCAACCTCACCAAACCTCTCAGCCGCAACAGTGTCCACCCTTATGTCTCATCCAGCTGTGGGTCTAGATATGGTCAATCCAGGTTGCATCACAGCCCCTGAACGCATTGTGTAAGAATTTCTCTCTCTTTCACTGTCTTTGTTTCATGGGTTTTTCAAAGTAATTTATTTTTATAATGGGGTTTAGCTGCTTTTCACTGCTGTGTTTATGCCGCTTTTTACCCACTTGACACACTAACAGAGAGATATCAATACATAGGTTTTAAGATTATTACTAGTCAGATATATTCTTGTGCGGTGAATAGGGCGTGTTGAGTCCAGTTCTCTGAGCAAGGAGTAGGTCTTGTCTATTACATATTGGGTTTATGGAACGGTATCTGAGCTAATTTGAAACCCTTGTTTTATGTATCACCCCACCTCACCTTTCCCGTTAAGCAGCCATAGTGTGTTTTCTGCATGTGTGACTCTGTTCTGTTTTGTAATTCAGTTCAAGTGTAACGGTTTTTACATTCCCTCTATAAGTGATACCTTCTGAGAAGTGTCCTTTTCTGTGTGACTTATTTCACTTAGAGTCGTCGTACCTAAATCCACTCATCATCCTGCTACTAGCCTTATGACATTGATTTCACGGCTGAGTGATATTCCATTGTACATAAGGACCACAACTTCTTTATCCATTTTTCTCTTTCCTGGGATATTGAAGGTGGAATGAAGTGGAGGTCCTTGTCAACAGAGCAGCCCTAAACTTTGGGGTGCTTGTGTCTTGCTGATTTTTCATTTTCCCAATTTATACCCCCATGAGTGGAAGTGCCCTATGCTCTCTAAGCTTTGCTTTTTAGACGTTTCAGGATTCACCGTACACTTCTCCAGAGTGGCTGTTGACAATTTACATCCCGCCCATCAGTGTAGCAAGGCTCCCATTTCTCCATGGCCTGTCCTGCGTTTCTGGTTTTGACACTTTTTTCAGCATGGCCCTTTTGACCGATGGGAAGCGAGACATCTTTGTAGCGCTGATTTGCCTTTCCAGGTTGCTTGGTTGGCCAAAAAGGGCGTATGCGTTTTTTCCTGAATATATTCAGGAAAAAACGCATACGCCCTTTTTGGCCAAGGGCATCATTGTCAACGTTTTGCCGCTTTTCATGTGCTTTAAAGGCGATTCGAATCTACCTCCTGAAATCTGTTTCCTGCAATTCTGCCTTGATTTCAAATCCTCTTCTTTGCCTTCCCTCAATATATTTGTGGATGAGAGTTATCATTTATAAGTCTGCAGGTTTGTGAATTGCAGTGCCCTGAACCTCCATTTTATAACTCGCTTTTTAGGGAGCTGGCCGCAAAAGCGCAGGATGGCTTCAGGCCCTGTTCTGGTTCCGGGGGGCAGGCTGAGCCTATGGTTAATTTTTCTTCCTGATGGGAAAATAGAGTGACCTGTGCCTGTCCCAACACCAAGAGCTAGTCTTTCATTGGTTCCACGTATTCCCGTTCATCCTCAGTACAAATTGCAACCTGTACGGAACAGGAAGTTAAAGGTGCTGATGCTCCAAGGAGGGAGATTGCTAGTAAAGTGGCTGGAATGGCGAACCCGGGCACAAGCAGATGAGAAATGAGGTGCGTTTTAGAAACCTTTCCCCATCACACGGTGTACCATCTTCTGGGTATCTCATGCATGTTTTCGATGTAGGAAGATGCCCTTGAACCTGGAGATTTGGGACCCATGCGATGGGTACCACGCAGTATTACTTTAAAGGGTCTGCGTTTGCTCACCCAACCTCACCAAACCTCTCAGCCGCAACAGTGTCCACCCTTATGTCTCATCCAGCTGTGGGTCTAGATATGGTCAATCCAGGTTGCATCACAGCCCCTGAACGCATTGTGTAAGAATTTCTCTCTCTTTCACTGTCTTTGTTTCATGGGTTTTTCAAAGTAATTTATTTTTATAATGGGGTTTAGCTGCTTTTCACTGCTGTGTTTATGCCGCTTTTTACCCACTTGACACACTAACAGAGAGATATCAATACATAGGTTTTAAGATTATTACTAGTCAGATATATTCTTGTGCGGTGAATAGGGCGTGTTGAGTCCAGTTCTCTGAGCAAGGAGTAGGTCTTGTCTATTACATATTGGGTTTATGGAACGGTATCTGAGCTAATTTGAAACCCTTGTTTTATGTATCACCCCACCTCACCTTTCCCGTTAAGCAGCCATAGTGTGTTTTCTGCATGTGTGACTCTGTTCTGTTTTGTAATTCAGTTCAAGTGTAACGGTTTTTACATTCCCTCTATAAGTGATACCTTATGAGAAGTGTCCTTTTCTGTGTGACTTATTTCACTTAGAGTCGTCGTACCTAAATCCACTCATCATGCTGCTACTACCCTTATGACAGTGATTTCATGGCTGAGTGATATTCCATTGTACATAAGGACCACAACTTCTTTATCCATTTTTCTCTTTCCTGGGATATTGAAGGTGGAATGAAGTGGAGGTCCTTGTCAACAGAGCAGCCCTAAACGTTGGGGTGCTTGTGTCTTGCTGATTTTTCATTTTCCCAATTTATACCCCCATGAGTGGAAGTGCCCTATGCTCTCTAAGCTTTGCTTTTTAGACGTTTCAGGACTCACCGTACGCTTCTGCAGAGTGGCTGTTGACAATTTACATCCCGCCCATCAGTGTAGCAATGCTCCCATTTCTCCATGGCCTTTCCTGCATTTCTGGTTTTGACACTTTTTTCAGCATGGCCCTTTTGACCGATGGGAAGCGAGACATCTTTGTAGCGCTGATTTGCCTTTCCAGGTTGCTTGGTTGGCCAAAAAGGGCGTATGCGTTTTTTCCTGAATATATTCAGGAAAAAACGCATACGCCCTTTTTGGCCAAGGGCATCATTGTCAACGTTTTGCCGCTTTTCATGTGCTTTAAAGGCGATTCGAATCTACCTCCTGAAATCTGTTTCCTGCAATTCTGCCTTGATTTCAAATCCTCTTCTTTGCCTTCCCTCAATATATTTGTGGACGAGAGTTATCATTTATAAGTCTGCAGGTTTGTGAATTGTAGTGCCCTGAACCTCCATTTTACAACTCGCTTTTTAGAGAGCTGGCCGCAATAGCGCAGGATGGCTTCAGGCCCTGTTTTGGTTCCGGGTGGCAGGCTGAGCCTGTGGTTAATTCTTCTTCCTGATGGGAAAATAGAGTGACCTGTGCCTGTCCCAACACCAAGAGCTAGTCTCTCATTGGTTCCACGTCTTCCAGTTCATCCTCAGGACAAATTGCAACCTGTACAGAACAGGAGGTTAAAGGTGCTGATGCTCCAAGTAGGGAGATTGCTAGTAAAGCGGCTGGAATAGCGAACCCGGCCACAAGGAGATGAGAAATGAGGTGCGTTTTAGAAACCTTTCCACATCACACGGTGTACCATCTTCTGGGTTTCTCATGCATGTTTTCGATGTAGGAAGATGCCCTTGAACCTGGAGATTTGTGACCCATGCGATGGGTACAACGCAGTATTACTGTAAAGGGTCTGCGTTTGCTCACCCAACCTCACCAAACCTCTCAGCCCCAAGAGTGTCCACCCTTATGTCTCATCCAGCTGTGTGTCTAGATATGGTCAATCCAGGTTGCATCACAGCCCCTGAACGAATTGTGTAAGAATTTCGCTCTCTTTCACTGTCTTTGTTTCATGGGTTATTCAAAGTAATTTATTTTTATAATGGGGTTTAGCTGCTTTTCACTTCTGTGTTTATGCCGCTTTACACCCACTTGACACACTAACAGAGAGATATCTATACATAGGTTTTAAGATTATTACTAGTCAGATATATTCTTGTGCGGTGAATAGGGCGTGTTGAGTCCAGTTCTCTGAGCAAGGAGTAGGTCTTGTCTATTACATATTGGTTTTATGGAACGGTATCTGAGCTAATTTGAAACCCTTGTTTTATGTATCACCCCACCTCACCTTTCCCGTGAAGCAGCCATAGTGTGTTTTCTGCATGTGTGACTCTGTTCTGTTTTGTAATTCAGTTCAAGTGTAACGGTTTTTACATTCCCTCTATCAGTGATACCTTATGAGAAGTGTCCTTTTCTGTGTGACTTATTTCACTTAGAATCGTCGTACCTAAATCCACTCATCATGCTGCTACTAGCCTTATGACAGTGATTTCATGGCTGAGTGATATTCCATTGTACATAAGGACCACAACTTCTTTATCCATTTTTCTCTTTCCTGGGATATTGAAGGTGGAATGAAGTGGAGGTCCTTGTCAACAGAGCAGCCCTAAACTTTGGGGTGCTTGTGTCTTGCTGATTTTTAATTTTCCCAATTTATACCTCCATGAGTGGAAGTGCCCTATGCTCTCTAAGCTTTGCTTTTTAGACGTTTCAGGACTCACCGTACGCTTCTCCAGAGTGGCTGTTGACAATTTACATCCCGCCCATCAGTGTAGCAAGGCTCCCATTTCTCCATGGCCTGTCCTGCATTTCTGGTTTTGAGACTTTTTTCAGCATGGCCCTTTTGACCGATGGGAAGCGAGACATCTTTGTAGCGCTGATTTGCCTTTCCAGGTTGCTTGGTTGGCCAAAAAGGGCGTATGCGTTTTTTCCTGAATATATTCAGGAAAAAACGCATACGCCCTTTTTGGCCAAGGGCATCATTGTCAACGTTTTGCCGCTTTTCATGTGCTTTAAAGGCGATTCGAATCTACCTCCTGAAATCTGTTTCCTGCAATTCTGCCTTGATTTCAAATCCTCTTCTTTGCCTTCCCTCAATATATTTGTGGACGAGAGTTATCATTTATAAGTCTGCAGTTTTGTAAATTGCAGTGCCCTGAACCTCCATTTTACAACTCGCGTTTTTGGGAGATGGCCGCAAAAGCGCACGATGGCTTCAGGCCCTGTACTTGTTCCGGGGCAGGCTGAGCCTGTGGTTAATTCTTCTTCCTGATGGGAAAATAGAGTGACCTGTGCCTGTCCCAACACCAAGAGATAGTCTCTCATTGGTTTCACGTCTTCCCGTTCATCCTCAGGACAAATTGCAACCTGTACGGAACAGGAGGTTAAAGGTGATGATGCTCCAAGGAGGGAGATTGCTAGTAAAGTGGCTGGAATGGCGAACCCGAGCACAAGGAGATGAGAAATGAGGTGCGTTTTAGAAACCTTTCCCCATCACACGGTGTACCATCTTCTGGGTTTCTCATGCATGTTTTCGATGTAGGAAGATGCCCTTGAACCTGGAGATTTGGGACCCATGCGATGGGTACCACACAGTATTACTTTAAAGGGTCTGCGTTTGCTCACCCAACCTCACCAAACCTCTCAGCCCCAAGAGTGTCCACCCTTATGTCTCATCCAGCTGTGTGTCTAGATATGGTCAATCCAGGTTGCATCACAGCCCCTGAACGAATTGTGTAAGAATTTCGCTCTCTTTCACTGTCTTTGTTTCATGGGTTATTCAAAGTAATTTATTTTTATAATGGGGTTTAGCTGCTTTTCACTTCTGTGTTTATGCCGCTTTACACCCACTTGACACACTAACAGAGAGATATCTATACATAGGTTTTAAGATTATTACTAGTCAGATATATTCTTGTGCGGTGAATAGGGCGTGTTGAGTCCAGTTCTCTGAGCAAGGAGTAGGTCTTGTCTATTACATATTGGTTTTATGGAACGGTATCTGAGCTAATTTGAAACCCTTGTTTTATGTATCACCCCACCTCACCTTTCCCGTGAAGCAGCCATAGTGTGTTTTCTGCATGTGTGACTCTGTTCTGTTTTGTAATTCAGTTCAAGTGTAACGGTTTTTACATTCCCTCTATCAGTGATACCTTATGAGAAGTGTCCTTTGCTGTGTGACTTATTTCACTTAGAATCGTCGTACCTAAATCCACTCATCATGCTGCTACTAGCCTTATGACAGTGATTTCATGGCTGAGTGATATTCCATTGTACATAAGGACCACAACTTCTTTATCCATTTTTCTCTTTCCTGGGATATTGAAGGTGGAATGAAGTGGAGGTCCTTGTCAACAGAGCAGCCCTATACTTTGGGGTGCTTGTGTCTTGCTGATTTTTAATTTTCCCAATTTATACCTCCATGAGTGGAAGTGCCCTATGCTCTCTAAGCTTTGCTTTTTAGACGTTTCAGGACTCACCGTACGCTTCTCCAGAGTGGCTGTTGACAATTTACATCCCGCCCATCAGTGTAGCAAGGCTCCCATTTCTCCATGGCCTGTCCTGCATTTCTGGTTTTGACACTTTTTTCAGCATGGCCCTTTTGACCGATGGGAAGCGAGACATCTTTGTAGCGCTGATTTGCCTTTCCAGGTTGCTTGGTTGGCCAAAAAGGGCGTATGCGTTTTTTCCTGAATATATTCAGGAAAAAACGCATACGCCCTTTTTGGCCAAGGGCATCATTGTCAACGTTTTGCCGCTTTTCATGTGCTTTAAAGGCGATTCGAATCTACCTCCTGAAATCTGTTTCCTGCAATTCTGCCTTGATTTCAAATCCTCTTCGTTGCCTTCCCTCAATATATTTGTGGACGAGAGTTATCATTAATAACTCTGCAGGTTTGTGAATTGCAGTGCCCTGAACCTCCATTTTACAACTCGCGTTTTTGGGAGATGGCCGCAAAAGCGCAGGATGGCTTCAGGCCCTGTTCTGGTTCCGGGGGGCAGGCTGAGCCTATGGTTAATTTTTCTTCCTGATGGGAAAATAGAGTGACCTGTGCCTGTCCCAACACCAAGAGCTAGTCTTTCATTGGTTCCACGTATTCCCGTTCATCCTCAGTACAAATTGCAACCTGTACGGAACAGGAAGTTAAAGGTGCTGATGCTCCAAGGAGAGAGATTGCTAGTAAAGTGGCTGGAATGGCGAACCCGGGCACAAGCAGATGAGAAATGAGGTGCGTTTTAGAAACCTTTCCCCATCACACGGTGTACCATCTTCTGGGTATCTCATGCATGTTTTCGATGTAGGAAGATGCCCTTGAACCTGGAGATTTGGGACCCATGCGATGGGTACCACGCAGTATTACTTTAAAGGGTCTGCGTTTGCTCACCCAACCTCACCAAACCTCTCAGCCGCAACAGTGTCCACCCTTATGTCTCATCCAGCTGTGGGTCTAGATATGGTCAATCCAGGTTGCATCACAGCCCCTGAACGCATTGTGTAAGAATTTCTCTCTCTTTCACTGTCTTTGTTTCATGGGTTTTTCAAAGTAATTTATTTTTATAATGGGGTTTAGCTGCTTTTCACTGCTGTGTTTATGCCGCTTTTTACCCACTTGACACACTAACAGAGAGATATCAATACATAGGTTTTAAGATTATTACTAGTCAGATATATTCTTGTGCGGTGAATAGGGCGTGTTGAGTCCAGTTCTCTGAGCAAGGAGTAGGTCTTGTCTATTACATATTGGGTTTATGGAACGGTATCTGAGCTAATTTGAAACCCTTGTTTTATGTATCACCCCACCTCACCTTTCCCGTTAAGCAGCCATAGTGTGTTTTCTGCATGTGTGACTCTGTTCTGTTTTGTAATTCAGTTCAAGTGTAACGGTTTTTACATTCCCTCTATAAGTGATACCTTATGAGAAGTGTCCTTTTCTGTGTGACTTATTTCACTTAGAGTCGTCGTACCTAAATCCACTCATCATGCTGCTACTACCCTTATGACAGTGATTTCATGGCTGAGTGATATTCCATTGTACATAAGGACCACAACTTCTTTATCCATTTTTCTCTTTCCTGGGATATTGAAGGTGGAATGAAGTGGAGGTCCTTGTCAACAGAGCAGCCCTAAACTTTGGGGTGCTTGTGTCTTGCTGATTTTTAATTTTCCCAATTTATACCCCCATGAGTGGAAGTGCCCTATGCTCTCTAAGCTTTGCTTTTTAGACGTTTCAGGACTCACCGTACGCTTCTGCAGAGTGGCTGTTGACAATTTACATCCCGCCCATCAGTGTAGCAATGCTCCCATTTCTCCATGGCCTTTCCTGCATTTCTGGTTTTGACACTTTTTTCAGCATGGCCCTTTTGACCGATGGGAAGCGAGACATCTTTGTAGCGCTGATTTGCCTTTCCAGGTTGCTTGGTTGGCCAAAAAGGGCGTATGCGTTTTTTCCTGAATATATTCAGGAAAAAACGCATACGCCCTTTTTGGCCAAGGGCATCATTGTCAACGTTTTGCCGCTTTTCATGTGCTTTAAAGGCGATTCGAATCTACCTCCTGAAATCTGTTTCCTGCAATTCTGCCTTGATTTCAAATCCTCTTCTTTGCCTTCCCTCAATATATTTGTGGACGAGAGTTATCATTTATAAGTCTGCAGGTTTGTGAATTGTAGTGCCCTGAACCTCCATTTTACAACTCGCTTTTTAGAGAGCTGGCCGCAATAGCGCAGGATGGCTTCAGGCCCTGTTTTGGTTCCGGGTGGCAGGCTGAGCCTGTGGTTAATTCTTCTTCCTGATGGGAAAATAGAGTGACCTGTGCCTGTCCCAACACCAAGAGCTAGTCTCTCATTGGTTCCACGTCTTCCAGTTCATCCTCAGGACAAATTGCAACCTGTACAGAACAGGAGGTTAAAGGTGCTGATGCTCCAAGTAGGGAGATTGCTAGTAAAGCGGCTGGAATAGCGAACCCGGCCACAAGGAGATGAGAAATGAGGTGCGTTTTAGAAACCTTTCCACATCACACGGTGTACCATCTTCTGGGTTTCTCATGCATGTTTTCGATGTAGGAAGATGCCCTTGAACCTGGAGATTTGTGACCCATGCGATGGGTACAACGCAGTATTACTGTAAAGGGTCTGCGTTTGCTCACCCAACCTCACCAAACCTCTCAGCCCCAAGAGTGTCCACCCTTATGTCTCATCCAGCTGTGTGTCTAGATATGGTCAATCCAGGTTGCATCACAGCCCCTGAACGAATTGTGTAAGAATTTCGCTCTCTTTCACTGTCTTTGTTTCATGGGTTATTCAAAGTAATTTATTTTTATAATGGGGTTTAGCTGCTTTTCACTTCTGTGTTTATGCCGCTTTACACCCACTTGACACACTAACAGAGAGATATCTATACATAGGTTTTAAGATTATTACTAGTCAGATATATTCTTGTGCGGTGAATAGGGCGTGTTGAGTCCAGTTCTCTGAGCAAGGAGTAGGTCTTGTCTATTACATATTGGTTTTATGGAACGGTATCTGAGCTAATTTGAAACCCTTGTTTTATGTATCACCCCACCTCACCTTTCCCGTTAAGCAGCCATAGTGTGTTTTCTGCATGTGTGACTCTGTTCTGTTTTGTAATTCAGTTCAAGTGTAACGGTTTTTACATTCCCTCTATCAGTGATACCTTATGAGAAGTGTCCTTTTCTGTGTGACTTATTTCACTTAGAATCGTCGAACCTAAATCCACTCATCATGCTGCTACTAGCCTTATGACATTGATTTCATGGCTGAGTGATATTCCATTGTACATAAGGACCACAACTTCTTTATCCATTTTTCTCTTTCCTGGGATATTGAAGGTGGAATGAAGTGGAGGTCCTTGTCAACAGAGCAGCCCTAAACTTTGGGGTACTTGTGTCTTGCTGATTTTTCATTTTCCCAATTTATACCCCCATGAGTGGAAGTGCCCTATGCTCTCTAAGCTTTGCTTTTTAGACGTTTCAGGACTCACCGTACGCTTCTCCAGAGTGGCTGTTGACAATTTACATCCCGCCCATCAGTGTAGCAAGGCTCCCATTTCTCCATGGCCTGTCCTGCATTTTTGGTTTTGAGACTTTTTTCAGCATGGCCCTTTTGACCGATGGGAAGCGAGACATCTTTGTAGCGCTGATTTGCCTTTCCAGGTTGCTTGGTTGGCCAAAAAGGGCGTATGCGTTTTTTCCTGAATATATTCAGGAAAAAACGCATACGCCCTTTTTGGCCAAGGGCATCATTGTCAACGTTTTGCCGCTTTTCATGTGCTTTAAAGGAGCTTCGTATCTACCTCCTGAAATCTGTTTCCTGCAATTCTGCCTTGATTTCAAATCCTCTTCTTTGCCTTCCCTCAATATATTTGTGGACGAGAGTTATCATTTATAACTCTGCAGGTTTGTGAATTGCAGTGCCCTGAACCTCCATTTTACAACTCGCTTTTTAGGGAGCTGGCCGCAAAAGCGCAGGATGCCTTCAGGCCCTGTTCTGGTTCCGGGGGCAGGATGAGCCTGTGGTTAATTCTTCTTCCTGATGGGAAAATAGAGTGACCTGTGCCTGTCCCAACACCAAGAGCTAGTCTCTCATTGGTTCCACGTCTTCCCGTTCATCCTCAGGACAAATTGCAACCTGTACGGAACAGGTGGTTAAAGGTGCTGATGCTCCAAGTAGGGAGATTGCTAGTAAAGCGGCTGGAATAGCGAACCCGGCCACAAGGAGATGAGAAATGAGGTGCGTTTTAGAAACCTTTCCCCATCACACGGTGTACCATCTTCTGGGTATCTCATGCATGTTTTCGATGTAGGAAGATGCCCTTGAACCTGGAGATTTGTGACCCATGCGATGGGTACCATGCAGTATTACTGTAAAGGGTCTGCGTTTGCTCACCCAACCTCACCAAACCTCTCAGCCCCAAGAGTGTCCACCCTTATGTCTCATCCAGCTGTGGGTCTAGATATGGTCAATCCAGGTTGCATCACAGCCCCTGAACGAATTGTGTAAGAATTTCGCTCTCTTTCACTGTCTTTGTTTCATGGGTTTTTCAAAGTAATTTATTTTTATAATGGGGTTTAGCTGCTTTTCACTTCTGTGTTTATGCCGCTTTACACCCACTTGACACACTAACAGAGAGATATCTATACATAGGTTTTAAGATTATTACTAGTCAGATATATTCTTGTGCGGTGAGTAGGGCGTGTTGAGTCCAGTTCTCTGAGCAAGGAGTAGGTCTTGTCTATTACATATTGGTTTTATGGAACGGTATCTGAGCTAATTTGAAACCATTGTTTTATGTATCACCCCACCTCACCTTTCCCGTTAAGCAGCCATAGTGTGTTTTCTGCATGTGTGACTCTGTTCTGTTTTGTAATTCAGTTCAAGTGTAACGGTTTTTACATTCCCTCTATCAGTGATACCTTATGAGAAGTGTCCTTTTCTGTGTGACTTATTTCACTTAGAATCGTCGTACCTAAATCCACTCATCATGCTGCTACTAGCCTTATGACATTGATTTCATGGCTGAGTGATATTCCATTGTACATAAGGACCACAACTTCTTTATCCATTTTTCTCTTTCCTGGGATATTGAAGGTGGAATGAAGTGGAGGTCCTTGTCAACAGAGCAGCCCTAAACTTTGGGGTGCTTGTGTCTTGCTGATTTTTAATTTTCCCAATTTATACCCCCATGAGTGGAAGTGCCCTATGCTCTCTAAGCTTTGCTTTTTAGACGTTTCAGGACTCACCGTACGCTTCTCCAGAGTGGCTGTTGACAATTTACATCCCGCCCATCAGTGTAGCAAGGCTCCCATTTCTCCATGGCCTGTCCTGCATTTCTGGTTTTGACACTTTTTTCAGCATGGCCCTTTTGACCGATGGGAAGCGAGACATCTTTGTAGCGCTGATTTGCCTTTCCAGGTTGCTTGGTTGGCCAAAAAGGGCGTATGCGTTTTTTCCTGAATATATTCAGGAAAAAACGCATACGCCCTTTTTGGCCAAGGGCATCATTTTCAACATTTTGCCGCTTTTCATGTGCTTTAAAGGCGATTCGAATCTACCTCCTGAAATCTGTTTCCTGCAATTCTGCCTTGATTTCAAATTCTCTTCTTTGCCTTCCCTCAATATATTTGTGGACGAGAGTTATCATTTATAAGTCTGCAGTTTTGTGAATTGCAGTGCCCTGAACCTCCATTTTACAACTCGCTTTTTAGGGAGCTGGCTGCAATAGCGCAGGATGGCTTCAGACCCTGTTCTGGTTCCGGGTGGCAGGCTGAGCCTGTGGTTAATTCTTCTTCCTGATAGGAAAATAGAGTGACCTGTGCCTGTCCCAACACCAAGAGCTAGTCTCTCATTGGTTCCACGTCTTCCCGTTCATCCTCAGGACAAATTGCAACCTGTACGGAACAGGAGGTTAAAGGTGATGATGCTCCAAGGAGGGAGATTGCTAGTAAAGTGGCTGGAATGGCGAACCCGAGCACAAGGAGATGAGAAATGAGGTGCGTTTTAGAAACCTTTCCCCATCACACGGTGTACCATCTTCTGGGTTTCTCATGCATGTTTTCGATGTAGGAAGATTCCCTTGAACCTGGAGATTTGGGACCCATGCGATGGGTACCACGCAGTATTACTTTAAAGGGTCTGCGTTTGCTCACCCAACCTCACCAAACCTCTCAGCCGCAACAGTGTTCACCCTTATGTCTCATCCAGCTGTGGGTCTAGATATGGTCAATCCAGGTTGCATCACAGCCCCTGAACGCATTGTGTAAGAATTTCACTCTCTTTCACTGTCTTTGTTTCATGGGTTTTTCAAAGTAATTTATTTTTATAATGGGGTTTAGCTGCTTTTCACTGCTGTGTTTATGCCGCTTTACACCCACTTGACACACTAACAGAGAGATATCAATACATAGCTTTTAAGATTATTACTAGTCAGATATATTCTTGTGCGGTGAATAGGGCGTGTTGAGTCCAGTTCTCTGAGCAAGGAGTAGGTCTTGTCTATTACATATTGGGTTTATGGAACGGTATCTGAGCTAATTTGAAACCCTTGTTTTATGTATCACCCCACCTCACCTTTCCCGTTAAGCAGCCATAGTGTGTTTTCTGCATGTGTGACTCTGTTCTGTTTTGTAATTCAGTTCAAGTGTAACGGTTTTTACATTCCCTCTATAAGTGATACCTTATGAGAAGTGTCCTTTTCTGTGTGACTTATTTCACTTGGATTCGTCGTACCTAAATCCACTCATCATGCTGCTACTAGCCTTATGACATTGATTTCACGGCTGAGTGATATTCCATTGTACATAAGGACCACAACTTCTTTATCCATTTTTCTCTTTCCTGGGATATTGAAGGTGGAATGAAGTGGAGGTCCTTGTCAACAGAGCAGCCCTAAACTTTGGGGTGCTTGTGTCTTGCTGATTTTTAATTTTCCCAATTTATACCCCCATGAGTGGAAGTGCCCTATGCTCTCTAAGCTTTGCTTTTTAGACGTTTCAGGACTCACCGTACACTTCTCCAGAGTGGCTGTTGACAATTTACATCCCGCCCATCAGTGTAGCAAGGCTCCCATTTCTCCATGGCCTGTCCTGCATTTTTGGTTTTGAGACTTTTTTCAGCATGGCCCTTTTGACCGATGGGAAGCGAGACATCTTTGTAGCGCTGATTTGCCTTTCCAGGTTGCTTGGTTGGCCAAAAAGTGCGTATGCGTTTTTTCCTGAATATATTCAGGAAAAAACGCATACGCCCTTTTTGGCCAAGGGCATCATTGTCAACGTTTTGCCGCTTTTCATGTGCTTTAAAGGCGATTCGAATCTACCTCCTGAAATCTGTTTCCTGCAATTCTGCCTTGATTTCAAATCCTCTTCTTTGCCTTCCCTCAATATATTTGTGGACGAGAGTTATCATTTATAACTCTGCAGGTTTGTGAATTGCAGTGCCCTGAACCTCCATTTTACAACTCGCTTTTTAGGGAGCTGGCCGCAAAAGCGCAGGATGCCTTCAGGCCCTGTTCTGGTTCCGGGGGCAGGCTGAGCCTGTGGTTAATTCTTCTTCCTGATGGGAAAATAGAGTGACCTGTGCCTGTCCCAACACCAAGAGCTAGTCTCTCATTGGTTCCACGTCTTCCAGTTCATCCTCAGGACAAATTGCAACCTGTACGGAACAGGAGGTTAAAGGTGCTGATGCTCCAAGTAGGGAGATTGCTAGTAAAGCGGCTGGAATAGCGAACCCGGCCACAAGGAGATGAGAAATGAGGTGCGTTTTAGAAACTTTTCCACATCACACGGTGTACCATCTTCTGGGTTTCTCATGCATGTTTTCGATGTAGGAAGATGCCCTTGAACCTGGAGATTTGGGACCCATGCGATGGGTACCATGCAGTATTACTGTAAAGGGTCTGCGTTTGCTCACCCAACTTCACCAAACCTCTCAGCCCCAAGAGTGTCCACCCTTATGTCTCATCCAGCTGTGGGTCTAGATATGGTCAATCCAGGTTGCATCACAGCCCCTGAACGAATTGTGTAAGAATTTCGCTCTCTTTCACTGTCTTTGTTTCATGGGTTATTCAAAGTAATTTATTTTTATAATGGGGTTTAGCTGCTTTTCACTTCTGTGTTTATGCCGCTTTACACCCACTTGACACACTAACAGAGAGATATCTATACATAGGTTTTAAGATTATTACTAGTCAGATATATTCTTGTGCGGTGAATAGGGCGTGTTGAGTCCAGTTCTCTGAGCAAGGAGTAGGTCTTGTCTATTACATATTGGTTTTATGGAACGGTATCTGAGCTAATTTGAAACCCTTGTTTTATGTATCACCCCACCTCACCTTTCCCGTGAAGCAGCCATAGTGTGTTTTCTGCATGTGTGACTCTGTTCTGTTTTGTAATTCAGTTCAAGTGTAACGGTTTTTACATTCCCTCTATCAGTGATACCTTATGAGAAGTGTCCTTTGCTGTGTGACTTATTTCACTTAGAATCGTCGTACCTAAATCCACTCATCATGCTGCTACTAGCCTTATGACAGTGATTTCATGGCTGAGTGATATTCCATTGTACATAAGGACCACAACTTCTTTATCCATTTTTCTCTTTCCTGGGATATTGAAGGTGGAATGAAGTGGAGGTCCTTGTCAACAGAGCAGCCCTATACTTTGGGGTGCTTGTGTCTTGCTGATTTTTAATTTTCCCAATTTATACCTCCATGAGTGGAAGTGCCCTATGCTCTCTAAGCTTTGCTTTTTAGACGTTTCAGGACTCACCGTACGCTTCTCCAGAGTGGCTGTTGACAATTTACATCCCGCCCATCAGTGTAGCAAGGCTCCCATTTCTCCATGGCCTGTCCTGCATTTCTGGTTTTGACACTTTTTTCAGCATGGCCCTTTTGACCGATGGGAAGCGAGACATCTTTGTAGCGCTGATTTGCCTTTCCAGGTTGCTTGGTTGGCCAAAAAGGGCGTATGCGTTTTTTCCTGAATATATTCAGGAAAAAACGCATACGCCCTTTTTGGCCAAGGGCATCATTGTCAACGTTTTGCCGCTTTTCATGTGCTTTAAAGGCGATTCGAATCTACCTCCTGAAATCTGTTTCCTGCAATTCTGCCTTGATTTCAAATCCTCTTCGTTGCCTTCCCTCAATATATTTGTGGACGAGAGTTATCATTAATAACTCTGCAGGTTTGTGAATTGCAGTGCCCTGAACCTCCATTTTACAACTCGCGTTTTTGGGAGATGGCCGCAAAAGCGCAGGATGGCTTCAGGCCCTGTTCTGGTTCCGGGGGGCAGGCTGAGCCTATGGTTAATTTTTCTTCCTGATGGGAAAATAGAGTGACCTGTGCCTGTCCCAACACCAAGAGCTAGTCTTTCATTGGTTCCACGTATTCCCGTTCATCCTCAGTACAAATTGCAACCTGTACGGAACAGGAAGTTAAAGGTGCTGATGCTCCAAGGAGAGAGATTGCTAGTAAAGTGGCTGGAATGGCGAACCCGGGCACAAGCAGATGAGAAATGAGGTGCGTTTTAGAAACCTTTCCCCATCACACGGTGTACCATCTTCTGGGTATCTCATGCATGTTTTCGATGTAGGAAGATGCCCTTGAACCTGGAGATTTGGGACCCATGCGATGGGTACCACGCAGTATTACTTTAAAGGGTCTGCGTTTGCTCACCCAACCTCACCAAACCTCTCAGCCGCAACAGTGTCCACCCTTATGTCTCATCCAGCTGTGGGTCTAGATATGGTCAATCCAGGTTGCATCACAGCCCCTGAACGCATTGTGTAAGAATTTCTCTCTCTTTCACTGTCTTTGTTTCATGGGTTTTTCAAAGTAATTTATTTTTATAATGGGGTTTAGCTGCTTTTCACTGCTGTGTTTATGCCGCTTTTTACCCACTTGACACACTAACAGAGAGATATCAATACATAGGTTTTAAGATTATTACTAGTCAGATATATTCTTGTGCGGTGAATAGGGCGTGTTGAGTCCAGTTCTCTGAGCAAGGAGTAGGTCTTGTCTATTACATATTGGGTTTATGGAACGGTATCTGAGCTAATTTGAAACCCTTGTTTTATGTATCACCCCACCTCACCTTTCCCGTTAAGCAGCCATAGTGTGTTTTCTGCATGTGTGACTCTGTTCTGTTTTGTAATTCAGTTCAAGTGTAACGGTTTTTACATTCCCTCTATAAGTGATACCTTATGAGAAGTGTCCTTTTCTGTGTGACTTATTTCACTTAGAGTCGTCGTACCTAAATCCACTCATCATGCTGCTACTACCCTTATGACAGTGATTTCATGGCTGAGTGATATTCCATTGTACATAAGGACCACAACTTCTTTATCCATTTTTCTCTTTCCTGGGATATTGAAGGTGGAATGAAGTGGAGGTCCTTGTCAACAGAGCAGCCCTAAACTTTGGGGTGCTTGTGTCTTGCTGATTTTTAATTTTCCCAATTTATACCCCCATGAGTGGAAGTGCCCTATGCTCTCTAAGCTTTGCTTTTTAGACGTTTCAGGACTCACCGTACGCTTCTGCAGAGTGGCTGTTGACAATTTACATCCCGCCCATCAGTGTAGCAATGCTCCCATTTCTCCATGGCCTTTCCTGCATTTCTGGGTTTGACACTTTTTTCAGCATGGCCCTTTTGACCGATGGGAAGCGAGACATCTTTGTAGCGCTGATTTGCCTTTCCAGGTTGCTTGGTTGGCCAAAAAGGGCGTATGCGTTTTTTCCTGAATATATTCAGGAAAAAACGCATACGCCCTTTTTGGCCAAGGGCATCATTGTCAACGTTTTGCCGCTTTTCATGTGCTTTAAAGGCGATTCGAATCTACCTCCTGAAATCTGTTTCCTGCAATTCTGCCTTGATTTCAAATCCTCTTCTTTGCCTTCCCTCAATATATTTGTGGACGAGAGTTATCATTTATAAGTCTGCAGGTTTGTGAATTGTAGTGCCCTGAACCTCCATTTTACAACTCGCTTTTTAGAGAGCTGGCCGCAATAGCGCAGGATGGCTTCAGGCCCTGTTTTGGTTCCGGGTGGCAGGCTGAGCCTGTGGTTAATTCTTCTTCCTGATGGGAAAATAGAGTGACCTGTGCCTGTCCCAACACCAAGAGCTAGTCTCTCATTGGTTCCACGTCTTCCAGTTCATCCTCAGGACAAATTGCAACCTGTACAGAACAGGAGGTTAAAGGTGCTGATGCTCCAAGTAGGGAGATTGCTAGTAAAGCGGCTGGAATAGCGAACCCGGCCACAAGGAGATGAGAAATGAGGTGCGTTTTAGAAACCTTTCCACATCACACGGTGTACCATCTTCTGGGTTTCTCATGCATGTTTTCGATGTAGGAAGATGCCCTTGAACCTGGAGATTTGTGACCCATGCGATGGGTACAACGCAGTATTACTGTAAAGGGTCTGCGTTTGCTCACCCAACCTCACCAAACCTCTCAGCCCCAAGAGTGTCCACCCTTATGTCTCATCCAGCTGTGTGTCTAGATATGGTCAATCCAGGTTGCATCACAGCCCCTGAACGAATTGTGTAAGAATTTCGCTCTCTTTCACTGTCTTTGTTTCATGGGTTATTCAAAGTAATTTATTTTTATAATGGGGTTTAGCTGCTTTTCACTTCTGTGTTTATGCCGCTTTACACCCACTTGACACACTAACAGAGAGATATCTATACATAGGTTTTAAGATTATTACTAGTCAGATATATTCTTGTGCGGTGAATAGGGCGTGTTGAGTCCAGTTCTCTGAGCAAGGAGTAGGTCTTGTCTATTACATATTGGTTTTATGGAACGGTATCTGAGCTAATTTGAAACCCTTGTTTTATGTATCACCCCACCTCACCTTTCCCGTGAAGCAGCCATAGTGTGTTTTCTGCATGTGTGACTCTGTTCTGTTTTGTAATTCAGTTCAAGTGTAACGGTTTTTACATTCCCTCTATCAGTGATACCTTATGAGAAGTGTCCTTTTCTGTGTGACTTATTTCACTTAGAATCGTCGAACCTAAATCCACTCATCATGCTGCTACTAGCCTTATGACATTGATTTCATGGCTGAGTGATATTCCATTGTACATAAGGACCACAACTTCTTTATCCATTTTTCTCTTTCCTGGGATATTGAAGGTGGAATGAAGTGGAGGTCCTTGTCAACAGAGCAGCCCTAAACTTTGGGGTACTTGTGTCTTGCTGATTTTTCATTTTCCCAATTTATACCCCCATGAGTGGAAGTGCCCTATGCTCTCTAAGCTTTGCTTTTTAGACGTTTCAGGACTCACCGTACGCTTCTCCAGAGTGGCTGTTGACAATTTACATCCCGCCCATCAGTGTAGCAAGGCTCCCATTTCTCCATGGCCTGTCCTGCATTTTTGGTTTTGAGACTTTTTTCAGCATGGCCCTTTTGACCGATGGGAAGCGAGACATCTTTGTAGCGCTGATTTGCCTTTCCAGGTTGCTTGGTTGGCCAAAAAGGGCGTATGCGTTTTTTCCTGAATATATTCAGGAAAAAACGCATACGCCCTTTTTGGCCAAGGGCATCATTGTCAACGTTTTGCCGCTTTTCATGTGCTTTAAAGGAGCTTCGTATCTACCTCCTGAAATCTGTTTCCTGCAATTCTGCCTTGATTTCAAATCCTCTTCTTTGCCTTCCCTCAATATATTTGTGGACGAGAGTTATCATTTATAACTCTGCAGGTTTGTGAATTGCAGTGCCCTGAACCTCCATTTTACAACTCGCTTTTTAGGGAGCTGGCCGCAAAAGCGCAGGATGCCTTCAGGCCCTGTTCTGGTTCCGGGGGCAGGATGAGCCTGTGGTTAATTCTTCTTCCTGATGGGAAAATAGAGTGACCTGTGCCTGTCCCAACACCAAGAGCTAGTCTCTCATTGGTTCCACGTCTTCCCGTTCATCCTCAGGACAAATTGCAACCTGTACGGAACAGGTGGTTAAAGGTGCTGATGCTCCAAGTAGGGAGATTGCTAGTAAAGCGGCTGGAATAGCGAACCCGGCCACAAGGAGATGAGAAATGAGGTGCGTTTTAGAAACCTTTCCCCATCACACGGTGTACCATCTTCTGGGTATCTCATGCATGTTTTCGATGTAGGAAGATGCCCTTGAACCTGGAGATTTGTGACCCATGCGATGGGTACCATGCAGTATTACTGTAAAGGGTCTGCGTTTGCTCACCCAACCTCACCAAACCTCTCAGCCCCAAGAGTGTCCACCCTTATGTCTCATCCAGCTGTGGGTCTAGATATGGTCAATCCAGGTTGCATCACAGCCCCTGAACGAATTGTGTAAGAATTTCGCTCTCTTTCACTGTCTTTGTTTCATGGGTTTTTCAAAGTAATTTATTTTTATAATGGGGTTTAGCTGCTTTTCACTTCTGTGTTTATGCCGCTTTACACCCACTTGACACACTAACAGAGAGATATCTATACATAGGTTTTAAGATTATTACTAGTCAGATATATTCTTGTGCGGTGAGTAGGGCGTGTTGAGTCCAGTTCTCTGAGCAAGGAGTAGGTCTTGTCTATTACATATTGGTTTTATGGAACGGTATCTGAGCTAATTTGAAACCATTGTTTTATGTATCACCCCACCTCACCTTTCCCGTTAAGCAGCCATAGTGTGTTTTCTGCATGTGTGACTCTGTTCTGTTTTGTAATTCAGTTCAAGTGTAACGGTTTTTACATTCCCTCTATCAGTGATACCTTATGAGAAGTGTCCTTTTCTGTGTGACTTATTTCACTTAGAATCGTCGTACCTAAATCCACTCATCATGCTGCTACTAGCCTTATGACATTGATTTCATGGCTGAGTGATATTCCATTGTACATAAGGACCACAACTTCTTTATCCATTTTTCTCTTTCCTGGGATATTGAAGGTGGAATGAAGTGGAGGTCCTTGTCAACAGAGCAGCCCTAAACTTTGGGGTGCTTGTGTCTTGCTGATTTTTAATTTTCCCAATTTATACCCCCATGAGTGGAAGTGCCCTATGCTCTCTAAGCTTTGCTTTTTAGACGTTTCAGGACTCACCGTACGCTTCTCCAGAGTGGCTGTTGACAATTTACATCCCGCCCATCAGTGTAGCAAGGCTCCCATTTCTCCATGGCCTGTCCTGCATTTCTGGTTTTGACACTTTTTTCAGCATGGCCCTTTTGACCGATGGGAAGCGAGACATCTTTGTAGCGCTGATTTGCCTTTCCAGGTTGCTTGGTTGGCCAAAAAGGGCGTATGCGTTTTTTCCTGAATATATTCAGGAAAAAACGCATACGCCCTTTTTGGCCAAGGGCATCATTTTCAACATTTTGCCGCTTTTCATGTGCTTTAAAGGCGATTCGAATCTACCTCCTGAAATCTGTTTCCTGCAATTCTGCCTTGATTTCAAATTCTCTTCTTTGCCTTCCCTCAATATATTTGTGGACGAGAGTTATCATTTATAAGTCTGCAGTTTTGTGAATTGCAGTGCCCTGAACCTCCATTTTACAACTCGCTTTTTAGGGAGCTGGCTGCAATAGCGCAGGATGGCTTCAGACCCTGTTCTGGTTCCGGGTGGCAGGCTGAGCCTGTGGTTAATTCTTCTTCCTGATAGGAAAATAGAGTGACCTGTGCCTGTCCCAACACCAAGAGCTAGTCTCTCATTGGTTCCACGTCTTCCCGTTCATCCTCAGGACAAATTGCAACCTGTACGGAACAGGAGGTTAAAGGTGATGATGCTCCAAGGAGGGAGATTGCTAGTAAAGTGGCTGGAATGGCGAACCCGAGCACAAGGAGATGAGAAATGAGGTGCGTTTTAGAAACCTTTCCCCATCACACGGTGTACCATCTTCTGGGTTTCTCATGCATGTTTTCGATGTAGGAAGATTCCCTTGAACCTGGAGATTTGGGACCCATGCGATGGGTACCACGCAGTATTACTTTAAAGGGTCTGCGTTTGCTCACCCAACCTCACCAAACCTCTCAGCCGCAACAGTGTTCACCCTTATGTCTCATCCAGCTGTGGGTCTAGATATGGTCAATCCAGGTTGCATCACAGCCCCTGAACGCATTGTGTAAGAATTTCACTCTCTTTCACTGTCTTTGTTTCATGGGTTTTTCAAAGTAATTTATTTTTATAATGGGGTTTAGCTGCTTTTCACTGCTGTGTTTATGCCGCTTTACACCCACTTGACACACTAACAGAGAGATATCAATACATAGCTTTTAAGATTATTACTAGTCAGATATATTCTTGTGCGGTGAATAGGGCGTGTTGAGTCCAGTTCTCTGAGCAAGGAGTAGGTCTTGTCTATTACATATTGGGTTTATGGAACGGTATCTGAGCTAATTTGAAACCCTTGTTTTATGTATCACCCCACCTCACCTTTCCCGTTAAGCAGCCATAGTGTGTTTTCTGCATGTGTGACTCTGTTCTGTTTTGTAATTCAGTTCAAGTGTAACGGTTTTTACATTCCCTCTATAAGTGATACCTTATGAGAAGTGTCCTTTTCTGTGTGACTTATTTCACTTGGATTCGTCGTACCTAAATCCACTCATCATGCTGCTACTAGCCTTATGACATTGATTTCACGGCTGAGTGATATTCCATTGTACATAAGGACCACAACTTCTTTATCCATTTTTCTCTTTCCTGGGATATTGAAGGTGGAATGAAGTGGAGGTCCTTGTCAACAGAGCAGCCCTAAACTTTGGGGTGCTTGTGTCTTGCTGATTTTTAATTTTCCCAATTTATACCCCCATGAGTGGAAGTGCCCTATGCTCTCTAAGCTTTGCTTTTTAGACGTTTCAGGACTCACCGTACACTTCTCCAGAGTGGCTGTTGACAATTTACATCCCGCCCATCAGTGTAGCAAGGCTCCCATTTCTCCATGGCCTGTCCTGCATTTTTGGTTTTGAGACTTTTTTCAGCATGGCCCTTTTGACCGATGGGAAGCGAGACATCTTTGTAGCGCTGATTTGCCTTTCCAGGTTGCTTGGTTGGCCAAAAAGTGCGTATGCGTTTTTTCCTGAATATATTCAGGAAAAAACGCATACGCCCTTTTTGGCCAAGGGCATCATTGTCAACGTTTTGCCGCTTTTCATGTGCTTTAAAGGCGATTCGAATCTACCTCCTGAAATCTGTTTCCTGCAATTCTGCCTTGATTTCAAATCCTCTTCTTTGCCTTCCCTCAATATATTTGTGGACGAGAGTTATCATTTATAACTCTGCAGGTTTGTGAATTGCAGTGCCCTGAACCTCCATTTTACAACTCGCTTTTTAGGGAGCTGGCCGCAAAAGCGCAGGATGCCTTCAGGCCCTGTTCTGGTTCCGGGGGCAGGCTGAGCCTGTGGTTAATTCTTCTTCCTGATGGGAAAATAGAGTGACCTGTGCCTGTCCCAACACCAAGAGCTAGTCTCTCATTGGTTCCACGTCTTCCAGTTCATCCTCAGGACAAATTGCAACCTGTACGGAACAGGAGGTTAAAGGTGCTGATGCTCCAAGTAGGGAGATTGCTAGTAAAGCGGCTGGAATAGCGAACCCGGCCACAAGGAGATGAGAAATGAGGTGCGTTTTAGAAACTTTTCCACATCACACGGTGTACCATCTTCTGGGTTTCTCATGCATGTTTTCGATGTAGGAAGATGCCCTTGAACCTGGAGATTTGGGACCCATGCGATGGGTACCATGCAGTATTACTGTAAAGGGTCTGCGTTTGCTCACCCAACTTCACCAAACCTCTCAGCCCCAAGAGTGTCCACCCTTATGTCTCATCCAGCTGTGGGTCTAGATATGGTCAATCCAGGTTGCATCACAGCCCCTGAACGAATTGTGTAAGAATTTCGCTCTCTTTCACTGTCTTTGTTTCATGGGTTATTCAAAGTAATTTATTTTTATAATGGGGTTTAGCTGCTTTTCACTTCTGTGTTTATGCCGCTTTACACCCACTTGACACACTAACAGAGAGATATCTATACATAGGTTTTAAGATTATTACTAGTCAGATATATTCTTGTGCGGTGAATAGGGCGTGTTGAGTCCAGTTCTCTGAGCAAGGAGTAGGTCTTGTCTATTACATATTGGTTTTATGGAACGGTATCTGAGCTAATTTGAAACCCTTGTTTTATGTATCACCCCACCTCACCTTTCCCGTGAAGCAGCCATAGTGTGTTTTCTGCATGTGTGACTCTGTTCTGTTTTGTAATTCAGTTCAAGTGTAACGGTTTTTACATTCCCTCTATCAGTGATACCTTATGAGAAGTGTCCTTTTCTGTGTGACTTATTTCACTTAGAATCGTCGTACCTAAATCCACTCATCATGCTGCTACTAGCTTTATGACATTGATTTCATGGCTGAGTGATATTCCATTGTACATAAGGACCACAACTTCTTTATCCATTTTTCTCTTTCCTGGGATATTTAAGGTGGAATGAAGTGGAGGTCCTTGTCAACAGAGCAGCCCTAAACTTTGGGGTGCTTGTGTCTTGCTGATTTTTAATTTTCCCAATTTATACCCCCATGAGTGGAAGTGCCCTATGCTCTCTAAGCTTTGCTTTTTAGACGTTTCAGGACTCACCGTACGCTTCTCCAGAGTGGCTGTTGACAATTTACATCCCGCCCATCAGTGTAGCAAGGCTCCCATTTCTCCATGGCCTGTCCTGCATTTCTGGTTTTGACACTTTTTTCAGCATGGCCCTTTTGACCGATGGGAAGCGAGACATCTTTGTAGCGCTGATTTGCCTTTCCAGGTTGCTTGGTTGGCCAAAAAGGGCGTATGCGTTTTTTCCTGAATATATTCAGGAAAAAACGCATACGCCCTTTTTGGCCAAGGGCATCATTGTCAACGTTTTGCCGCTTTTCATGTGCTTTAAAGGCGATTCGAATCTACCTCCTGAAATCTGTTTCCTGCAATTCTGCCTTGATTTCAAATCCTCTTCTTTGCCTTCCCTCAATATATTTGTGGACGAGAGTTATCATTTATAACTCTGCAGGTTTGTGAATTGCAGTGCCCTGAACCTCCATTTTACAACTCGCGTTTTTGGGAGATGGCCGCAAAAGCGCAGGATGGCTTCAGGCCCTGTTCTTGTTCCGGGGGGCAGGCTGAGCCTGTGGTTAATTCTTCTTCCTGATGGGAAAATAGAGTGACCTGTGCCTGTCCCAACAGCAAGAGATAGTCTCTCATTGGTTTCACGTCTTCCCGTTCATCCTCAGGACAAATTGCAACCTGTACGGAACAGGAGGTTAAAGGTGATGATGCTCCAAGGAGGGAGATTGCTAGTAAAGTGGCTGGAATGGCGAACCCGAGCACAAGGAGATGAGAAATGAATTGCGTTTTAGAAACCTTTCCCCATCACACGGTGTACCATCTTCTGGGTTTCTCATGCATGTTTCTGATGTAGGAAGATGCCCTTGAACCTGGAGATTTGGGACCCATGCGATGGGTACCACGCAATATTACTTTAAAGGGGCTGCGTTTGCTCACCCAACCTCACCAAACCTCTCAGCCGCAACAGTGTCCACCCTTATGTCTCATCCAGCTGTGGGTCTAGATATGGTCAATCCAGGTTGCATCACAGCCCCTGAACGCATTGTGTAAGAATTTCGCTCTCTTTCACTGTCTTTGTTTCATGGGTTTTTCAAAGTAATTTATTTTTATAATGGGGTTTAGCTGCTTTTCACTGCTGTGTTTATGCCGCTTTACACCCACTTGACACACTAACAGAGAGATATCAATACATAGGTTTTAAGATTATTACTAGTCAGATATATTCTTGTGCGGTGAATAGGGCGTGTTGAGTCCAGTTCTCTGAGCAAGGAGTAGGTCTTGTCTATTACATATTGGGTTTATGGAACGGTATCTGAGCTAATTTGAAACCCTTGTTTTATGTATCACCCCACCTCACCTTTCCCGTTAAGCAGCCATAGTGTGTTTTCTGCATGTGTGACTCTGTTCTGTTTTGTAATACAGTTCAAGTGTAACGGTTTTTACATTCCCTCTATAAGTGATACCTTATGAGAAGTGTCCTTTTCTGTGTGACTTATTTCACTTAGAATCGTCGTACCTAAATCCACTCATCATGCTGCTACTAGCCTTATGACATTGATTTCATGGCTGAGTGATATTCCATTGTACATAAGGACCACAACTTCTTTATCCATTTTTCTCTTTCCTGGGATATTGAAGGTGGAATGAAGTGGAGGTCCTTGTCAACAGAGCAGCGCTAAACTTTGGGGTGCTTGTGTCTTGCTGATTTTTAATTTTCCCAATTTATACCCCCATGAGTGGAAGTGCCCTATGCTCTCTAAGCTTTGCTTTTTAGACGTTTCAGGACTCACCGTACACTTCTCCAGAGTGGCTGTTGACAATTTACATCCCGCCCATCAGTGTAGCAAGGCTCCCATTTCTCCATGGCCTGTCCTGCATTTTTGGTTTTGAGACTTTTTTCAGCATGGCCCTTTTGACCGATGGGAAGCGAGACATCTTTGTAGCGCTGATTTGCCTTTCCAGGTTGCTTGGTTGGCCAAAAACGGCGTATGCGTTTTTTCCTGAATATATTCAGGAAAAAACGCATACGCCCTTTTCGGCCAAGGGCATCATTGTCAACGTTTTGCCGCTTTTCATGTGCTTTAAAGGCGATTCGAATCTACCTCCTGAAATCTGTTTCCTGCAATTCTGCCTTGATTTCAAATCCTCTTCTTTGCCTTCCCTCAATATATTTGTGGACGAGAGTTATCATTTATAACTCTGCAGGTTTGTGAATTGCAGTGCCCTGAACCTCCATTTTACAACTCGCGTTTTTGGGAGATGGCCGCAAAAGCGCAGGATGGCTTCAGGCCCTGTTCTTGTTCCGGGGGGCAGGCTGAGCCTGTGGTTAATTCTTCTTCCTGATGGGAAAATAGAGTGACCTGTGCCTGTCCCAACACCAAGAGATAGTCTCTCATTGGTTTCACGTCTTCCCGTTCATCCTCAGGACAAATTGCAACCTGTACGGAACAGGAGGTTAAAGGTGATGATGCTCCAAGGAGGGAGATTGCTAGTAAAGTGGCTGGAATGGCGAACCCGAGCACAAGGAGATGAGAAATGAGGTGCGTTTTAGAAACCTTTCCCCATCACACGGTGTACCATCTTCTGGGTTTCTCATGCATGTTTTCGATGTAGGAAGATTCCCTTGACCTGGAGATTTGGGACCCATGCGATGGGTACCACGCAGTATTACTTTAAAGGGGCTGCGTTTGCTCACCCAACCTCACCAAACCTCTCAGCCGCAACAGTGTCCACCCTTATGTCTCATCCAGCTGTGGGTCTAGATATGGTCAATCCAGGTTGCATCACAGCCCCTGAACGCATTGTGTAAGAATTTCGCTCTCTTTCACTGTCTTTGTTTCATGGGTTTTTCAAAGTAATTTATTTTTATAATGGTGTTTAGCTGCTTTTCACTGCTGTGTTTATGCCGCTTTACACCCACTTGACACACTAACAGAGAGATATCAATACATAGTTTTTAAGATTATTACTAGTCAGATATATTCTTGTGCGGTGAATAGGGCGTGTTGAGTCCAGTTCTCTGAGCAAGGAGTAGGTCTTGTCTATTACATATTGGGTTTATGGAACGGTATCTGAGCTAATTTGAAACCCTTGTTTTATGTATCACCCCACCTCACCTTTCCCGTGAAGCAGCCATAGTGTGTTTTCTGCATGTGTGACTCTGTTCTGTTTTGTAATTCAGTTCAAGTGTAACGGTTTTTACATTCCCTCTATAAGTGATACCTTATGAGAAGTGTCCTTTTCTGTGTGACTTATTTCACTTAGAATCGTCGTACCTAAATCCACTCATCATGCTGCTACTAGCCTTATGACATTGATTTCACGGCTGAGTGATATTCCATTGTACATAAGGACCACAACTTCTTTATCCATTTTTCTCTTTCCTGGGATATTGAAGGTGGAATGAAGTGGAGGTCCTTGTCAACAGAGCAGCCCTAAACTTTGGGGTGCTTGTGTCTTGCTGATTTTTAATTTTCCCAATTTATACCCCCATGAGTGGAAGTGCCCTATGCTCTCTAAGCTTTGCTTTTTAGACGTTTCAGGACTCACCGTACGCTTCTCCAGAGTGGCTGTTGACAATTTACATCCCGCCCATCAGTGTAGCAAGGCTCCCATTTCTCCATGGCCTGTCCTGCATTTCTGGTTTTGAGACTTTTTTCAGCATGGCCCTTTTGACCGATGGGAAGCGAGACATCTTTGTAGCGCTGATTTGCCTTTCCAGGTTGCTTGGTTGGCCAAAAAGGGCGTATGCGTTTTTTCCTGAATATATTCAGGAAAAAACGCATACGCCCTTTTTGGCCAAGGGCATCATTGTCAACGTTTTGCCGCTTTTCATGTGCTTTAAAGGCGATTCGAATCTACCTCCTGAAATCTGTTTCCTGCAATTCTGCCTTGATTTCAAATCCTCTTCTTTGCCTTCCCTCAATATATTGGTGGACGAGAGTTATCATTTATAACTCTGCAGGTTTGTGAATTGCAGTGCCCTGAACCTCCATTTTACAACTCGCTTTTTAGGGAGCTGGCCGCAAAAGCGCAGGATGCCTTCAGGCCCTGTTCTGGTTCCGGGGGCAGGCTGAGCCTGTGGTTAATTCTTCTTCCTGATGGGAAAATAGAGTGACCTGTGCCTGTCCCAACACCAAGAGCTAGTCTCTCATTGGTTCCACGTCTTCCCGTTCACCCTCAGGACAAATTGCAACCTGTACGGAGCAGGAGGTTAAAGGTGCTGATGCTCCAAGTAGGGAGATTGCTAGTAAAGCGGCTGGAATAGCGAACCCGGGCGCAAGGAGATGAGAAATGAGGTGCGTTTTAGAAACCTTTCCACATCACACGGTGTACCATCTTCTGGGTTTCTCATGCATGTTTTCGATGTAGGAAGATGCCCTTGAACCTGGAGATTTGGGACCCATGCGATGGGTACCACGCAGTATTAGTTGAAAGGTTCTGCGTTTGCTCACCCAAACTCACCAAACCTCTCAGCCCCAAGAGTGTCCACCCTTATGTCTCATCCAGCTGTGGGTCTAGATATGGTAAATCCAGGTTGCATCACAGCCCGTGAACGCATTGTGTAAGAATTTCGCTCTCTTTCACTGTCTTTGTTTCATGGGTTATTCAAAGTAATTTATTTTTATAATGGGGTTTAGCTGCTTTTCACTTCTGTGTTTATGCCGCTTTACACCCACTTGACACACTAACAGAGAGATATCAATACATAGGTTTTAAGATTATTACTAGTCAGATATATTCTTGTGCGGTGAATAGGGCGTGTTGAGTCCAGTTCTCTGAGCAAGGAGTAGGTCTTGTCTATTACATATTGGTTTTATGGAACGGTATCTGAGCTAATTTGAAACCCTTGTTTTATGTATCACCCCACCTCACCTTTCCCGTGAAGCAGCCATAGTGTGTTTTCTGCATGTGTGACTCTGTTCTGTTTTGTAATTCAGTTCAAGTGTAACGGTTTTTACATTCCCTCTATCAGTGATACCTTATGAGAAGTGTCCTTTTCTGTGTGACTTATTTCACTTAGAGTCGTCGTACCTAAATCCACTCATCATGCTGCTACTAGCCTTATGACATTGATTTCACGGCTGAGTGATATTCCATTGTACATAAGGACCACAACTTCTTTATCCATTTTTCTCTTTCCTGGGATATTGAAGGTGGAATGAAGTGGAGGTCCTTGTCAACAGAGCAGCCCTAAACTTTGGGGTGCTTGTGTCTTGCTGATTTTTCATTTTCCCAATTTATACCCCCATGAGTGGAAGTGCCCTATGCTCTCTAAGCTTTGCTTTTTAGACGTTTCAGGACACACCGTACGCTTCTCCAGAGTGGCTGTTGACAATTTACATCCCGCCCATCAGTGTAGCAAGGCTCCCATTTCTCCATGGCCTGTCCTGCATTTCTGGTTTTGAGACTTTTTTCAGCATGGCCCTTTTGACCGATGGGAAGCGAGACATCTTTGTAGCGCTGATTTGCCTTTCCAGGTTGCTTGGTTGGCCAAAAAGGGCGTATGCGTTTTTTCCTGAATATATTCAGGAAAAAACGCATACGCCCTTTTTGGCCAAGGGCATCATTGTCAACGTTTTGCCGCTTTTCATGTGCTTTAAAGGCGATTCGAATCTACCTCCTGAAATCTGTTTCCTGCAATTCTGCCTTGATTTCAAATCCTCTTCTTTGCCTTCCCTCAATATATTGGTGGACGAGAGTTATCATTTATAACTCTGCAGGTTTGTGAATTGCAGTGCCCTGAACCTCCATTTTACAACTCGCTTTTTAGGGAGCTGGCCGCAAAAGCGCAGGATGCCTTCAGGCCCTGTTCTGGTTCCGGGGGCAGGCTGAGCCTGTGGTTAATTCTTCTTCCTGATGGGAAAATAGAGTGACCTGTGCCTGTCCCAACACCAAGAGCTAGTCTCTCATTGGTTCCACGTCTTCCCGTTCACCCTCAGGACAAATTGCAACCTGTACGGAGCAGGAGGTTAAAGGTGCTGATGCTCCAAGTAGGGAGATTGCTAGTAAAGCGGCTGGAATAGCGAACCCGGGCGCAAGGAGATGAGAAATGAGGTGCGTTTTAGAAACCTTTCCACATCACACGGTGTACCATCTTCTGGGTTTCTCATGCATGTTTTCGATGTAGGAAGATGCCCTTGAACCTGGAGATTTGGGACCCATGCGATGGGTACCACGCAGTATTAGTTGAAAGGTTCTGCGTTTGCTCACCCAAACTCACCAAACCTCTCAGCCCCAAGAGTGTCCACCCTTATGTCTCATCCAGCTGTGGGTCTAGATATGGTAAATCCAGGTTGCATCACAGCCCGTGAACGCATTGTGTAAGAATTTCGCTCTCTTTCACTGTCTTTGTTTCATGGGTTATTCAAAGTAATTTATTTTTATAATGGGGTTTAGCTGCTTTTCACTTCTGTGTTTATGCCGCTTTACACCCACTTGACACACTAACAGAGAGATATCAATACATAGGTTTTAAGATTATTACTAGTCAGATATATTCTTGTGCGGTGAATAGGGCGTGTTGAGTCCAGTTCTCTGAGCAAGGAGTAGGTCTTGTCTATTACATATTGGTTTTATGGAACGGTATCTGAGCTAATTTGAAACCCTTGTTTTATGTATCACCCCACCTCACCTTTCCCGTGAAGCAGCCATAGTGTGTTTTCTGCATGTGTGACTCTGTTCTGTTTTGTAATTCAGTTCAAGTGTAACGGTTTTTACATTCCCTCTATCAGTGATACCTTATGAGAAGTGTCCTTTTCTGTGTGACTTATTTCACTTAGAGTCGTCGTACCTAAATCCACTCATCATGCTGCTACTAGCCTTATGACATTGATTTCACGGCTGAGTGATATTCCATTGTACATAAGGACCACAACTTCTTTATCCATTTTTCTCTTTCCTGGGATATTGAAGGTGGAATGAAGTGGAGGTCCTTGTCAACAGAGCAGCCCTAAACTTTGGGGTGCTTGTGTCTTGCTGATTTTTCATTTTCCCAATTTATACCCCCATGAGTGGAAGTGCCCTATGCTCTCTAAGCTTTGCTTTTTAGACGTTTCAGGACACACCGTACGCTTCTCCAGAGTGGCTGTTGACAATTTACATCCCGCCCATCAGTGTAGCAAGGCTCCCATTTCTCCATGGCCTGTCCTGCATTTCTGGTTTTGACACTTTTTTCAGCATGGCCCTTTTGACCGATGGGAAGCGAGACATCTTTGTAGCGCTGATTTGCCTTTCCAGGTTGCTTGGTTGGCCAAAAAGTGCGTATGCGTTTTTTCCTGAATACATTCAGGAAAAAACGCATACGCCCTTTTTGGCCAAGGGCATCATTGTCAACGTTTTGCCGCTTTTCATGTGCTTTAAAGGCGATTCGAATCTACCTCCTGAAATCTGTTTCCTGCAATTCTGCCTTGATTTCAAATCCTCTTCTTTGCCTTCCCTCAATATATTTGTGGACGAGAGTTATCATTTATAAGTCTGCAGTTTTGTGAATTGCAGTGCCCTGAACCTCCATTTTACAACTCGCGTTTTTGGGAGATGGCCGCAAAAGCGCAGGATGGCTTCAGGCCCTGTTCTTGTTCCGGGGGGCAGGCTGAGCCTGTGGTTAATTCTTCTTCCTGATGGGAAAATAGAGTGACCTGTGCCTGTCCCAACAGCAAGAGATAGTCTCTCATTGGTTCCACGTCTTCCCGTTCATCCTCAGGACAAATTGCAACCTGTACGGAACAGGAGGTTAAAGGTGATGATGCTCCAAGGAGGGAGATTGCTAGTAAAGTGGCTGGAATGGCGAACCCGAGCACAAGGAGATGAGAAATGAATTGCGTTTTAGAAACCTTTCCCCATCACACGGTGTACCATCTTCTGGGTTTCTCATGCATGTTTCCGATGTAGGAAGGTGCCCTTGAACCTGGAGATTTGGGACCCATGCGATGGGTACCACGCAGTATTACTTTAAAGGGGCTGCGTTTGCTCACCCAACCTCACCAAACCTCTCAGCCGCAACAGTGTCCACCCTTATGTCTCATCCAGCTGTGGGTCTAGATATGGTCAATCCAGGTTGCATCACAGCCCCTGAACGAATTGTGTAAGTATTTCGCTCTCTTTCACTGTCTTTGTTTCATGGGTTATTCAAAGTAATTTATTTTTATAATGGGGTTTAGCTGCTTTTCACTTCTGTGTTTATGCCGCTTTACACCCACTTGACACACTAACAGAGAGATATCTATACATAGGTTTTAAGATTATTACTAGTCAGATATATTCTTGTGCGGTGAATAGGGCGTGTTGAGTCCAGTTCTCTGAGCAAGGAGTAGGTCTTGTCTATTACATATTGGTTTTATGGAACGGTATCTGAGCTAATTTGAAACCCTTGTTTTATGTATCACCCCACCTCACCTTTCCCGTGAAGCAGCCATAGTGTGTTTTCTGCAAGTGTGACTCTGTTCTGTTTTGTAATTCAGTTCAAGTGTAACGGTTTTTACATTCCCTCTATCAGTGATACCTTATGAGAAGTGTCCTTTTCTGTGTGACTTATTTCACTTAGAGTCGTCGTACCTAAATCCACTCATCATGCTGCTACTAGCCTTATGACAGTGATTTCATGGCTGAGTGATATTCCATTGTACATAAGGACCACAACTTCTTTATCCATTTTTCTCTTTCCTGGGATATTGAAGGTGGAATGAAGTGGAGGTCCTTGTCAACAGAGCAGCCCTAAACTTTGGGGTGCTTGTGTCTTGCTGATTTTTAATTTTCCCAATTTATACCTCCATGAGTGGAAGTGCCCTATGCTCTCTAAGCTTTGCTTTTTAGACGTTTCAGGACTCACCGTACGCTTCTCCAGAGTGGCTGTTGACAATTTACATCCCGCCCATCAGTGTAGCAAGGCTCCCATTTCTCCATGGCCTGTCCTGCATTTCTGGTTTTGAGACTTTTTTCAGCATGGCCCTTTTGACCGATGGGAAGCGAGACATCTTTGTAGCGCTGATTTGCCTTTCCAGGTTGCTTGGTTGGCCAAAAAGGGCGTATGCGTTTTTTCCTGAATATATTCAGGAAAAAACGCATACGCCCTTTTTGGCCAAGGGCATCATTGTCAACGTTTTGCCGCTTTTCATGTGCTTTAAAGGCGATTCGAATCTACCTCCTGAAATCTGTTTCCTGCAATTCTGCCTTGATTTCAAATCCTCTTCTTTGCCTTCCCTCAATATATTTGTGGACGAGAGTTATCATTTATAACTCTGCAGGTTTGTGAATTGCAGTGCCCTGAACCTCCATTTTACAACTCGCGTTTTTGGGAGATGGCCGCAAAAGCGCACGATGGCTTCAGGCCCTGTACTTGTTCCGGGGGCAGGCTGAGCCTGTGGTTAATTCTTCTTCCTGATGGGAAAATAGAGTGACCTGTGCCTGTCCCAACACCAAGAGATAGTCTCTCATTGGTTTCACGTCTTCCCGTTCATCCTCAGGACAAATTGCAACCTGTACGGAACAGGAGGTTAAAGGTGATGATGCTCCAAGGAGGGAGATTGCTAGTAAAGTGGCTGGAATGGCGAACCCGAGCACAAGGAGATGAGAAATGAGGTGCGTTTTAGAAACCTTTCCCCATCACACAGTGTACCATCTTCTGGGTTTCTCATGCATGTTTTCGATGTAGGAAGATTCCCTTGAACCTAGAGATTTGGGACCCATGCGATGGGTACCACGCAGTATTACTTTAAAGGGTCTGCGTTTGCTCACCCAACCTCACCAAACCTCTCAGCCGCAACAGTGTTCACCCTTATGTCTCATCCAGCTGTGGGTCTAGATATGGTCAATCCAGGTTGCATCACAGCCCCTGAACGCATTGTGTAAGAATTTCGCTCTCTTTCACTGTCTTTGTTTCATGGGTTTTTCATGTTTTCATTTATTTTTATAATGGGGTTTAGCTGCTTTTCACTGCTGTGTTTATGCCGCTTTACACCCACTTGACACACTAACAGAGAGATATCAATACATAGCTTTTAAGATTATTACTAGTCAGATATATTCTTGTGCGGTGAATAGGGCGTGTTGAGTCCAGTTCTCTGAGCAAGGAGTAGGTCTTGTCTATTACATATTGGGTTTATGGAACGGTATCTGTGCTAATTTGAAACCCTTGTTTTATGTATCACCCCACCTCACCTTTCCCGTTAAGCAGCCATAGTGTGTTTTCTGCATGTGTGACTCTGTTCTGTTTTGTAATTCAGTTCAAGTGTAACGGTTTTTACATTCCCTCTATAAGTGATACCTTCTGAGAAGTGTCCTTTTCTGTGTGACTTATTTCACTTAGAGTCGTCGTACCTAAATCCACTCATCATCCTGCTACTAGCCTTATGACATTGATTTCACGGCTGAGTGATATTCCATTGTACATAAGGACCACAACTTCTTTATCCATTTTTCTCTTTCCTGGGATATTGAAGGTGGAATGAAGTGGAGGTCCTTGTCAACAGAGCAGCCCTAAACTTTGGGGTGCTTGTGTCTTGCTGATTTTTCATTTTCCCAATTTATACCCCCATGAGTGGAAGTGCCCTATGCTCTCTAAGCTTTGCTTTTTAGACGTTTCAGGATTCACCGTACACTTCTCCAGAGTGGCTGTTGACAATTTACATCCCGCCCATCAGTGTAGCAAGGCTCCCATTTCTCCATGGCCTGTCCTGCGTTTCTGGTTTTGACACTTTTTTCAGCATGGCCCTTTTGACCGATGGGAAGCGAGACATCTTTGTAGCGCTGATTTGCCTTTCCAGGTTGCTTGGTTGGCCAAAAAGGGCGTATGCGTTTTTTCCTGAATATATTCAGGAAAAAACGCATACGCCCTTTTTGGCCAAGGGCATCATTGTCAACGTTTTGCCGCTTTTCATGTGCTTTAAAGGCGATTCGAATCTACCTCCTGAAATCTGTTTCCTGCAATTCTGCCTTGATTTCAAATCCTCTTCTTTGCCTTCCCTCAATATATTTGTGGACGAGAGTTATCATTTATAACTCTGCAGGTTTGTGAATTGCAGTGCCCTGAACCTCCATTTTACAACTCGCGTTTTTGGGAGATGGCCGCAAAAGCGCACGATGGCTTCAGGCCCTGTACTTGTTCCGGGGGCAGGCTGAGCCTGTGGTTAATTCTTCTTCCTGATGGGAAAATAGAGTGACCTGTGCCTGTCCCAACACCAAGAGATAGTCTCTCATTGGTTTCACGTCTTCCCGTTCATCCTCAGGACAAATTGCAACCTGTACGGAACAGGAGGTTAAAGGTGATGATGCTCCAAGGAGGGAGATTGCTAGTAAAGTGGCTGGAATGGCGAACCCGAGCACAAGGAGATGAGAAATGAGGTGCGTTTTAGAAACCTTTCCCCATCACACAGTGTACCATCTTCTGGGTTTCTCATGCATGTTTTCGATGTAGGAAGATTCCCTTGAACCTAGAGATTTGGGACCCATGCGATGGGTACCACGCAGTATTACTTTAAAGGGTCTGCGTTTGCTCACCCAACCTCACCAAACCTCTCAGCCGCAACAGTGTTCACCCTTATGTCTCATCCAGCTGTGGGTCTAGATATGGTCAATCCAGGTTGCATCACAGCCCCTGAACGCATTGTGTAAGAATTTCGCTCTCTTTCACTGTCTTTGTTTCATGGGTTTTTCAAAGTAATTTATTTTTATAATGGGGTTTAGCTGCTTTTCACTGCTGTGTTTATGCCGCTTTACACCCACTTCACACACTAACAGAGAGATATCAATACATAGCTTTTAAGATTATTACTAGTCAGATATATTCTTGTGCGGTGAATAGGGCGTGTTGAGTCCAGTTCTCTGAGCAAGGAGTAGGTCTTGTCTATTACATATTGGGTTTATGGAACGGTATCTGAGCTAATTTGAAACCCTTGTTTTATGTATCACCCCACCTCACCTTTCCCGTTAAGCAGCCATAGTGTGTTTTCTGCATGTGTGACTCTGTTCTGTTTTGTAATTCAGTTCAAGTGTAACGGTTTTTACATTCCCTCTATAAGTGATACCTTCTGAGAAGTGTCCTTTTCTGTGTGACTTATTTCACTTAGAGTCGTCGTACCTAAATCCACTCATCATCCTGCTACTAGCCTTATGACATTGATTTCACGGCTGAGTGATATTCCATTGTACATAAGGACCACAACTTCTTTATCCATTTTTCTCTTTCCTGGGATATTGAAGGTGGAATGAAGTGGAGGTCCTTGTCAACAGAGCAGCCCTAAACTTTGGGGTGCTTGTGTCTTGCTGATTTTTCATTTTCCCAATTTATACCCCCATGAGTGGAAGTGCCCTATGCTCTCTAAGCTTTGCTTTTTAGACGTTTCAGGATTCACCGTACACTTCTCCAGAGTGGCTGTTGACAATTTACATCCCGCCCATCAGTGTAGCAAGGCTCCCATTTCTCCATGGCCTGTCCTGCGTTTCTGGTTTTGACACTTTTTTCAGCATGGCCCTTTTGACCGATGGGAAGCGAGACATCTTTGTAGCGCTGATTTGCCTTTCCAGGTTGCTTGGTTGGCCAAAAAGGGCGTATGCGTTTTTTCCTGAATATATTCAGGAAAAAACGCATACGCCCTTTTTGGCCAAGGGCATCATTGTCAACGTTTTGCCGCTTTTCATGTGCTTTAAAGGCGATTCGAATCTACCTCCCGAAATCTGTTTCCTGCAATTCTGCCTTGATTTCAAATCCTCTTCTTTGCCTTCCCTCAATATATTTGTGGATGAGAGTTATCATTTATAAGTCTGCAGGTTTGTGAATTGCAGTGCCCTGAACCTCCATTTTATAACTCGCTTTTTAGGGAGCTGGCCGCAAAAGCGCAGGATGGCTTCAGGCCCTGTTCTGGTTCCGGGGGGCAGGCTGAGCCTATGGTTAATTTTTCTTCCTGATGGGAAAATAGAGTGACCTGTGCCTGTCCCAACACCAAGAGCTAGTCTTTCATTGGTTCCACGTATTCCCGTTCATCCTCAGTACAAATTGCAACCTGTACGGAACAGGAAGTTAAAGGTGCTGATGCTCCAAGGAGGGAGATTGCTAGTAAAGTGGCTGGAATGGCGAACCCGGGCACAAGCAGATGAGAAATGAGGTGCGTTTTAGAAACCTTTCCCCATCACACGGTGTACCATCTTCTGGGTATCTCATGCATGTTTTCGATGTAGGAAGATGCCCTTGAACCTGGAGATTTGGGACCCATGCGCTGGGTACCACGCAGTATTACTTTAAAGGGTCTGCGTTTGCTCACCCAACCTCACCAAACCTCTCAGCCGCAACAGTGTCCACCCTTATGTCTCATCCAGCTGTGGGTCTAGATATGGTCAATCCAGGTTGCATCACAGCCCCTGAACGAATTGTGTAAGAATTTCGCTCTCTTTCACTGTCTTTGTTTCATGGGTTTTTCAAAGTAATTTATTTTTATAATGGGGTTTAGCTGCTTTTCACTTCTGTGTTTATGCCGCTTTACACCCACTTGACACACTAACAGAGAGATATCTATACATAGGTTTTAAGATTATTACTAGTCAGATATATTCTTGTGCGGTGAGTAGGGCGTGTTGAGTCCAGTTCTCTGAGCAAGGAGTAGGTCTTGTCTATTACATATTGGTTTTATGGAACGGTATCTGAGCTAATTTGAAACCCTTGTTTTATGTATCACCCCACCTCACCTTTCCCGTGAAGCAGCCATAGTGTGTTTTCTGCATGTGTGACTCTGTTCTGTTTTGTAATTCAGTTCAAGTGTAACGGTTTTTACATTCCCTCTATCAGTGATACCTTATGAGAAGTGTCCTTTTCTGTGTGACTTATTTCACTTAGAATCGTCGTACCTAAATCCACTCATCATGCTGCTACTAGCCTTATGACATTGATTTCATGGCTGAGTGATATTCCATTGTACATAAGGACCACAACTTCTTTATCCATTTTTCTCTTTCCTGGGATATTGAAGGTGGAATGAAGGGGAGGTCCTTGTCAACAGAGCAGCCCTAAACTTTGGGGTGCTTGTGTCTTGCTGATTTTTAATTTTCCCAATTTATACCCCCATGAGTGGAAGTGCCCTATGCTCTCTAAGCTTTGCTTTTTAGACGTTTCAGGACTCACCGTACGCTTCTCCAGAGTGGCTGTTGACAATTTACATCCCGCCCATCAGTGTAGCAAGGCTCCCATTTCTCCATGGCCTGTCCTGCATTTCTGGTTTTGACACTTTTTTCAGCATGGCCCTTTTGACCGATGGGAAGCGAGACATCTTTGTAGCGCTGATTTGCCTTTCCAGGTTGCTTGGTTGGCCAAAAAGGGCGTATGCGTTTTTTCCTGAATATATTCAGGAAAAAACGCATACGCCCTTTTTGGCCAAGGGCATCATTTTCAACATTTTGCCGCTTTTCATGTGCTTTAAAGGCGATTCGAATCTACCTCCTGAAATCTGTTTCCTGCAATTCTGCCTTGATTTCAAATTCTCTTCTTGCCTTCCCTCAATATATTTGTGGACGAGAGTTATCATTTATAAGTCTGCAGTTTTGTGAATTGCAGTGCCCTGAACCTCCATTTTACAACTCGCTTTTTAGGGAGCTGGCCGCAATAGCGCAGGATGGCTTCAGACCCTGTTCTGGTTCCGGGTGGCAGGCTGAGCCTGTGGTTAATTCTTCTTCCTGATAGGAAAATAGAGTGACCTGTGCCTGTCCCAACACCAAGAGCTAGTCTCTCATTGGTTCCACGTCTTCCCGTTCATCCTCAGGACAAATTGCAACCTGTACGGAACAGGAGGTTAAAGGTGATGATGCTCCAAGGAGGGAGATTGCTAGTAAAGTGGCTGGAATGGCGAACCCGAGCACAAGGAGATGAGAAATGAGGTGCGTTTTAGAAACCTTTCCCCATCACACGGTGTACCATCTTCTGGGTTTCTCATGCATGTTTTCGATGTAGGAAGATTCCCTTGAACCTGGAGATTTGGGACCCATGCGATGGGTACCACGCAGTATTACTTTAAAGGGTCTGCGTTTGCTCACCCAACCTCACCAAACCTCTCAGCCGCAACAGTGTTCACCCTTATGTCTCATCCAGCTGTGGGTCTAGATATGGTCAATCCAGGTTGCATCACAGCCCCTGAACGCATTGTGTAAGAATTTCGCTCTCTTTCACTGTCTTTGTTTCATGGGTTTTTCAAAGTAATTTATTTTTATAATGGGGTTTAGCTGCTTTTCACTGCTGTGTTTATGCCGCTTTACACCCACTTGACACACTAACAGAGAGATATCAATACATAGGTTTTAAGATTATTACTAGTCAGATATATTCTTGTGCGGTGAATAGGGCGTGTTGAGTCCAGTTCTCTGAGCAAGGAGTAGGTCTTGTCTATTACATATTGGGTTTATGGAACGGTATCTGAGCTAATTTGAAACCCTTGTTTTATGTATCACCCCACCTCACCTTTCCCGTTAAGCAGCCATAGTGTGTTTTCTGCATGTGTGACTCTGTTCTGTTTTGTAATTCAGTTCAAGTGTAACGGTTTTTACATTCCCTCTATAAGTGATACCTTATGAGAAGTGTCCTTTTCTGTGTGACTTATTTCACTTGGAGTCGTCGTACCTAAATCCACTCATCATGCTGCTACTAGCCTTATGACATTGATTTCACGGCTGAGTGATATTCCATTGTACATAAGGACCACAACTTCTTTATCCATTTTTCTCTTTCCTGGGATATTGAAGGTGGAATGAAGTGGAGGTCCTTGTCAACAGAGCAGCCCTAAACTTTGGGGTGCTTGTGTCTTGCTGATTTTTAATTTTCCCAATTTATACCCCCATGAGTGGAAGTGCCCTATGCTCTCTAAGCTTTGCTTTTTAGACGTTTCAGGACTCACCGTACACTTCTCCAGAGTGGCTGTTGACAATTTACATCCCGCCCATCAGTGTAGCAAGGCTCCCATTTCTCCATGGCCTGTCCTGCATTTTTGGTTTTGAGACTTTTTTCAGCATGGCCCTTTTGACCGATGGGAAGCGAGACATCTTTGTAGCGCTGATTTGCCTTTCCAGGTTGCTTGGTTGGCCAAAAAGGGCGTATGCGTTTTTTCCTGAATATATTCAGGAAAAAACGCATACGCCCTTTTTGGCCAAGGGCATCATTGTCAACGTTTTGCCGCTTTTCATGTGCTTTAAAGGCGATTCGAATCTACCTCCTGAAATCTGTTTCCTGCAATTCTGCCTTGATTTCAAATCCTCTTCTTTGCCTTCCCTCAATATATTTGTGGACGAGAGTTATCATTTATAACTCTGCAGGTTTGTGAATTGCAGTGCCCTGAACCTCCATTTTACAACTCGCTTTTTAGGGAGCTGGCCGCAAAAGCGCAGGATGCCTTCAGGCCCTGTTCTGGTTCCGGGGGCAGGCTGAGCCTGTGGTTAATTCTTCTTCCTGATGGGAAAATAGAGTGACCTGTGCCTGTCCCAACACCAAGAGCTAGTCTCTCATTGGTTCCACGTCTTCCAGTTCATCCTCAGGACAAATTGCAACCTGTACGGAACAGGAGGTTAAAGGTGCTGATGCTCCAAGTAGGGAGATTGCTAGTAAAGCGGCTGGAATAGCGAACCCGGCCACAAGGAGATGAGAAATGAGGTGCGTTTTAGAAACCTTTCCACATCACACGGTGTACCATCTTCTGGGTTTCTCATGCATGTTTTCGATGTAGGAAGATGCCCTTGAACCTGGAGATTTGTGACCCATGCGATGGGTACAACGCAGTATTACTGTAAAGGGTCTGCGTTTGCTCACCCAACCTCACCAAACCTCTCAGCCCCAAGAGTGTCCACCCTTATGTCTCATCCAGCTGTGTGTCTAGATATGGTCAATCCAGGTTGCATCACAGCCCCTGAACGAATTGTGTAAGAATTTCTCTCTCTTTCACTGTCTTTGTTTCATGGGTTATTCAAAGTAATTTATTTTTATAATGGGGTTTAGCTGCTTTTCACTTCTGTGTTTATGCCGCTTTACACCCACTTGACACACTAACAGAGAGATATCTATACATAGGTTTTAAGATTATTACTAGTCAGATATATTCTTGTGCGGTGAATAGGGCGTGTTGAGTCCAGTTCTCTGAGCAAGGAGTAGGTCTTGTCTATTACATATTGGTTTTATGGAACGGTATCTGAGCTAATTTGAAACCCTTGTTTTATGTATCACCCCACCTCACCTTTCCCGTTAAGCAGCCATAGTGTGTTTTCTGCATGTGTGACTCTGTTCTGTTTTGTAATTCAGTTCAAGTGTAACGGTTTTTACATTCCCTCTATCAGTGATACCTTATGAGAAGTGTCCTTTTCTGTGTGACTTATTTCACTTAGAATCGTCGAACCTAAATCCACTCATCATGCTGCTACTAGCCTTATGACATTGATTTCATGGCTGAGTGATATTCCATTGTACATAAGGACCACAACTTCTTTATCCATTTTTCTCTTTCCTGGGATATTGAAGGTGGAATGAAGTGGAGGTCCTTGTCAACAGAGCAGCCCTAAACTTTGGGGTACTTGTGTCTTGCTGATTTTTAATTTTCCCAATTTATACCCCCATGAGTGGAAGTGCCCTATGCTCTCTAAGCTTTGCTTTTTAGACGTTTCAGGACTCACCGTACGCTTCTCCAGAGTGGCTGTTGACAATTTACATCCCGCCCATCAGTGTAGCAAGGCTCCCATTTCTCCATGGCCTGTCCTGCATTTTTGGTTTTGAGACTTTTTTCAGCATGGCCCTTTTGACCGATGGGAAGCGAGACTTCTCTGTAGCGCTGATTTGCCTTTCCAGGTTGCTTGGTTGGCCAAAAAGGGCGTATGCGTTTTTTCCTGAATATATTCAGGAAAAAACGCATACGCCCTTTTTGGCCAAGGGCATCATTGTCAACGTTTTGCCGCTTTTCATGTGCTTTAAAGGAGCTTCGTATCTACCTCCTGAAATCTGTTTCCTGCAATTCTGCCTTGATTTCAAATCCTCTTCTTTGCCTTCCCTCAATATATTTGTGGACGAGATTTATCATTTATAACTCTGCAGGTTTGTGAATTGCAGTGCCCTGAACCTCCATTTTACAACTCGCTTTTTAGGGAGCTGGCCGCAAAAGCGCAGGATGCCTTCAGGCCCTGTTCTGGTTCCGGGGGCAGGATGAGCCTGTGGTTAATTCTTCTTCCTGATGGGAAAATAGAGTGACCTGTGCCTGTCCCAACACCAAGAGCTAGTCTCTCATTGGTTCCACGTCTTCCCGTTCATCCTCAGGACAAATTGCAACCTGTACGGAACAGGAGGTTAAAGGTGCTGATGCTCCAAGTAGGGAGATTGCTAGTAAAGCGGCTGGAATAGCGAACCCGGCCACAAGGAGATGAGAAATGAGGTGCGTTTTAGAAACCTTTCCCCATCACACGGTGTACCATCTTCTGGGTATCTCATGCATGTTTTCGATGTAGGAAGATGCCCTTGAACCTGGAGATTTGTGACCCATGCGATGGGTACCATGCAGTATTACTGTAAAGGGTCTGCGTTTGCTCACCCAACCTCACCAAACCTCTCAGCCCCAAGAGTGTCCACCCTTATGTCTCATCCAGCTGTGGGTCTAGATATGGTCAATCCAGGTTGCATCACAGCCCCTGAACGAATTGTGTAAGAATTTCGCTCTCTTTCACTGTCTTTGTTTCATGGGTTTTTCAAAGTAATTTATTTTTATAATGGGGTTTAGCTGCTTTTCACTTCTGTGTTTATGCCGCTTTACACCCACTTGACACACTAACAGAGAGATATCTATACATAGGTTTTAAGATTATTACTAGTCAGATATATTCTTGTGCGGTGAGTAGGGCGTGTTGAGTCCAGTTCTCTGAGCAAGGAGTAGGTCTTGTCTATTACATATTGGTTTTATGGAACGGTATCTGAGCTAATTTGAAACCCTTGTTTTATGTATCACCCCACCTCACCTTTCCCGTGAAGCAGCCATAGTGTGTTTTCTGCATGTGTGACTCTGTTCTGTTTTGTAATTCAGTTCAAGTGTAACGGTTTTTACATTCCCTCTATCAGTGATACCTTATGAGAAGTGTCCTTTTCTGTGTGACTTATTTCACTTAGAATCGTCGTACCTAAATCCACTCATCATGCTGCTACTAGCCTTATGACATTGATTTCATGGCTGAGTGATATTCCATTGTACATAAGGACCACAACTTCTTTATCCATTTTTCTCTTTCCTGGGATATTGAAGGTGGAATGAAGGGGAGGTCCTTGTCAACAGAGCAGCCCTAAACTTTGGGGTGCTTGTGTCTTGCTGATTTTTAATTTTCCCAATTTATACCCCCATGAGTGGAAGTGCCCTATGCTCTCTAAGCTTTGCTTTTTAGACGTTTCAGGACTCACCGTACGCTTCTCCAGAGTGGCTGTTGACAATTTACATCCCGCCCATCAGTGTAGCAAGGCTCCCATTTCTCCATGGCCTGTCCTGCATTTCTGGTTTTGACACTTTTTTCAGCATGGCCCTTTTGACCGATGGGAAGCGAGACATCTTTGTAGCGCTGATTTGCCTTTCCAGGTTGCTTGGTTGGCCAAAAAGGGCGTATGCGTTTTTTCCTGAATATATTCAGGAAAAAACGCATACGCCCTTTTTGGCCAAGGGCATCATTTTCAACATTTTGCCGCTTTTCATGTGCTTTAAAGGCGATTCGAATCTACCTCCTGAAATCTGTTTCCTGCAATTCTGCCTTGATTTCAAATTCTCTTCTTGCCTTCCCTCAATATATTTGTGGACGAGAGTTATCATTTATAAGTCTGCAGTTTTGTGAATTGCAGTGCCCTGAACCTCCATTTTACAACTCGCTTTTTAGGGAGCTGGCCGCAATAGCGCAGGATGGCTTCAGACCCTGTTCTGGTTCCGGGTGGCAGGCTGAGCCTGTGGTTAATTCTTCTTCCTGATAGGAAAATAGAGTGACCTGTGCCTGTCCCAACACCAAGAGCTAGTCTCTCATTGGTTCCACGTCTTCCCGTTCATCCTCAGGACAAATTGCAACCTGTACGGAACAGGAGGTTAAAGGTGATGATGCTCCAAGGAGGGAGATTGCTAGTAAAGTGGCTGGAATGGCGAACCCGAGCACAAGGAGATGAGAAATGAGGTGCGTTTTAGAAACCTTTCCCCATCACACGGTGTACCATCTTCTGGGTTTCTCATGCATGTTTTCGATGTAGGAAGATTCCCTTGAACCTGGAGATTTGGGACCCATGCGATGGGTACCACGCAGTATTACTTTAAAGGGTCTGCGTTTGCTCACCCAACCTCACCAAACCTCTCAGCCGCAACAGTGTTCACCCTTATGTCTCATCCAGCTGTGGGTCTAGATATGGTCAATCCAGGTTGCATCACAGCCCCTGAACGCATTGTGTAAGAATTTCGCTCTCTTTCACTGTCTTTGTTTCATGGGTTTTTCAAAGTAATTTATTTTTATAATGGGGTTTAGCTGCTTTTCACTGCTGTGTTTATGCCGCTTTACACCCACTTGACACACTAACAGAGAGATATCAATACATAGCTTTTAAGATTATTACTAGTCAGATATATTCTTGTGCGGTGAATAGGGCGTGTTGAGTCCAGTTCTCTGAGCAAGGAGTAGGTCTTGTCTATTACATATTGGGTTTATGGAACGGTATCTGAGCTAATTTGAAACCCTTGTTTTATGTATCACCCCACCTCACCTTTCCCGTTAAGCAGCCATAGTGTGTTTTCTGCATGTGTGACTCTGTTCTGTTTTGTAATTCAGTTCAAGTGTAACGGTTTTTACATTCCCTCTATAAGTGATACCTTATGAGAAGTGTCCTTTTCTGTGTGACTTATTTCACTTGGAGTCGTCGTACCTAAATCCACTCATCATGCTGCTACTAGCCTTATGACATTGATTTCACGGCTGAGTGATATTCCATTGTACATAAGGACCACAACTTCTTTATCCATTTTTCTCTTTCCTGGGATATTGAAGGTGGAATGAAGTGGAGGTCCTTGTCAACAGAGCAGCCCTAAACTTTGGGGTGCTTGTGTCTTGCTGATTTTTAATTTTCCCAATTTATACCTCCATGAGTGGAAGTGCCCTATGCTCTCTAAGCTTTGCTTTTTAGACGTTTCAGGACTCACCGTACGCTTCTCCAGAGTGGCTGTTGACAATTTACATCCCGCCCATCAGTGTAGCAAGGCTCCCATTTCTCCATGGCCTGTCCTGCATTTCTGGTTTTGAGACTTTTTTCAGCATGGCCCTTTTGACCGATGGGAAGCGAGACATCTTTGTAGCGCTGATTTGCCTTTCCAGGTTGCTTGGTTGGCCAAAAAGGGCGTATGCGTTTTTTCCTGAATATATTCAGGAAAAAACGCATACGCCCTTTTTGGCCAAGGGCATCATTGTCAACGTTTTGCCGCTTTTCATGTGCTTTAAAGGCGATTCGAATCTACCTCCTGAAATCTGTTTCCTGCAATTCTGCCTTGATTTCAAATCCTCTTCTTTGCCTTCCCTCAATATATTTGTGGACGAGAGTTATCATTTATAACTCTGCAGGTTTGTGAATTGCAGTGCCCTGAACCTCCATTTTACAACTCGCGTTTTTGGGAGATGGCCGCAAAAGCGCACGATGGCTTCAGGCCCTGTACTTGTTCCGGGGCAGGCTGAGCCTGTGGTTAATTCTTCTTCCTGATGGGAAAATAGAGTGACCTGTGCCTGTCCCAACACCAAGAGATAGTCTCTCATTGGTTTCACGTCTTCCCGTTCATCCTCAGGACAAATTGCAACCTGTACGGAACTGGAGGTTAAAGGTGATGATGCTCCAAGGAGGGAGATTGCTAGTAAAGTGGCTGGAATGGCGAACCCGAGCACAAGGAGATGAGAAATGAGGTGCGTTTTAGAAACCTTTCCCCATCACACGGTGTACCATTTTCTGGGTTTCTCATGCATGTTTTCGATGTAGGAAGATGCCCTTGAACCTGGAGATTTGGGACCCATGCGATGGGTACCACACAGTATTACTTTAAAGGGTCTGCGTTTGCTCACCCAACCTCACCAAACCTCTCAGCCCCAAGAGTGTCCACCCTTATGTCTCATCCAGCTGTGGGTCTAGATATGGTCAATCCAGGTTGCATCACAGCCCCTGAACGAATTGTGTAAGAATTTCGCTCTCTTTCACTGTCTTTGTTTCATGGGTTATTCAAAGTAATTTATTTTTATAATGGGGTTTAGCTGCTTTTCACTTCTGTGTTTATGCCGCTTTACACCCACTTGACACACTAACAGAGAGATATCTATACATAGGTTTTAAGATTATTACTAGTCAGATATATTCTTGTGCGGTGAATAGGGCGTGTTGAGTCCAGTTCTCTGAGCAAGGAGTAGGTCTTGTCTATTACATATTGGTTTTATGGAACGGTATCTGAGCTAATTTGAAACCCTTGTTTTATGTATCACCCCACCTCACCTTTCCCGTTAAGCAGCCATAGTGTGTTTTCTGCATGTGTGACTCTGTTCTGTTTTGTAATTCAGTTCAAGTGTAACGGTTTTTACATTCCCTCTATCAGTGATACCTTATGAGAAGTGTCCTTTTCTGTGTGACTTATTTCACTTAGAATCGTCGTACCTAAATCCACTCATCATGCTGCTACTAGCCTTATGACATTGATTTCATGGCTGAGTGATATTCCATTGTACATAAGGACCACAACTTCTTTATCCATTTTTCTCTTTCCTGGGATATTGAAGGTGGAATGAAGTGGAGGTCCTTGTCAACAGAGCAGCCCTAAACTTTGGGGTGCTTGTGTCTTGCTGATTTTTAATTTTCCCAATTTATACCCCCATGAGTGGAAGTGCCCTATGCTCTCTAAGCTTTGCTTTTTAGACGTTTCAGGACTCACCGTACGCTTCTCCAGAGTGGCTGTTGACAATTTACATCCCGCCCATCAGTGTAGCAAGGCTCCCATTTCTCCATGGCCTGTCCTGCATTTCTGGTTTTGACACTTTTTTCAGCATGGCCCTTTTGACCGATGGGAAGCGAGACATCTTTGTAGCGCTGATTTGCCTTTCCAGGTTGCTTGGTTGGCCAAAAAGGGCGTATGCGTTTTTTCCTGAATATATTCAGGAAAAAACGCATACGCCCTTTTTGGCCAAGGGCATCATTGTCAACGTTTTGCCGCTTTTCATGTGCTTTAAAGGCGATTCGAATCTACCTCCTGAAATCTGTTTCCTGCAATTCTGCCTTGATTTCAAATCCTCTTCTTTGCCTTCCCTCAATATATTTGTGGACGAGAGTTATCATTTATAACTCTGCAGGTTTGTGAATTGCAGTGCCCTGAACCTCCATTTTACAACTCGCGTTTTTGGGAGATGGCCGCAAAAGCGCACGATGGCTTCAGGCCCTGTACTTGTTCCGGGGGCAGGCTGAGCCTGTGGTTAATTCTTCTTCCTGATGGGAAAATAGAGTGACCTGTGCCTGTCCCAACACCAAGAGATAGTCTCTCATTGGTTTCACGTCTTCCCGTTCATCCTCAGGACAAATTGCAACCTGTACGGAACAGGAGGTTAAAGGTGATGATGCTCCAAGGAGGGAGATTGCTAGTAAAGTGGCTGGAATGGCGAACCCGAGCACAAGGAGATGAGAAATGAGGTGCGTTTTAGAAACCTTTCCCCATCACACAGTGTACCATCTTCTGGGTTTCTCATGCATGTTTTCGATGTAGGAAGATTCCCTTGAACCTAGAGATTTGGGACCCATGCGATGGGTACCACGCAGTATTACTTTAAAGGGTCTGCGTTTGCTCACCCAACCTCACCAAACCTCTCAGCCGCAACAGTGTTCACCCTTATGTCTCATCCAGCTGTGGGTCTAGATATGGTCAATCCAGGTTGCATCACAGCCCCTGAACGCATTGTGTAAGAATTTCGCTCTCTTTCACTGTCTTTGTTTCATGGGTTTTTCATGTTTTCATTTATTTTTATAATGGGGTTTAGCTGCTTTTCACTGCTGTGTTTATGCCGCTTTACACCCACTTGACACACTAACAGAGAGATATCAATACATAGCTTTTAAGATTATTACTAGTCAGATATATTCTTGTGCGGTGAATAGGGCGTGTTGAGTCCAGTTCTCTGAGCAAGGAGTAGGTCTTGTCTATTACATATTGGGTTTATGGAACGGTATCTGTGCTAATTTGAAACCCTTGTTTTATGTATCACCCCACCTCACCTTTCCCGTTAAGCAGCCATAGTGTGTTTTCTGCATGTGTGACTCTGTTCTGTTTTGTAATTCAGTTCAAGTGTAACGGTTTTTACATTCCCTCTATAAGTGATACCTTCTGAGAAGTGTCCTTTTCTGTGTGACTTATTTCACTTAGAGTCGTCGTACCTAAATCCACTCATCATCCTGCTACTAGCCTTATGACATTGATTTCACGGCTGAGTGATATTCCATTGTACATAAGGACCACAACTTCTTTATCCATTTTTCTCTTTCCTGGGATATTGAAGGTGGAATGAAGTGGAGGTCCTTGTCAACAGAGCAGCCCTAAACTTTGGGGTGCTTGTGTCTTGCTGATTTTTCATTTTCCCAATTTATACCCCCATGAGTGGAAGTGCCCTATGCTCTCTAAGCTTTGCTTTTTAGACGTTTCAGGATTCACCGTACACTTCTCCAGAGTGGCTGTTGACAATTTACATCCCGCCCATCAGTGTAGCAAGGCTCCCATTTCTCCATGGCCTGTCCTGCGTTTCTGGTTTTGACACTTTTTTCAGCATGGCCCTTTTGACCGATGGGAAGCGAGACATCTTTGTAGCGCTGATTTGCCTTTCCAGGTTGCTTGGTTGGCCAAAAAGGGCGTATGCGTTTTTTCCTGAATATATTCAGGAAAAAACGCATACGCCCTTTTTGGCCAAGGGCATCATTGTCAACGTTTTGCCGCTTTTCATGTGCTTTAAAGGCGATTCGAATCTACCTCCTGAAATCTGTTTCCTGCAATTCTGCCTTGATTTCAAATCCTCTTCTTTGCCTTCCCTCAATATATTTGTGGACGAGAGTTATCATTTATAACTCTGCAGGTTTGTGAATTGCAGTGCCCTGAACCTCCATTTTACAACTCGCGTTTTTGGGAGATGGCCGCAAAAGCGCACGATGGCTTCAGGCCCTGTACTTGTTCCGGGGGCAGGCTGAGCCTGTGGTTAATTCTTCTTCCTGATGGGAAAATAGAGTGACCTGTGCCTGTCCCAACACCAAGAGATAGTCTCTCATTGGTTTCACGTCTTCCCGTTCATCCTCAGGACAAATTGCAACCTGTACGGAACAGGAGGTTAAAGGTGATGATGCTCCAAGGAGGGAGATTGCTAGTAAAGTGGCTGGAATGGCGAACCCGAGCACAAGGAGATGAGAAATGAGGTGCGTTTTAGAAACCTTTCCCCATCACACAGTGTACCATCTTCTGGGTTTCTCATGCATGTTTTCGATGTAGGAAGATTCCCTTGAACCTAGAGATTTGGGACCCATGCGATGGGTACCACGCAGTATTACTTTAAAGGGTCTGCGTTTGCTCACCCAACCTCACCAAACCTCTCAGCCGCAACAGTGTTCACCCTTATGTCTCATCCAGCTGTGGGTCTAGATATGGTCAATCCAGGTTGCATCACAGCCCCTGAACGCATTGTGTAAGAATTTCGCTCTCTTTCACTGTCTTTGTTTCATGGGTTTTTCAAAGTAATTTATTTTTATAATGGGGTTTAGCTGCTTTTCACTGCTGTGTTTATGCCGCTTTACACCCACTTCACACACTAACAGAGAGATATCAATACATAGCTTTTAAGATTATTACTAGTCAGATATATTCTTGTGCGGTGAATAGGGCGTGTTGAGTCCAGTTCTCTGAGCAAGGAGTAGGTCTTGTCTATTACATATTGGGTTTATGGAACGGTATCTGAGCTAATTTGAAACCCTTGTTTTATGTATCACCCCACCTCACCTTTCCCGTTAAGCAGCCATAGTGTGTTTTCTGCATGTGTGACTCTGTTCTGTTTTGTAATTCAGTTCAAGTGTAACGGTTTTTACATTCCCTCTATAAGTGATACCTTCTGAGAAGTGTCCTTTTCTGTGTGACTTATTTCACTTAGAGTCGTCGTACCTAAATCCACTCATCATCCTGCTACTAGCCTTATGACATTGATTTCACGGCTGAGTGATATTCCATTGTACATAAGGACCACAACTTCTTTATCCATTTTTCTCTTTCCTGGGATATTGAAGGTGGAATGAAGTGGAGGTCCTTGTCAACAGAGCAGCCCTAAACTTTGGGGTGCTTGTGTCTTGCTGATTTTTCATTTTCCCAATTTATACCCCCATGAGTGGAAGTGCCCTATGCTCTCTAAGCTTTGCTTTTTAGACGTTTCAGGATTCACCGTACACTTCTCCAGAGTGGCTGTTGACAATTTACATCCCGCCCATCAGTGTAGCAAGGCTCCCATTTCTCCATGGCCTGTCCTGCGTTTCTGGTTTTGACACTTTTTTCAGCATGGCCCTTTTGACCGATGGGAAGCGAGACATCTTTGTAGCGCTGATTTGCCTTTCCAGGTTGCTTGGTTGGCCAAAAAGGGCGTATGCGTTTTTTCCTGAATATATTCAGGAAAAAACGCATACGCCCTTTTTGGCCAAGGGCATCATTGTCAACGTTTTGCCGCTTTTCATGTGCTTTAAAGGCGATTCGAATCTACCTCCCGAAATCTGTTTCCTGCAATTCTGCCTTGATTTCAAATCCTCTTCTTTGCCTTCCCTCAATATATTTGTGGATGAGAGTTATCATTTATAAGTCTGCAGGTTTGTGAATTGCAGTGCCCTGAACCTCCATTTTATAACTCGCTTTTTAGGGAGCTGGCCGCAAAAGCGCAGGATGGCTTCAGGCCCTGTTCTGGTTCCGGGGGGCAGGCTGAGCCTATGGTTAATTTTTCTTCCTGATGGGAAAATAGAGTGACCTGTGCCTGTCCCAACACCAAGAGCTAGTCTTTCATTGGTTCCACGTATTCCCGTTCATCCTCAGTACAAATTGCAACCTGTACGGAACAGGAAGTTAAAGGTGCTGATGCTCCAAGGAGGGAGATTGCTAGTAAAGTGGCTGGAATGGCGAACCCGGGCACAAGCAGATGAGAAATGAGGTGCGTTTTAGAAACCTTTCCCCATCACACGGTGTACCATCTTCTGGGTATCTCATGCATGTTTTCGATGTAGGAAGATGCCCTTGAACCTGGAGATTTGGGACCCATGCGCTGGGTACCACGCAGTATTACTTTAAAGGGTCTGCGTTTGCTCACCCAACCTCACCAAACCTCTCAGCCGCAACAGTGTCCACCCTTATGTCTCATCCAGCTGTGGGTCTAGATATGGTCAATCCAGGTTGCATCACAGCCCCTGAACGAATTGTGTAAGAATTTCGCTCTCTTTCACTGTCTTTGTTTCATGGGTTTTTCAAAGTAATTTATTTTTATAATGGGGTTTAGCTGCTTTTCACTTCTGTGTTTATGCCGCTTTACACCCACTTGACACACTAACAGAGAGATATCTATACATAGGTTTTAAGATTATTACTAGTCAGATATATTCTTGTGCGGTGAGTAGGGCGTGTTGAGTCCAGTTCTCTGAGCAAGGAGTAGGTCTTGTCTATTACATATTGGTTTTATGGAACGGTATCTGAGCTAATTTGAAACCCTTGTTTTATGTATCACCCCACCTCACCTTTCCCGTGAAGCAGCCATAGTGTGTTTTCTGCATGTGTGACTCTGTTCTGTTTTGTAATTCAGTTCAAGTGTAACGGTTTTTACATTCCCTCTATCAGTGATACCTTATGAGAAGTGTCCTTTTCTGTGTGACTTATTTCACTTAGAATCGTCGTACCTAAATCCACTCATCATGCTGCTACTAGCCTTATGACATTGATTTCATGGCTGAGTGATATTCCATTGTACATAAGGACCACAACTTCTTTATCCATTTTTCTCTTTCCTGGGATATTGAAGGTGGAATGAAGGGGAGGTCCTTGTCAACAGAGCAGCCCTAAACTTTGGGGTGCTTGTGTCTTGCTGATTTTTAATTTTCCCAATTTATACCCCCATGAGTGGAAGTGCCCTATGCTCTCTAAGCTTTGCTTTTTAGACGTTTCAGGACTCACCGTACGCTTCTCCAGAGTGGCTGTTGACAATTTACATCCCGCCCATCAGTGTAGCAAGGCTCCCATTTCTCCATGGCCTGTCCTGCATTTCTGGTTTTGACACTTTTTTCAGCATGGCCCTTTTGACCGATGGGAAGCGAGACATCTTTGTAGCGCTGATTTGCCTTTCCAGGTTGCTTGGTTGGCCAAAAAGGGCGTATGCGTTTTTTCCTGAATATATTCAGGAAAAAACGCATACGCCCTTTTTGGCCAAGGGCATCATTTTCAACATTTTGCCGCTTTTCATGTGCTTTAAAGGCGATTCGAATCTACCTCCTGAAATCTGTTTCCTGCAATTCTGCCTTGATTTCAAATTCTCTTCTTGCCTTCCCTCAATATATTTGTGGACGAGAGTTATCATTTATAAGTCTGCAGTTTTGTGAATTGCAGTGCCCTGAACCTCCATTTTACAACTCGCTTTTTAGGGAGCTGGCCGCAATAGCGCAGGATGGCTTCAGACCCTGTTCTGGTTCCGGGTGGCAGGCTGAGCCTGTGGTTAATTCTTCTTCCTGATAGGAAAATAGAGTGACCTGTGCCTGTCCCAACACCAAGAGCTAGTCTCTCATTGGTTCCACGTCTTCCCGTTCATCCTCAGGACAAATTGCAACCTGTACGGAACAGGAGGTTAAAGGTGATGATGCTCCAAGGAGGGAGATTGCTAGTAAAGTGGCTGGAATGGCGAACCCGAGCACAAGGAGATGAGAAATGAGGTGCGTTTTAGAAACCTTTCCCCATCACACGGTGTACCATCTTCTGGGTTTCTCATGCATGTTTTCGATGTAGGAAGATTCCCTTGAACCTGGAGATTTGGGACCCATGCGATGGGTACCACGCAGTATTACTTTAAAGGGTCTGCGTTTGCTCACCCAACCTCACCAAACCTCTCAGCCGCAACAGTGTTCACCCTTATGTCTCATCCAGCTGTGGGTCTAGATATGGTCAATCCAGGTTGCATCACAGCCCCTGAACGCATTGTGTAAGAATTTCGCTCTCTTTCACTGTCTTTGTTTCATGGGTTTTTCAAAGTAATTTATTTTTATAATGGGGTTTAGCTGCTTTTCACTGCTGTGTTTATGCCGCTTTACACCCACTTGACACACTAACAGAGAGATATCAATACATAGGTTTTAAGATTATTACTAGTCAGATATATTCTTGTGCGGTGAATAGGGCGTGTTGAGTCCAGTTCTCTGAGCAAGGAGTAGGTCTTGTCTATTACATATTGGGTTTATGGAACGGTATCTGAGCTAATTTGAAACCCTTGTTTTATGTATCACCCCACCTCACCTTTCCCGTTAAGCAGCCATAGTGTGTTTTCTGCATGTGTGACTCTGTTCTGTTTTGTAATTCAGTTCAAGTGTAACGGTTTTTACATTCCCTCTATAAGTGATACCTTATGAGAAGTGTCCTTTTCTGTGTGACTTATTTCACTTGGAGTCGTCGTACCTAAATCCACTCATCATGCTGCTACTAGCCTTATGACATTGATTTCACGGCTGAGTGATATTCCATTGTACATAAGGACCACAACTTCTTTATCCATTTTTCTCTTTCCTGGGATATTGAAGGTGGAATGAAGTGGAGGTCCTTGTCAACAGAGCAGCCCTAAACTTTGGGGTGCTTGTGTCTTGCTGATTTTTAATTTTCCCAATTTATACCCCCATGAGTGGAAGTGCCCTATGCTCTCTAAGCTTTGCTTTTTAGACGTTTCAGGACTCACCGTACACTTCTCCAGAGTGGCTGTTGACAATTTACATCCCGCCCATCAGTGTAGCAAGGCTCCCATTTCTCCATGGCCTGTCCTGCATTTTTGGTTTTGAGACTTTTTTCAGCATGGCCCTTTTGACCGATGGGAAGCGAGACATCTTTGTAGCGCTGATTTGCCTTTCCAGGTTGCTTGGTTGGCCAAAAAGGGCGTATGCGTTTTTTCCTGAATATATTCAGGAAAAAACGCATACGCCCTTTTTGGCCAAGGGCATCATTGTCAACGTTTTGCCGCTTTTCATGTGCTTTAAAGGCGATTCGAATCTACCTCCTGAAATCTGTTTCCTGCAATTCTGCCTTGATTTCAAATCCTCTTCTTTGCCTTCCCTCAATATATTTGTGGACGAGAGTTATCATTTATAACTCTGCAGGTTTGTGAATTGCAGTGCCCTGAACCTCCATTTTACAACTCGCTTTTTAGGGAGCTGGCCGCAAAAGCGCAGGATGCCTTCAGGCCCTGTTCTGGTTCCGGGGGCAGGCTGAGCCTGTGGTTAATTCTTCTTCCTGATGGGAAAATAGAGTGACCTGTGCCTGTCCCAACACCAAGAGCTAGTCTCTCATTGGTTCCACGTCTTCCAGTTCATCCTCAGGACAAATTGCAACCTGTACGGAACAGGAGGTTAAAGGTGCTGATGCTCCAAGTAGGGAGATTGCTAGTAAAGCGGCTGGAATAGCGAACCCGGCCACAAGGAGATGAGAAATGAGGTGCGTTTTAGAAACCTTTCCACATCACACGGTGTACCATCTTCTGGGTTTCTCATGCATGTTTTCGATGTAGGAAGATGCCCTTGAACCTGGAGATTTGTGACCCATGCGATGGGTACAACGCAGTATTACTGTAAAGGGTCTGCGTTTGCTCACCCAACCTCACCAAACCTCTCAGCCCCAAGAGTGTCCACCCTTATGTCTCATCCAGCTGTGTGTCTAGATATGGTCAATCCAGGTTGCATCACAGCCCCTGAACGAATTGTGTAAGAATTTCTCTCTCTTTCACTGTCTTTGTTTCATGGGTTATTCAAAGTAATTTATTTTTATAATGGGGTTTAGCTGCTTTTCACTTCTGTGTTTATGCCGCTTTACACCCACTTGACACACTAACAGAGAGATATCTATACATAGGTTTTAAGATTATTACTAGTCAGATATATTCTTGTGCGGTGAATAGGGCGTGTTGAGTCCAGTTCTCTGAGCAAGGAGTAGGTCTTGTCTATTACATATTGGTTTTATGGAACGGTATCTGAGCTAATTTGAAACCCTTGTTTTATGTATCACCCCACCTCACCTTTCCCGTTAAGCAGCCATAGTGTGTTTTCTGCATGTGTGACTCTGTTCTGTTTTGTAATTCAGTTCAAGTGTAACGGTTTTTACATTCCCTCTATCAGTGATACCTTATGAGAAGTGTCCTTTTCTGTGTGACTTATTTCACTTAGAATCGTCGAACCTAAATCCACTCATCATGCTGCTACTAGCCTTATGACATTGATTTCATGGCTGAGTGATATTCCATTGTACATAAGGACCACAACTTCTTTATCCATTTTTCTCTTTCCTGGGATATTGAAGGTGGAATGAAGTGGAGGTCCTTGTCAACAGAGCAGCCCTAAACTTTGGGGTACTTGTGTCTTGCTGATTTTTAATTTTCCCAATTTATACCCCCATGAGTGGAAGTGCCCTATGCTCTCTAAGCTTTGCTTTTTAGACGTTTCAGGACTCACCGTACGCTTCTCCAGAGTGGCTGTTGACAATTTACATCCCGCCCATCAGTGTAGCAAGGCTCCCATTTCTCCATGGCCTGTCCTGCATTTTTGGTTTTGAGACTTTTTTCAGCATGGCCCTTTTGACCGATGGGAAGCGAGACTTCTCTGTAGCGCTGATTTGCCTTTCCAGGTTGCTTGGTTGGCCAAAAAGGGCGTATGCGTTTTTTCCTGAATATATTCAGGAAAAAACGCATACGCCCTTTTTGGCCAAGGGCATCATTGTCAACGTTTTGCCGCTTTTCATGTGCTTTAAAGGAGCTTCGTATCTACCTCCTGAAATCTGTTTCCTGCAATTCTGCCTTGATTTCAAATCCTCTTCTTTGCCTTCCCTCAATATATTTGTGGACGAGATTTATCATTTATAACTCTGCAGGTTTGTGAATTGCAGTGCCCTGAACCTCCATTTTACAACTCGCTTTTTAGGGAGCTGGCCGCAAAAGCGCAGGATGCCTTCAGGCCCTGTTCTGGTTCCGGGGGCAGGATGAGCCTGTGGTTAATTCTTCTTCCTGATGGGAAAATAGAGTGACCTGTGCCTGTCCCAACACCAAGAGCTAGTCTCTCATTGGTTCCACGTCTTCCCGTTCATCCTCAGGACAAATTGCAACCTGTACGGAACAGGAGGTTAAAGGTGCTGATGCTCCAAGTAGGGAGATTGCTAGTAAAGCGGCTGGAATAGCGAACCCGGCCACAAGGAGATGAGAAATGAGGTGCGTTTTAGAAACCTTTCCCCATCACACGGTGTACCATCTTCTGGGTATCTCATGCATGTTTTCGATGTAGGAAGATGCCCTTGAACCTGGAGATTTGTGACCCATGCGATGGGTACCATGCAGTATTACTGTAAAGGGTCTGCGTTTGCTCACCCAACCTCACCAAACCTCTCAGCCCCAAGAGTGTCCACCCTTATGTCTCATCCAGCTGTGGGTCTAGATATGGTCAATCCAGGTTGCATCACAGCCCCTGAACGAATTGTGTAAGAATTTCGCTCTCTTTCACTGTCTTTGTTTCATGGGTTTTTCAAAGTAATTTATTTTTATAATGGGGTTTAGCTGCTTTTCACTTCTGTGTTTATGCCGCTTTACACCCACTTGACACACTAACAGAGAGATATCTATACATAGGTTTTAAGATTATTACTAGTCAGATATATTCTTGTGCGGTGAGTAGGGCGTGTTGAGTCCAGTTCTCTGAGCAAGGAGTAGGTCTTGTCTATTACATATTGGTTTTATGGAACGGTATCTGAGCTAATTTGAAACCCTTGTTTTATGTATCACCCCACCTCACCTTTCCCGTGAAGCAGCCATAGTGTGTTTTCTGCATGTGTGACTCTGTTCTGTTTTGTAATTCAGTTCAAGTGTAACGGTTTTTACATTCCCTCTATCAGTGATACCTTATGAGAAGTGTCCTTTTCTGTGTGACTTATTTCACTTAGAATCGTCGTACCTAAATCCACTCATCATGCTGCTACTAGCCTTATGACAGTGATTTCATGGCTGAGTGATATTCCATTGTACATAAGGACCACAACTTCTTTATCCATTTTTCTCTTTCCTGGGATATTGAAGGTGGAATGAAGGGGAGGTCCTTGTCAACAGAGCAGCCCTAAACTTTGGGGTGCTTGTGTCTTGCTGATTTTTAATTTTCCCAATTTATACCCCCATGAGTGGAAGTGCCCTATGCTCTCTAAGCTTTGCTTTTTAGACGTTTCAGGACTCACCGTACGCTTCTCCAGAGTGGCTGTTGACAATTTACATCCCGCCCATCAGTGTAGCAAGGCTCCCATTTCTCCATGGCCTGTCCTGCATTTCTGGTTTTGACACTTTTTTCAGCATGGCCCTTTTGACCGATGGGAAGCGAGACATCTTTGTAGCGCTGATTTGCCTTTCCAGGTTGCTTGGTTGGCCAAAAAGGGCGTATGCGTTTTTTCCTGAATATATTCAGGAAAAAACGCATACGCCCTTTTTGGCCAAGGGCATCATTTTCAACATTTTGCCGCTTTTCATGTGCTTTAAAGGCGATTCGAATCTACCTCCTGAAATCTGTTTCCTGCAATTCTGCCTTGATTTCAAATTCTCTTCTTGCCTTCCCTCAATATATTTGTGGACGAGAGTTATCATTTATAAGTCTGCAGTTTTGTGAATTGCAGTGCCCTGAACCTCCATTTTACAACTCGCTTTTTAGGGAGCTGGCCGCAATAGCGCAGGATGGCTTCAGACCCTGTTCTGGTTCCGGGTGGCAGGCTGAGCCTGTGGTTAATTCTTCTTCCTGATAGGAAAATAGAGTGACCTGTGCCTGTCCCAACACCAAGAGCTAGTCTCTCATTGGTTCCACGTCTTCCCGTTCATCCTCAGGACAAATTGCAACCTGTACGGAACAGGAGGTTAAAGGTGATGATGCTCCAAGGAGGGAGATTGCTAGTAAAGTGGCTGGAATGGCGAACCCGAGCACAAGGAGATGAGAAATGAGGTGCGTTTTAGAAACCTTTCCCCATCACACGGTGTACCATCTTCTGGGTTTCTCATGCATGTTTTCGATGTAGGAAGATTCCCTTGAACCTGGAGATTTGGGACCCATGCGATGGGTACCACGCAGTATTACTTTAAAGGGTCTGCGTTTGCTCACCCAACCTCACCAAACCTCTCAGCCGCAACAGTGTTCACCCTTATGTCTCATCCAGCTGTGGGTCTAGATATGGTCAATCCAGGTTGCATCACAGCCCCTGAACGCATTGTGTAAGAATTTCGCTCTCTTTCACTGTCTTTGTTTCATGGGTTTTTCAAAGTAATTTATTTTTATAATGGGGTTTAGCTGCTTTTCACTGCTGTGTTTATGCCGCTTTACACCCACTTGACACACTAACAGAGAGATATCAATACATAGCTTTTAAGATTATTACTAGTCAGATATATTCTTGTGCGGTGAATAGGGCGTGTTGAGTCCAGTTCTCTGAGCAAGGAGTAGGTCTTGTCTATTACATATTGGGTTTATGGAACGGTATCTGAGCTAATTTGAAACCCTTGTTTTATGTATCACCCCACCTCACCTTTCCCGTTAAGCAGCCATAGTGTGTTTTCTGCATGTGTGACTCTGTTCTGTTTTGTAATTCAGTTCAAGTGTAACGGTTTTTACATTCCCTCTATAAGTGATACCTTATGAGAAGTGTCCTTTTCTGTGTGACTTATTTCACTTGGAGTCGTCGTACCTAAATCCACTCATCATGCTGCTACTAGCCTTATGACATTGATTTCACGGCTGAGTGATATTCCATTGTACATAAGGACCACAACTTCTTTATCCATTTTTCTCTTTCCTGGGATATTGAAGGTGGAATGAAGTGGAGGTCCTTGTCAACAGAGCAGCCCTAAACTTTGGGGTGCTTGTGTCTTGCTGATTTTTAATTTTCCCAATTTATACCCCCATGAGTGGAAGTGCCCTATGCTCTCTAAGCTTTGCTTTTTAGACGTTTCAGGACTCACCGTACACTTCTCCAGAGTGGCTGTTGACAATTTACATCCCGCCCATCAGTGTAGCAAGGCTCCCATTTCTCCATGGCCTGTCCTGCATTTTTGGTTTTGAGACTTTTTTCAGCATGGCCCTTTTGACCGATGGGAAGCGAGACATCTTTGTAGCGCTGATTTGCCTTTCCAGGTTGCTTGGTTGGCCAAAAAGGGCGTATGCGTTTTTTCCTGAATATATTCAGGAAAAAACGCATACGCCCTTTTTGGCCAAGGGCATCATTGTCAACGTTTTGCCGCTTTTCATGTGCTTTAAAGGCGATTCGAATCTACCTCCTGAAATCTGTTTCCTGCAATTCTGCCTTGATTTCAAATCCTCTTCTTTGCCTTCCCTCAATATATTTGTGGACGAGAGTTATCATTTATAACTCTGCAGGTTTGTGAATTGCAGTGCCCTGAACCTCCATTTTACAACTCGCTTTTTAGGGAGCTGGCCGCAAAAGCGCAGGATGCCTTCAGGCCCTGTTCTGGTTCCGGGGGCAGGCTGAGCCTGTGGTTAATTCTTCTTCCTGATGGGAAAATAGAGTGACCTGTGCCTGTCCCAACACCAAGAGCTAGTCTCTCATTGGTTCCACGTCTTCCAGTTCATCCTCAGGACAAATTGCAACCTGTACGGAACAGGAGGTTAAAGGTGCTGATGCTCCAAGTAGGGAGATTGCTAGTAAAGCGGCTGGAATAGCGAACCCGGCCACAAGGAGATGAGAAATGAGGTGCGTTTTAGAAACCTTTCCACATCACACGGTGTACCATCTTCTGGGTTTCTCATGCATGTTTTCGATGTAGGAAGATGCCCTTGAACCTGGAGATTTGTGACCCATGCGATGGGTACAACGCAGTATTACTGTAAAGGGTCTGCGTTTGCTCACCCAACCTCACCAAACCTCTCAGCCCCAAGAGTGTCCACCCTTATGTCTCATCCAGCTGTGTGTCTAGATATGGTCAATCCAGGTTGCATCACAGCCCCTGAACGAATTGTGTAAGAATTTCTCTCTCTTTCACTGTCTTTGTTTCATGGGTTATTCAAAGTAATTTATTTTTATAATGGGGTTTAGCTGCTTTTCACTTCTGTGTTTATGCCGCTTTACACCCACTTGACACACTAACAGAGAGATATCTATACATAGGTTTTAAGATTATTACTAGTCAGATATATTCTTGTGCGGTGAATAGGGCGTGTTGAGTCCAGTTCTCTGAGCAAGGAGTAGGTCTTGTCTATTACATATTGGTTTTATGGAACGGTATCTGAGCTAATTTGAAACCCTTGTTTTATGTATCACCCCACCTCACCTTTCCCGTTAAGCAGCCATAGTGTGTTTTCTGCATGTGTGACTCTGTTCTGTTTTGTAATTCAGTTCAAGTGTAACGGTTTTTACATTCCCTCTATCAGTGATACCTTATGAGAAGTGTCCTTTTCTGTGTGACTTATTTCACTTAGAATCGTCGAACCTAAATCCACTCATCATGCTGCTACTAGCCTTATGACATTGATTTCATGGCTGAGTGATATTCCATTGTACATAAGGACCACAACTTCTTTATCCATTTTTCTCTTTCCTGGGATATTGAAGGTGGAATGAAGTGGAGGTCCTTGTCAACAGAGCAGCCCTAAACTTTGGGGTACTTGTGTCTTGCTGATTTTTCATTTTCCCAATTTATACCCCCATGAGTGGAAGTGCCCTATGCTCTCTAAGCTTTGCTTTTTAGACGTTTCAGGACTCACCGTACGCTTCTCCAGAGTGGCTGTTGACAATTTACATCCCGCCCATCAGTGTAGCAAGGCTCCCATTTCTCCATGGCCTGTCCTGCATTTTTGGTTTTGAGACTTTTTTCAGCATGGCCCTTTTGACCGATGGGAAGCGAGACTTCTCTGTAGCGCTGATTTGCCTTTCCAGGTTGCTTGGTTGGCCAAAAAGGGCGTATGCGTTTTTTCCTGAATATATTCAGGAAAAAACGCATACGCCCTTTTTGGCCAAGGGCATCATTGTCAACGTTTTGCCGCTTTTCATGTGCTTTAAAGGAGCTTCGTATCTACCTCCTGAAATCTGTTTCCTGCAATTCTGCCTTGATTTCAAATCCTCTTCTTTGCCTTCCCTCAATATATTTGTGGACGAGAGTTATCATTTATAACTCTGCAGGTTTGTGAATTGCAGTGCCCTGAACCTCCATTTTACAACTCGCTTTTTAGGGAGCTGGCCGCAAAAGCGCAGGATGCCTTCAGGCCCTGTTCTGGTTCCGGGGGCAGGATGAGCCTGTGGTTAATTCTTCTTCCTGATGGGAAAATAGAGTGACCTGTGCCTGTCCCAACACCAAGAGCTAGTCTCTCATTGGTTCCACGTCTTCCCGTTCATCCTCAGGACAAATTGCAACCTGTACGGAACAGGAGGTTAAAGGTGCTGATGCTCCAAGTAGGGAGATTGCTAGTAAAGCGGCTGGAATAGCGAACCCGGCCACAAGGAGATGAGAAATGAGGTGCGTTTTAGAAACCTTTCCCCATCACACGGTGTACCATCTTCTGGGTATCTCATGCATGTTTTCGATGTAGGAAGATGCCCTTGAACCTGGAGATTTGTGACCCATGCGATGGGTACCATGCAGTATTACTGTAAAGGGTCTGCGTTTGCTCACCCAACCTCACCAAACCTCTCAGCCCCAAGAGTGTCCACCCTTATGTCTCATCCAGCTGTGGGTCTAGATATGGTCAATCCAGGTTGCATCACAGCCCCTGAACGAATTGTGTAAGAATTTCGCTCTCTTTCACTGTCTTTGTTTCATGGGTTTTTCAAAGTAATTTATTTTTATAATGGGGTTTAGCTGCTTTTCACTTCTGTGTTTATGCCGCCTTACACCCACTTGACACACTAACAGAGAGATATCTATACATAGGTTTTAAGATTATTACTAGTCAGATATATTCTTGTGCGGTGAGTAGGGCGTGTTGAGTCCAGTTCTCTGAGCAAGGAGTAGGTCTTGTCTATTACATATTGGTTTTATGGAACGGTATCTGAGCTAATTTGAAACCCTTGTTTTATGTATCACCCCACCTCACCTTTCCCGTGAAGCAGCCATAGTGTGTTTTCTGCATGTGTGACTCTGTTCTGTTTTGTAATTCAGTTCAAGTGTAACGGTTTTTACATTCCCTCTATCAGTGATACCTTATGAGAAGTGTCCTTTTCTGTGTGACTTATTTCACTTAGAATCGTCGTACCTAAATCCACTCATCATGCTGCTACTAGCCTTATGACATTGATTTCATGGCTGAGTGATATTCCATTGTACATAAGGACCACAACTTCTTTATCCATTTTTCTCTTTCCTGGGATATTGAAGGTGGAATGAAGGGGAGGTCCTTGTCAACAGAGCAGCCCTAAACTTTGGGGTGCTTGTGTCTTGCTGATTTTTAATTTTCCCAATTTATACCCCCATGAGTGGAAGTGCCCTATGCTCTCTAAGCTTTGCTTTTTAGACGTTTCAGGACTCACCGTACGCTTCTCCAGAGTGGCTGTTGACAATTTACATCCCGCCCATCAGTGTAGCAAGGCTCCCATTTCTCCATGGCCTGTCCTGCATTTCTGGTTTTGACACTTTTTTCAGCATGGCCCTTTTGACCGATGGGAAGCGAGACATCTTTGTAGCGCTGATTTGCCTTTCCAGGTTGCTTGGTTGGCCAAAAAGGGCGTATGTGTTTTTTCCTGAATATATTCAGGAAAAAACGCATACGCCCTTTTTGGCCAAGGGCATCATTTTCAACATTTTGCCGCTTTTCATGTGCTTTAAAGGCGATTCGAATCTACCTCCTGAAATCTGTTTCCTGCAATTCTGCCTTGATTTCAAATTCTCTTCTTTGCCTTCCCTCAATATATTTGTGGACGAGAGTTATCATTTATAAGTCTGCAGTTTTGTGAATTGCAGTGCCCTGAACCTCCATTTTACAACTCGCTTTTTAGGGAGCTGGCCGCAAAAGCGCAGGATGCCTTCAGGCCCTGTTCTGGTTCCGGGGGCAGGATGAGCCTGTGGTTAATTCTTCTTCCTGATGGGAAAATAGAGTGACCTGTGCCTGTCCCAACACCAAGAGCTAGTCTCTCATTGGTTCCACGTCTTCCCGTTCATCCTCAGGACAAATTGCAACCTGTACGGAACAGGAGGTTAAAGGTGCTGATGCTCCAAGTAGGGAGATTGCTAGTAAAGCGGCTGGAATAGCGAACCCGGCCACAAGGAGATGAGAAATGAGGTGCGTTTTAGAAACCTTTCCCCATCACACGGTGTACCATCTTCTGGGTATCTCATGCATGTTTTCGATGTAGGAAGATGCCCTTGAACCTGGAGATTTGTGACCCATGCGATGGGTACCATGCAGTATTACTGTAAAGGGTCTGCGTTTGCTCACCCAACCTCACCAAACCTCTCAGCCCCAAGAGTGTCCACCCTTATGTCTCATCCAGCTGTGGGTCTAGATATGGTCAATCCAGGTTGCATCACAGCCCCTGAACGAATTGTGTAAGAATTTCGCTCTCTTTCACTGTCTTTGTTTCATGGGTTTTTCAAAGTAATTTATTTTTATAATGGGGTTTAGCTGCTTTTCACTTCTGTGTTTATGCCGCTTTACACCCACTTGACACACTAACAGAGAGATATCTATACATAGGTTTTAAGATTATTACTAGTCAGATATATTCTTGTGCGGTGAGTAGGGCGTGTTGAGTCCAGTTCTCTGAGCAAGGAGTAGGTCTTGTCTATTACATATTGGTTTTATGGAACGGTATCTGAGCTAATTTGAAACCCTTGTTTTATGTATCACCCCACCTCACCTTTCCCGTGAAGCAGCCATAGTGTGTTTTCTGCATGTGTGACTCTGTTCTGTTTTGTAATTCAGTTCAAGTGTAACGGTTTTTACATTCCCTCTATCAGTGATACCTTATGAGAAGTGTCCTTTTCTGTGTGACTTATTTCACTTAGAATCGTCGTACCTAAATCCACTCATCATGCTGCTACTAGCCTTATGACATTGATTTCATGGCTGAGTGATATTCCATTGTACATAAGGACCACAACTTCTTTATCCATTTTTCTCTTTCCTGGGATATTGAAGGTGGAATGAAGGGGAGGTCCTTGTCAACAGAGCAGCCCTAAACTTTGGGGTGCTTGTGTCTTGCTGATTTTTAATTTTCCCAATTTATACCCCCATGAGTGGAAGTGCCCTATGCTCTCTAAGCTTTGCTTTTTAGACGTTTCAGGACTCACCGTACGCTTCTCCAGAGTGGCTGTTGACAATTTACATCCCGCCCATCAGTGTAGCAAGGCTCCCATTTCTCCATGGCCTGTCCTGCATTTCTGGTTTTGACACTTTTTTCAGCATGGCCCTTTTGACCGATGGGAAGCGAGACATCTTTGTAGCGCTGATTTGCCTTTCCAGGTTGCTTGGTTGGCCAAAAAGGGCGTATGTGTTTTTTCCTGAATATATTCAGGAAAAAACGCATACGCCCTTTTTGGCCAAGGGCATCATTTTCAACATTTTGCCGCTTTTCATGTGCTTTAAAGGCAATTCGAATCTACCTCCTGAAATCTGTTTCCTGCAATTCTGCCTTGATTTCAAATTCTCTTCTTTGCCTTCCCTCAATATATTTGTGGACGAGAGTTATCATTTATAAGTCTGCAGTTTTGTGAATTGCAGTGCCCTGAACCTCCATTTTACAACTCGCTTTTTAGGGAGCTGGCCGCAATAGCGCAGGATGGCTTCAGACCCTGTTCTGGTTCCGGGTGGCAGGCTGAGCCTGTGGTTAATTCTTCTTCCTGATAGGAAAATAGAGTGACCTGTGCCTGTCCCAACACCAAGAGCTAGTCTCTCATTGGTTCCACGTCTTCCCGTTCATCCTCAGGACAAATTGCAACCTGTACGGAACAGGAGGTTAAAGGTGATGATGCTCCAAGGAGGGAGATTGCTAGTAAAGTGGCTGGAATGGCGAACCCGAGCACAAGGAGATGAGAAATGAGGTGCGTTTTAGAAACCTTTCCCCATCACACGGTGTACCATCTTCTGGGTTTCTCATGCATGTTTTCGATGTAGGAAGATGCCCTTGAACCTGGAGATTTGTGACCCATGCGATGGGTACAACGCAGTATTACTGTAAAGGGTCTGCATTTGCTCACCCAACCTCACCAAACCTCTCAGCCCCAAGAGTGTCCACCCTTATGTCTCATCCAGCTGTGTGTCTAGATATGGTCAATCCAGGTTGCATCACAGCCCCTGAACGAATTGTGTAAGAATTTCTCTCTCTTTCACTGTCTTTGTTTCATGGGTTATTCAAAGTAATTTATTTTTATAATGGGGTTTAGCTGCTTTTCACTTCTGTGTTTATGCCGCTTTACACCCACTTGACACACTAACAGAGAGATATCTATACATAGGTTTTAAGATTATTACTAGTCAGATATATTCTTGTGCGGTGAATAGGGCGTGTTGAGTCCAGTTCTCTGAGCAAGGAGTAGGTCTTGTCTATTACATATTGGTTTTATGGAACGGTATCTGAGCTAATTTGAAACCCTTGTTTTATGTATCACCCCACCTCACCTTTCCCGTTAAGCAGCCATAGTGTGTTTTCTGCATGTGTGACTCTGTTCTGTTTTGTAATTCAGTTCAAGTGTAACGGTTTTTACATTCCCTCTATCAGTGATACCTTATGAGAAGTGTCCTTTTCTGTGTGACTTATTTCACTTAGAATCGTCGAACCTAAATCCACTCATCATGCTGCTACTAGCCTTATGACATTGATTTCATGGCTGAGTGATATTCCATTGTACATAAGGACCACAACTTCTTTATCCATTTTTCTCTTTCCTGGGATATTGAAGGTGGAATGAAGTGGAGGTCCTTGTCAACAGAGCAGCCCTAAACTTTGGGGTACTTGTGTCTTGCTGATTTTTCATTTTCCCAATTTATACCCCCATGAGTGGAAGTGCCCTATGCTCTCTAAGCTTTGCTTTTTAGACGTTTCAGGACTCACCGTACGCTTATCCAGAGTGGCTGTTGACAATTTACATCCCGCCCATCAGTGTAGCAAGGCTCCCATTTCTCCATGGCCTGTCCTGCATTTTTGGTTTTGAGACTTTTTTCAGCATGGCCCTTTTGACCGATGGGAAGCGAGACTTCTCTGTAGCGCTGATTTGCCTTTCCAGGTTGCTTGGTTGGCCAAAAAGGGCGTATGCGTTTTTTCCTGAATATATTCAGGAAAAAACGCATACGCCCTTTTTGGCCAAGGGCATCATTGTCAACGTTTTGCCGCTTTTCATGTGCTTTAAAGGAGCTTCGTATCTACCTCCTGAAATCTGTTTCCTGCAATTCTGCCTTGATTTCAAATCCTCTTCTTTGCCTTCCCTCAATATATTTGTGGACGAGAGTTATCATTTATAACTCTGCAGGTTTGTGAATTGCAGTGCCCTGAACCTCCATTTTACAACTCGCTTTTTAGGGAGCTGGCCGCAAAAGCGCAGGATGCCTTCAGGCCCTGTTCTGGTTCCGGGGGCAGGATGAGCCTGTGGTTAATTCTTCTTCCTGATGGGAAAATAGAGTGACCTGTGCCTGTCCCAACACCAAGAGCTAGTCTCTCATTGGTTCCACGTCTTCCCGTTCATCCTCAGGACAAATTGCAACCTGTACGGAACAGGAGGTTAAAGGTGCTGATGCTCCAAGTAGGGAGATTGCTAGTAAAGCGGCTGGAATAGCGAACCCGGGCACAAGCAGATGAGAAATGAGGTGCGTTTTAGAAACCTTTCCCCATCACACGGTGTACCATCTTCTGGGTATCTCATGCATGTTTTCGATGTAGGAAGATGCCCTTGAACCTGGAGATTTGTGACCCATGCGATGGGTACCATGCAGTATTACTGTAAAGGGTCTGCGTTTGCTCACCCAACCTCACCAAACCTCTCAGCCCCAAGAGTGTCCACCCTTATGTCTCATCCAGCTGTGGGTCTAGATATGGTCAATCCAGGTTGCATCACAGCCCCTGAACGAATTGTGTAAGAATTTCGCTCTCTTTCACTGTCTTTGTTTCATGGGTTTTTCAAAGTAATTTATTTTTATAATGGGGTTTAGCTGCTTTTCACTTCTGTGTTTATGCCGCTTTACACCCACTTGACACACTAACAGAGAGATATCTATACATAGGTTTTAAGATTATTACTAGTCAGATATATTCTTGTGCGGTGAGTAGGGCGTGTTGAGTCCAGTTCTCTGAGCAAGGAGTAGGTCTTGTCTATTACATATTGGTTTTATGGAACGGTATCTGAGCTAATTTGAAACCCTTGTTTTATGTATCACCCCACCTCACCTTTCCCATGAAGCAGCCATAGTGTGTTTTCTGCATGTGTGACTCTGTTCTGTTTTGTAATTCAGTTCAAGTGTAACGGTTTTTACATTCCCTCTATCAGTGATACCTTATGAGAAGTGTCCTTTTCTGTGTGACTTATTTCACTTAGAATCGTCGTACCTAAATCCACTCATCATGCTGCTACTAGCCTTATGACATTGATTTCATGGCTGAGTGATATTCCATTGTACATAAGGACCACAACTTCTTTATCCATTTTTCTCTTTCCTGGGATATTGAAGGTGGAATGAAGGGGAGGTCCTTGTCAACAGAGCAGCCCTAAACTTTGGGGTGCTTGTGTCTTGCTGATTTTTAATTTTCCCAATTTATACCCCCATGAGTGGAAGTGCCCTATGCTCTCTAAGCTTTGCTTTTTAGACGTTTCAGGACTCACCGTACGCTTCTCCAGAGTGGCTGTTGACAATTTACATCCCGCCCATCAGTGTAGCAAGGCTCCCATTTCTCCATGGCCTGTCCTGCATTTCTGGTTTTGACACTTTTTTCAGCATGGCCCTTTTGACCGATGGGAAGCGAGACATCTTTGTAGCGCTGATTTGCCTTTCCAGGTTGCTTGGTTGGCCAAAAAGGGCGTATGCGTTTTTTCCTGAATATATTCAGGAAAAAACGCATACGCCCTTTTTGGCCAAGGGCATCATTTTCAACATTTTGCCGCTTTTCATGTGCTTTAAAGGCGATTCGAATCTACCTCCTGAAATCTGTTTCCTGCAATTCTGCCTTGATTTCAAATTCTCTTCTTGCCTTCCCTCAATATATTTGTGGACGAGAGTTATCATTTATAAGTCTGCAGTTTTGTGAATTGCAGTGCCCTGAACCTCCATTTTACAACTCGCTTTTTAGGGAGCTGGCCGCAATAGCGCAGGATGGCTTCAGACCCTGTTCTGGTTCCGGGTGGCAGGCTGAGCCTGTGGTTAATTCTTCTTCCTGATAGGAAAATAGAGTGACCTGTGCCTGTCCCAACACCAAGAGCTAGTCTCTCATTGGTTCCACGTCTTCCCGTTCATCCTCAGGACAAATTGCAACCTGTACGGAACAGGAGGTTAAAGGTGATGATGCTCCAAGGAGGGAGATTGCTAGTAAAGTGGCTGGAATGGCGAACCCGAGCACAAGGAGATGAGAAATGAGGTGCGTTTTAGAAACCTTTCCCCATCACACGGTGTACCATCTTCTGGGTTTCTCATGCATGTTTTCGATGTAGGAAGATTCCCTTGAACCTGGAGATTTGGGACCCATGCGATGGGTACCACGCAGTATTACTTTAAAGGGTCTGCGTTTGCTCACCCAACCTCACCAAACCTCTCAGCCGCAACAGTGTTCACCCTTATGTCTCATCCAGCTGTGGGTCTAGATATGGTCAATCCAGGTTGCATCACAGCCCCTGAACGCATTGTGTAAGAATTTCGCTCTCTTTCACTGTCTTTGTTTCATGGGTTTTTCAAAGTAATTTATTTTTATAATGGGGTTTAGCTGCTTTTCACTGCTGTGTTTATGCCGCTTTACACCCACTTGACACACTAACAGAGAGATATCAATACATAGCTTTTAAGATTATTACTAGTCAGATATATTCTTGTGCGGTGAATAGGGCGTGTTGAGTCCAGTTCTCTGAGCAAGGAGTAGGTCTTGTCTATTACATATTGGGTTTATGGAACGGTATCTGAGCTAATTTGAAACCCTTGTTTTATGTATCACCCCACCTCACCTTTCCCGTTAAGCAGCCATAGTGTGTTTTCTGCATGTGTGACTCTGTTCTGTTTTGTAATTCAGTTCAAGTGTAACGGTTTTTACATTCCCTCTATAAGTGATACCTTATGAGAAGTGTCCTTTTCTGTGTGACTTATTTCACTTGGAGTCGTCGTACCTAAATCCACTCATCATGCTGCTACTAGCCTTATGACATTGATTTCACGGCTGAGTGATATTCCATTGTACATAAGGACCACAACTTCTTTATCCATTTTTCTCTTTCCTGGGATATTGAAGGTGGAATGAAGTGGAGGTCCTTGTCAACAGAGCAGCCCTAAACTTTGGGGTGCTTGTGTCTTGCTGATTTTTAATTTTCCCAATTTATACCCCCATGAGTGGAAGTGCCCTATGCTCTCTAAGCTTTGCTTTTTAGACGTTTCAGGACTCACCGTACACTTCTCCAGAGTGGCTGTTGACAATTTACATCCCGCCCATCAGTGTAGCAAGGCTCCCATTTCTCCATGGCCTGTCCTGCATTTTTGGTTTTGAGACTTTTTTCAGCATGGCCCTTTTGACCGATGGGAAGCGAGACATCTTTGTAGCGCTGATTTGCCTTTCCAGGTTGCTTGGTTGGCCAAAAAGGGCGTATGCGTTTTTTCCTGAATATATTCAGGAAAAAACGCATACGCCCTTTTTGGCCAAGGGCATCATTGTCAACGTTTTGCCGCTTTTCATGTGCTTTAAAGGCGATTCGAATCTACCTCCTGAAATCTGTTTCCTGCAATTCTGCCTTGATTTCAAATTCTCTTCTTTGCCTTCCCTCAATATATTTGTGGACGAGAGTTATCATTTATAAGTCTGCAGTTTTGTGAATTGCAGTGCCCTGAACCTCCATTTTACAACTCGCTTTTTAGGGAGCTGGCCGCAATAGCGCAGGATGGCTTCAGACCCTGTTCTGGTTCCGGGTGGCAGGCTGAGCCTGTGGTTAATTCTTCTTCCTGATAGGAAAATAGAGTGACCTGTGCCTGTCCCAACACCAAGAGCTAGTCTCTCATTGGTTCCACGTCTTCCCGTTCATCCTCAGGACAAATTGCAACCTGTACGGAACAGGAGGTTAAAGGTGATGATGCTCCAAGGAGGGAGATTGCTAGTAAAGTGGCTGGAATGGCGAACCCGAGCACAAGGAGATGAGAAATGAGGTGCGTTTTAGAAACCTTTCCCCATCACACGGTGTACCATCTTCTGGGTTTCTCATGCATGTTTTCGATGTAGGAAGATTCCCTTGAACCTGGAGATTTGGGACCCATGCGATGGGTACCACGCAGTATTACTTTAAAGGGTCTGCGTTTGCTCACCCAACCTCACCAAACCTCTCAGCCGCAACAGTGTTCACCCTTATGTCTCATCCAGCTGTGGGTCTAGATATGGTCAATCCAGGTTGCATCACAGCCCCTGAACGCATTGTGTAAGAATTTCGCTCTCTTTCACTGTCTTTGTTTCATGGGTTTTTCAAAGTAATTTATTTTTATAATGGGGTTTAGCTGCTTTTCACTGCTGTGTTTATGCCGCTTTACACCCACTTGACACACTAACAGAGAGATATCAATACATAGCTTTTAAGATTATTACTAGTCAGATATATTCTTGTGCGGTGAATAGGGCGTGTTGAGTCCAGTTCTCTGAGCAAGGAGTAGGTCTTGTCTATTACATATTGGGTTTATGGAACGGTATCTGAGCTAATTTGAAACCCTTGTTTTATGTATCACCCCACCTCACCTTTCCCGTTAAGCAGCCATAGTGTGTTTTCTGCATGTGTGACTCTGTTCTGTTTTGTAATTCAGTTCAAGTGTAACGGTTTTTACATTCCCTCTATAAGTGATACCTTATGAGAAGTGTCCTTTTCTGTGTGACTTATTTCACTTGGAGTCGTCGTACCTAAATCCACTCATCATGCTGCTACTAGCCTTATGACATTGATTTCACGGCTGAGTGATATTCCATTGTACATAAGGACCACAACTTCTTTATCCATTTTTCTCTTTCCTGGGATATTGAAGGTGGAATGAAGTGGAGGTCCTTGTCAACAGAGCAGCCCTAAACTTTGGGGTGCTTGTGTCTTGCTGATTTTTAATTTTCCCAATTTATACCCCCATGAGTGGAAGTGCCCTATGCTCTCTAAGCTTTGCTTTTTAGACGTTTCAGGACTCACCGTACACTTCTCCAGAGTGGCTGTTGACAATTTACATCCCGCCCATCAGTGTAGCAAGGCTCCCATTTCTCCATGGCCTGTCCTGCATTTTTGGTTTTGAGACTTTTTTCAGCATGGCCCTTTTGACCGATGGGAAGCGAGACATCTTTGTAGCGCTGATTTGCCTTTCCAGGTTGCTTGGTTGGCCAAAAAGGGCGTATGCGTTTTTTCCTGAATATATTCAGGAAAAAACGCATACGCCCTTTTTGGCCAAGGGCATCATTGTCAACGTTTTGCCGCTTTTCATGTGCTTTAAAGGCGATTCGAATCTACCTCCTGAAATCTGTTTCCTGCAATTCTGCCTTGATTTCAAATCCTCTTCTTTGCCTTCCCTCAATATATTTGTGGACGAGAGTTATCATTTATAACTCTGCAGGTTTGTGAATTGCAGTGCCCTGAACCTCCATTTTACAACTCGCTTTTTAGGGAGCTGGCCGCAAAAGCGCAGGATGCCTTCAGGCCCTGTTCTGGTTCCGGGGGCAGGATGAGCCTGTGGTTAATTCTTCTTCCTGATGGGAAAATAGAGTGACCTGTGCCTGTCCCAACACCAAGAGCTAGTCTCTCATTGGTTCCACGTCTTCCCGTTCATCCTCAGGACAAATTGCAACCTGTACGGAACAGGAGGTTAAAGGTGCTGATGCTCCAAGTAGGGAGATTGCTAGTAAAGCGGCTGGAATAGCGAACCCGGCCACAAGGAGATGAGAAATGAGGTGCGTTTTAGAAACCTTTCCCCATCACACGGTGTACCATCTTCTGGGTATCTCATGCATGTTTTCGATGTAGGAAGATGCCCTTGAACCTGGAGATTTGTGACCCATGCGATGGGTACCATGCAGTATTACTGTAAAGGGTCTGCGTTTGCTCACCCAACCTCACCAAACCTCTCAGCCCCAAGAGTGTCCACCCTTATGTCTCATCCAGCTGTGGGTCTAGATATGGTCAATCCAGGTTGCATCACAGCCCCTGAACGAATTGTGTAAGAATTTCGCTCTCTTTCACTGTCTTTGTTTCATGGGTTTTTCAAAGTAATTTATTTTTATAATGGGGTTTAGCTGCTTTTCACTTCTGTGTTTATGCCGCTTTACACCCACTTGACACACTAACAGAGAGATATCTATACATAGGTTTTAAGATTATTACTAGTCAGATATATTCTTGTGCGGTGAGTAGGGCGTGTTGAGTCCAGTTCTCTGAGCAAGGAGTAGGTCTTGTCTATTACATATTGGTTTTATGGAACGGTATCTGAGCTAATTTGAAACCCTTGTTTTATGTATCACCCCACCTCACCTTTCCCGTGAAGCAGCCATAGTGTGTTTTCTGCATGTGTGACTCTGTTCTGTTTTGTAATTCAGTTCAAGTGTAACGGTTTTTACATTCCCTCTATCAGTGATACCTTATGAGAAGTGTCCTTTTCTGTGTGACTTATTTCACTTAGAATCGTCGTACCTAAATCCACTCATCATGCTGCTACTAGCCTTATGACATTGATTTCATGGCTGAGTGATATTCCATTGTACATAAGGACCACAACTTCTTTATCCATTTTTCTCTTTCCTGGGATATTGAAGGTGGAATGAAGGGGAGGTCCTTGTCAACAGAGCAGCCCTAAACTTTGGGGTGCTTGTGTCTTGCTGATTTTTAATTTTCCCAATTTATACCCCCATGAGTGGAAGTGCCCTATGCTCTCTAAGCTTTGCTTTTTAGACGTTTCAGGACTCACCGTACGCTTCTCCAGAGTGGCTGTTGACAATTTACATCCCGCCCATCAGTGTAGCAAGGCTCCCATTTCTCCATGGCCTGTCCTGCATTTCTGGTTTTGACACTTTTTTCAGCATGGCCCTTTTGACCGATGGGAAGCGAGACATCTTTGTAGCGCTGATTTGCCTTTCCAGGTTGCTTGGTTGGCCAAAAAGGGCGTATGCGTTTTTTCCTGAATATATTCAGGAAAAAACGCATACGCCCTTTTTGGCCAAGGGCATCATTTTCAACATTTTGCCGCTTTTCATGTGCTTTAAAGGCGATTCGAATCTACCTCCTGAAATCTGTTTCCTGCAATTCTGCCTTGATTTCAAATTCTCTTCTTGCCTTCCCTCAATATATTTGTGGACGAGAGTTATCATTTATAAGTCTGCAGTTTTGTGAATTGCAGTGCCCTGAACCTCCATTTTACAACTCGCTTTTTAGGGAGCTGGCCGCAATAGCGCAGGATGGCTTCAGACCCTGTTCTGGTTCCGGGTGGCAGGCTGAGCCTGTGGTTAATTCTTCTTCCTGATAGGAAAATAGAGTGACCTGTGCCTGTCCCAACACCAAGAGCTAGTCTCTCATTGGTTCCACGTCTTCCCGTTCATCCTCAGGACAAATTGCAACCTGTACGGAACAGGAGGTTAAAGGTGATGATGCTCCAAGGAGGGAGATTGCTAGTAAAGTGGCTGGAATGGCGAACCCGAGCACAAGGAGATGAGAAATGAGGTGCGTTTTAGAAACCTTTCCCCATCACACGGTGTACCATCTTCTGGGTTTCTCATGCATGTTTTCGATGTAGGAAGATTCCCTTGAACCTGGAGATTTGGGACCCATGCGATGGGTACCACGCAGTATTACTTTAAAGGGTCTGCGTTTGCTCACCCAACCTCACCAAACCTCTCAGCCGCAACAGTGTTCACCCTTATGTCTCATCCAGCTGTGGGTCTAGATATGGTCAATCCAGGTTGCATCACAGCCCCTGAACGCATTGTGTAAGAATTTCGCTCTCTTTCACTGTCTTTGTTTCATGGGTTTTTCAAAGTAATTTATTTTTATAATGGGGTTTAGCTGCTTTTCACTGCTGTGTTTATGCCGCTTTACACCCACTTGACACACTAACAGAGAGATATCAATACATAGCTTTTAAGATTATTACGAGTCAGATATATTCTTGTGCGGTGAATAGGGCGTGTTGAGTCCAGTTCTCTGAGCAAGGAGTAGGTCTTGTCTATTACATATTGGGTTTATGGAACGGTATCTGAGCTAATTTGAAACCCTTGTTTTATGTATCACCCCACCTCACCTTTCCCGTTAAGCAGCCATAGTGTGTTTTCTGCATGTGTGACTCTGTTCTGTTTTGTAATTCAGTTCAAGTGTAACGGTTTTTACATTCCCTCTATAAGTGATACCTTATGAGAAGTGTCCTTTTCTGTGTGACTTATTTCACTTGGAGTCGTCGTACCTAAATCCACTCATCATGCTGCTACTAGCCTTATGACATTGATTTCACGGCTGAGTGATATTCCATTGTACATAAGGACCACAACTTCTTTATCCATTTTTCTCTTTCCTGGGATATTGAAGGTGGAATGAAGTGGAGGTCCTTGTCAACAGAGCAGCCCTAAACTTTGGGGTGCTTGTGTCTTGCTGATTTTTAATTTTCCCAATTTATACCCCCATGAGTGGAAGTGCCCTATGCTCTCTAAGCTTTGCTTTTTAGACGTTTCAGGACTCACCGTACACTTCTCCAGAGTGGCTGTTGACAATTTACATCCCGCCCATCAGTGTAGCAAGGCTCCCATTTCTCCATGGCCTGTCCTGCATTTTTGGTTTTGAGACTTTTTTCAGCATGGCCCTTTTGACCGATGGGAAGCGAGACATCTTTGTAGCGCTGATTTGCCTTTCCAGGTTGCTTGGTTGGCCAAAAAGGGCGTATGCGTTTTTTCCTGAATATATTCAGGAAAAAACGCATACGCCCTTTTTGGCCAAGGGCATCATTGTCAACGTTTTGCCGCTTTTCATGTGCTTTAAAGGCGATTCGAATCTACCTCCTGAAATCTGTTTCCTGCAATTCTGCCTTGATTTCAAATTCTCTTCTTTGCCTTCCCTCAATATATTTGTGGACGAGAGTTATCATTTATAAGTCTGCAGTTTTGTGAATTGCAGTGCCCTGAACCTCCATTTTACAACTCGCTTTTTAGGGAGCTGGCCGCAATAGCGCAGGATGGCTTCAGACCCTGTTCTGGTTCCGGGTGGCAGGCTGAGCCTGTGGTTAATTCTTCTTCCTGATAGGAAAATAGAGTGACCTGTGCCTGTCCCAACACCAAGAGCTAGTCTCTCATTGGTTCCACGTCTTCCCGTTCATCCTCAGGACAAATTGCAACCTGTACGGAACAGGAGGTTAAAGGTGATGATGCTCCAAGGAGGGAGATTGCTAGTAAAGTGGCTGGAATGGCGAACCCGAGCACAAGGAGATGAGAAATGAGGTGCGTTTTAGAAACCTTTCCCCATCACACGGTGTACCATCTTCTGGGTTTCTCATGCATGTTTTCGATGTAGGAAGATTCCCTTGAACCTGGAGATTTGGGACCCATGCGATGGGTACCACGCAGTATTACTTTAAAGGGTCTGCGTTTGCTCACCCAACCTCACCAAACCTCTCAGCCGCAACAGTGTTCACCCTTATGTCTCATCCAGCTGTGGGTCTAGATATGGTCAATCCAGGTTGCATCACAGCCCCTGAACGCATTGTGTAAGAATTTCGCTCTCTTTCACTGTCTTTGTTTCATGGGTTTTTCAAAGTAATTTATTTTTATAATGGGGTTTAGCTGCTTTTCACTGCTGTGTTTATGCCGCTTTACACCCACTTGACACACTAACAGAGAGATATCAATACATAGCTTTTAAGATTATTACTAGTCAGATATATTCTTGTGCGGTGAATAGGGCGTGTTGAGTCCAGTTCTCTGAGCAAGGAGTAGGTCTTGTCTATTACATATTGGGTTTATGGAACGGTATCTGAGCTAATTTGAAACCCTTGTTTTATGTATCACCCCACCTCACCTTTCCCGTTAAGCAGCCATAGTGTGTTTTCTGCATGTGTGACTCTGTTCTGTTTTGTAATTCAGTTCAAGTGTAACGGTTTTTACATTCCCTCTATAAGTGATACCTTATGAGAAGTGTCCTTTTCTGTGTGACTTATTTCACTTGGAGTCGTCGTACCTAAATCCACTCATCATGCTGCTACTAGCCTTATGACATTGATTTCACGGCTGAGTGATATTCCATTGTACATAAGGACCACAACTTCTTTATCCATTTTTCTCTTTCCTGGGATATTGAAGGTGGAATGAAGTGGAGGTCCTTGTCAACAGAGCAGCCCTAAACTTTGGGGTGCTTGTGTCTTGCTGATTTTTAATTTTCCCAATTTATACCCCCATGAGTGGAAGTGCCCTATGCTCTCTAAGCTTTGCTTTTTAGACGTTTCAGGACTCACCGTACACTTCTCCAGAGTGGCTGTTGACAATTTACATCCCGCCCATCAGTGTAGCAAGGCTCCCATTTCTCCATGGCCTGTCCTGCATTTTTGGTTTTGAGACTTTTTTCAGCATGGCCCTTTTGACCGATGGGAAGCGAGACATCTTTGTAGCGCTGATTTGCCTTTCCAGGTTGCTTGGTTGGCCAAAAAGGGCGTATGCGTTTTTTCCTGAATATATTCAGGAAAAAACGCATACGCCCTTTTTGGCCAAGGGCATCATTGTCAACGTTTTGCCGCTTTTCATGTGCTTTAAAGGCGATTCGAATCTACCTCCTGAAATCTGTTTCCTGCAATTCTGCCTTGATTTCAAATCCTCTTCTTTGCCTTCCCTCAATATATTTGTGGACGAGAGTTATCATTTATAACTCTGCAGGTTTGTGAATTGCAGTGCCCTGAACCTCCATTTTACAACTCGCTTTTTAGGGAGCTGGCCGCAAAAGCGCAGGATGCCTTCAGGCCCTGTTCTGGTTCCGGGGGCAGGCTGAGCCTGTGGTTAATTCTTCTTCCTGATGGGAAAATAGAGTGACCTGTGCCTGTCCCAACACCAAGAGCTAGTCTCTCATTGGTTCCACGTCTTCCAGTTCATCCTCAGGACAAATTGCAACCTGTACGGAACAGGAGGTTAAAGGTGCTGATGCTCCAAGTAGGGAGATTGCTAGTAAAGCGGCTGGAATAGCGAACCCGGCCACAAGGAGATGAGAAATGAGGTGCGTTTTAGAAACCTTTCCACATCACACGGTGTACCATCTTCTGGGTTTCTCATGCATGTTTTCGATGTAGGAAGATGCCCTTGAACCTGGAGATTTGTGACCCATGCGATGGGTACAACGCAGTATTACTGTAAAGGGTCTGCGTTTGCTCACCCAACCTCACCAAACCTCTCAGCCCCAAGAGTGTCCACCCTTATGTCTCATCCAGCTGTGTGTCTAGATATGGTCAATCCAGGTTGCATCACAGCCCCTGAACGAATTGTGTAAGAATTTCTCTCTCTTTCACTGTCTTTGTTTCATGGGTTATTCAAAGTAATTTATTTTTATAATGGGGTTTAGCTGCTTTTCACTTCTGTGTTTATGCCGCTTTACACCCACTTGACACACTAACAGAGAGATATGAATACATAGGTTTTAAGATTATTACTAGTCAGATATATTCTTGTGCGGTGAATAGGGCGTGTTGAGTCCAGTTCTCTGAGCAAGGAGTAGGTCTTGTCTATTACATATTGGGTTTATGGAACGGTATCTGAGCTAATTTGAAACCCTTGTTTTATGTATCACCCCACCTCACCTTTCCCGTGAAGCAGCCATAGTGTGTTTTCTGCATGTGTGACTCTGTTCTGTTTTGTAATTCAGTTCAAGTGTAACGGTTTTTACATTCCCTCTATCAGTGATACCTTATGAGAAGTGTCCTTTTCTGTGTGACTTATTTCACTTAGAATCGTCGAACCTAAATCCACTCATCATGCTGCTACTAGCCTTATGACATTGATTTCATGGCTGAGTGATATTCCATTGTACATAAGGACCACAACTTCTTTATCCATTTTTCTCTTTCCTGGGATATTGAAGGTGGAATGAAGTGGAGGTCCTTGTCAACAGAGCAGCCCTAAACTTTGGGGTACTTGTGTCTTGCTGATTTTTAATTTTCCCAATTTATACCCCCATGAGTGGAAGTGCCCTATGCTCTCTAAGCTTTGCTTTTTAGACGTTTCAGGACTCACCGTACGCTTCTCCAGAGTGGCTGTTGACAATTTACATCCCGCCCATCAGTGTAGCAAGGCTCCCATTTCTCCATGGCCTGTCCTGCATTTTTGGTTTTGAGACTTTTTTCAGCATGGCCCTTTTGACCGATGGGAAGCGAGACTTCTCTGTAGCGCTGATTTGCCTTTCCAGGTTGCTTGGTTGGCCAAAAAGGGCGTATGCGTTTTTTCCTGAATATATTCAGGAAAAAACGCATACGCCCTTTTTGTCCAAGGGCATCATTGTCAACGTTTTGCCGCTTTTCATGTGCTTTAAAGGAGCTTCGTATCTACCTCCTGAAATCTGTTTCCTGCAATTCTGCCTTGATTTCAAATCCTCTTCTTTGCCTTCCCTCAATATATTTGTGGACGAGAGTTATCATTTATAACTCTGCAGGTTTGTGAATTGCAGTGCCCTGAACCTCCATTTTACAACTCGCTTTTTAGGGAGCTGGCCGCAAAAGCGCAGGATGCCTTCAGGCCCTGTTCTGGTTCCGGGGGCAGGATGAGCCTGTGGTTAATTCTTCTTCCTGATGGGAAAATAGAGTGACCTGTGCCTGTCCCAACACCAAGAGCTAGTCTCTCATTGGTTCCACGTCTTCCCGTTCATCCTCAGGACAAATTGCAACCTGTACGGAACAGGAGGTTAAAGGTGCTGATGCTCCAAGTAGGGAGATTGCTAGTAAAGCGGCTGGAATAGCGAACCCGGCCACAAGGAGATGAGAAATGAGGTGCGTTTTAGAAACCTTTCCCCATCACACGGTGTACCATCTTCTGGGTATCTCATGCATGTTTTCGATGTAGGAAGATGCCCTTGAACCTGGAGATTTGTGACCCATGCGATGGGTACCATGCAGTATTACTGTAAAGGGTCTGCGTTTGCTCACCCAACCTCACCAAACCTCTCAGCCCCAAGAGTGTCCACCCTTATGTCTCATCCAGCTGTGGGTCTAGATATGGTCAATCCAGGTTGCATCACAGCCCCTGAACGAATTGTGTAAGAATTTCGCTCTCTTTCACTGTCTTTGTTTCATGGGTTTTTCAAAGTAATTTATTTTTATAATGGGGTTTAGCTGCTTTTCACTTCTGTGTTTATGCCGCTTTACACCCACTTGACACACTAACAGAGAGATATCTATACATAGGTTTTAAGATTATTACTAGTCAGATATATTCTTGTGCGGTGAGTAGGGCGTGTTGAGTCCAGTTCTCTGAGCAAGGAGTAGGTCTTGTCTATTACATATTGGTTTTATGGAACGGTATCTGAGCTAATTTGAAACCCTTGTTTTATGTATCACCCCACCTCACCTTTCCCGTGAAGCAGCCATAGTGTGTTTTCTGCATGTGTGACTCTGTTCTGTTTTGTAATTCAGTTCAAGTGTAACGGTTTTTACATTCCCTCTATCAGTGATACCTTATGAGAAGTGTCCTTTTCTGTGTGACTTATTTCACTTAGAATCGTCGTACCTAAATCCACTCATCATGCTGCTACTAGCCTTATGACATTGATTTCATGGCTGAGTGATATTCCATTGTACATAAGGACCACAACTTCTTTATCCATTTTTCTCTTTCCTGGGATATTGAAGGTGGAATGAAGGGGAGGTCCTTGTCAACAGAGCAGCCCTAAACTTTGGGGTGCTTGTGTCTTGCTGATTTTTAATTTTCCCAATTTATACCCCCATGAGTGGAAGTGCCCTATGCTCTCTAAGCTTTGCTTTTTAGACGTTTCAGGACTCACCGTACGCTTCTCCAGAGTGGCTGTTGACAATTTACATCCCGCCCATCAGTGTAGCAAGGCTCCCATTTCTCCATGGCCTGTCCTGCATTTCTGGTTTTGACACTTTTTTCAGCATGGCCCTTTTGACCGATGGGAAGCGAGACATCTTTGTAGCGCTGATTTGCCTTTCCAGGTTGCTTGGTTGGCCAAAAAGGGCGTATGCGTTTTTTCCTGAATATATTCAGGAAAAAACGCATACGCCCTTTTTGGCCAAGGGCATCATTTTCAACATTTTGCCGCTTTTCATGTGCTTTAAAGGCGATTCGAATCTACCTCCTGAAATCTGTTTCCTGCAATTCTGCCTTGATTTCAAATTCTCTTCTTGCCTTCCCTCAATATATTTGTGGACGAGAGTTATCATTTATAAGTCTGCAGTTTTGTGAATTGCAGTGCCCTGAACCTCCATTTTACAACTCGCTTTTTAGGGAGCTGGCCGCAATAGCGCAGGATGGCTTCAGACCCTGTTCTGGTTCCGGGTGGCAGGCTGAGCCTGTGGTTAATTCTTCTTCCTGATAGGAAAATAGAGTGACCTGTGCCTGTCCCAACACCAAGAGCTAGTCTCTCATTGGTTCCACGTCTTCCCGTTCATCCTCAGGACAAATTGCAACCTGTACGGAACAGGAGGTTAAAGGTGATGATGCTCCAAGGAGGGAGATTGCTAGTAAAGTGGCTGGAATGGCGAACCCGAGCACAAGGAGATGAGAAATGAGGTGCGTTTTAGAAACCTTTCCCCATCACACGGTGTACCATCTTCTGGGTTTCTCATGCATGTTTTCGATGTAGGAAGATTCCCTTGAACCTGGAGATTTGGGACCCATGCGATGGGTACCACGCAGTATTACTTTAAAGGGTCTGCGTTTGCTCACCCAACCTCACCAAACCTCTCAGCCGCAACAGTGTTCACCCTTATGTCTCATCCAGCTGTGGGTCTAGATATGGTCAATCCAGGTTGCATCACAGCCCCTGAACGCATTGTGTAAGAATTTCGCTCTCTTTCACTGTCTTTGTTTCATGGGTTTTTCAAAGTAATTTATTTTTATAATGGGGTTTAGCTGCTTTTCACTGCTGTGTTTATGCCGCTTTACACCCACTTGACACACTAACAGAGAGATATCAATACATAGCTTTTAAGATTATTACTAGTCAGATATATTCTTGTGCGGTGAATAGGGCGTGTTGAGTCCAGTTCTCTGAGCAAGGAGTAGGTCTTGTCTATTACATATTGGGTTTATGGAACGGTATCTGAGCTAATTTGAAACCCTTGTTTTATGTATCACCCCACCTCACCTTTCCCGTTAAGCAGCCATAGTGTGTTTTCTGCATGTGTGACTCTGTTCTGTTTTGTAATTCAGTTCAAGTGTAACGGTTTTTACATTCCCTCTATAAGTGATACCTTATGAGAAGTGTCCTTTTCTGTGTGACTTATTTCACTTGGAGTCGTCGTACCTAAATCCACTCATCATGCTGCTACTAGCCTTATGACATTGATTTCACGGCTGAGTGATATTCCATTGTACATAAGGACCACAACTTCTTTATCCATTTTTCTCTTTCCTGGGATATTGAAGGTGGAATGAAGTGGAGGTCCTTGTCAACAGAGCAGCCCTAAACTTTGGGGTGCTTGTGTCTTGCTGATTTTTAATTTTCCCAATTTATACCTCCATGAGTGGAAGTGCCCTATGCTCTCTAAGCTTTGCTTTTTAGACGTTTCAGGACTCACCGTACGCTTCTCCAGAGTGGCTGTTGACAATTTACATCCCGCCCATCAGTGTAGCAAAGCTCCCATTTCTCCATGGCCTGTCCTGCATTTCTGGTTTTGAGACTTTTTTCAGCATGGCCCTTTTGACCGATGGGAAGCGAGACATCTTTGTAGCGCTGATTTGCCTTTCCAGGTTGCTTGGTTGGCCAAAAAGGGCGTATGCGTTTTTTCCTGAATATATTCAGGAAAAAACGCATACGCCCTTTTTGGCCAAGGGCATCATTGTCAACGTTTTGCCGCTTTTCATGTGCTTTAAAGGCGATTCGAATCTACCTCCTGAAATCTGTTTCCTGCAATTCTGCCTTGATTTCAAATCCTCTTCTTTGCCTTCCCTCAATATATTTGTGGACGAGAGTTATCATTTATAACTCTGCAGGTTTGTGAATTGCAGTGCCCTGAACCTCCATTTTACAACTCGCGTTTTTGGGAGATGGCCGCAAAAGCGCACGATGGCTTCAGGCCCTGTACTTGTTCCGGGGCAGGCTGAGCCTGTGGTTAATTCTTCTTCCTGATGGGAAAATAGAGTGACCTGTGCCTGTCCCAACACCAAGAGATAGTCTCTCATTGGTTTCACGTCTTCCCGTTCATCCTCAGGACAAATTGCAACCTGTACGGAACTGGAGGTTAAAGGTGATGATGCTCCAAGGAGGGAGATTGCTAGTAAAGTGGCTGGAATGGCGAACCCGAGCACAAGGAGATGAGAAATGAGGTGCGTTTTAGAAACCTTTCCCCATCACACGGTGTACCATTTTCTGGGTTTCTCATGCATGTTTTCGATGTAGGAAGATGCCCTTGAACCTGGAGATTTGGGACCCATGCGATGGGTACCACACAGTATTACTTTAAAGGGTCTGCGTTTGCTCACCCAACCTCACCAAACCTCTCAGCCCCAAGAGTGTCCACCCTTATGTCTCATCCAGCTGTGGGTCTAGATATGGTCAATCCAGGTTGCATCACAGCCCCTGAACGAATTGTGTAAGAATTTCGCTCTCTTTCACTGTCTTTGTTTCATGGGTTATTCAAAGTAATTTATTTTTATAATGGGGTTTAGCTGCTTTTCACTTCTGTGTTTATGCCGCTTTACACCCACTTGACACACTAACAGAGAGATATCTATACATAGGTTTTAAGATTATTACTAGTCAGATATATTCTTGTGCGGTGAATAGGGCGTGTTGAGTCCAGTTCTCTGAGCAAGGAGTAGGTCTTGTCTATTACATATTGGTTTTATGGAACGGTATCTGAGCTAATTTGAAACCCTTGTTTTATGTATCACCCCACCTCACCTTTCCCGTTAAGCAGCCATAGTGTGTTTTCTGCATGTGTGACTCTGTTCTGTTTTGTAATTCAGTTCAAGTGTAACGGTTTTTACATTCCCTCTATCAGTGATACCTTATGAGAAGTGTCCTTTTCTGTGTGACTTATTTCACTTAGAATCGTCGTACCTAAATCCACTCATCATGCTGCTACTAGCCTTATGACATTGATTTCATGGCTGAGTGATATTCCATTGTACATAAGGACCACAACTTCTTTATCCATTTTTCTCTTTCCTGGGATATTGAAGGTGGAATGAAGTGGAGGTCCTTGTCAACAGAGCAGCCCTAAACTTTGGGGTGCTTGTGTCTTGCTGATTTTTAATTTTCCCAATTTATACCCCCATGAGTGGAAGTGCCCTATGCTCTCTAAGCTTTGCTTTTTAGACGTTTCAGGACTCACCGTACGCTTCTCCAGAGTGGCTGTTGACAATTTACATCCCGCCCATCAGTGTAGCAAGGCTCCCATTTCTCCATGGCCTGTCCTGCATTTCTGGTTTTGACACTTTTTTCAGCATGGCCCTTTTGACCGATGGGAAGCGAGACATCTTTGTAGCGCTGATTTGCCTTTCCAGGTTGCTTGGTTGGCCAAAAAGGGCGTATGCGTTTTTTCCTGAATATATTCAGGAAAAAACGCATACGCCCTTTTTGGCCAAGGGCATCATTGTCAACGTTTTGCCGCTTTTCATGTGCTTTAAAGGCGATTCGAATCTACCTCCTGAAATCTGTTTCCTGCAATTCTGCCTTGATTTCAAATCCTCTTCTTTGCCTTCCCTCAATATATTTGTGGACGAGAGTTATCATTTATAACTCTGCAGGTTTGTGAATTGCAGTGCCCTGAACCTCCATTTTACAACTCGCGTTTTTGGGAGATGGCCGCAAAAGCGCACGATGGCTTCAGGCCCTGTACTTGTTCCGGGGGCAGGCTGAGCCTGTGGTTAATTCTTCTTCCTGATGGGAAAATAGAGTGACCTGTGCCTGTCCCAACACCAAGAGATAGTCTCTCATTGGTTTCACGTCTTCCCGTTCATCCTCAGGACAAATTGCAACCTGTACGGAACAGGAGGTTAAAGGTGATGATGCTCCAAGGAGGGAGATTGCTAGTAAAGTGGCTGGAATGGCGAACCCGAGCACAAGGAGATGAGAAATGAGGTGCGTTTTAGAAACCTTTCCCCATCACACAGTGTACCATCTTCTGGGTTTCTCATGCATGTTTTCGATGTAGGAAGATTCCCTTGAACCTAGAGATTTGGGACCCATGCGATGGGTACCACGCAGTATTACTTTAAAGGGTCTGCGTTTGCTCACCCAACCTCACCAAACCTCTCAGCCGCAACAGTGTTCACCCTTATGTCTCATCCAGCTGTGGGTCTAGATATGGTCAATCCAGGTTGCATCACAGCCCCTGAACGCATTGTGTAAGAATTTCGCTCTCTTTCACTGTCTTTGTTTCATGGGTTTTTCATGTTTTCATTTATTTTTATAATGGGGTTTAGCTGCTTTTCACTGCTGTGTTTATGCCGCTTTACACCCACTTGACACACTAACAGAGAGATATCAATACATAGCTTTTAAGATTATTACTAGTCAGATATATTCTTGTGCGGTGAATAGGGCGTGTTGAGTCCAGTTCTCTGAGCAAGGAGTAGGTCTTGTCTATTACATATTGGGTTTATGGAACGGTATCTGTGCTAATTTGAAACCCTTGTTTTATGTATCACCCCACCTCACCTTTCCCGTTAAGCAGCCATAGTGTGTTTTCTGCATGTGTGACTCTGTTCTGTTTTGTAATTCAGTTCAAGTGTAACGGTTTTTACATTCCCTCTATAAGTGATACCTTCTGAGAAGTGTCCTTTTCTGTGTGACTTATTTCACTTAGAGTCGTCGTACCTAAATCCACTCATCATCCTGCTACTAGCCTTATGACATTGATTTCACGGCTGAGTGATATTCCATTGTACATAAGGACCACAACTTCTTTATCCATTTTTCTCTTTCCTGGGATATTGAAGGTGGAATGAAGTGGAGGTCCTTGTCAACAGAGCAGCCCTAAACTTTGGGGTGCTTGTGTCTTGCTGATTTTTCATTTTCCCAATTTATACCCCCATGAGTGGAAGTGCCCTATGCTCTCTAAGCTTTGCTTTTTAGACGTTTCAGGATTCACCGTACACTTCTCCAGAGTGGCTGTTGACAATTTACATCCCGCCCATCAGTGTAGCAAGGCTCCCATTTCTCCATGGCCTGTCCTGCGTTTCTGGTTTTGACACTTTTTTCAGCATGGCCCTTTTGACCGATGGGAAGCGAGACATCTTTGTAGCGCTGATTTGCCTTTCCAGGTTGCTTGGTTGGCCAAAAAGGGCGTATGCGTTTTTTCCTGAATATATTCAGGAAAAAACGCATACGCCCTTTTTGGCCAAGGGCATCATTGTCAACGTTTTGCCGCTTTTCATGTGCTTTAAAGGCGATTCGAATCTACCTCCTGAAATCTGTTTCCTGCAATTCTGCCTTGATTTCAAATCCTCTTCTTTGCCTTCCCTCAATATATTTGTGGACGAGAGTTATCATTTATAACTCTGCAGGTTTGTGAATTGCAGTGCCCTGAACCTCCATTTTACAACTCGCGTTTTTGGGAGATGGCCGCAAAAGCGCACGATGGCTTCAGGCCCTGTACTTGTTCCGGGGGCAGGCTGAGCCTGTGGTTAATTCTTCTTCCTGATGGGAAAATAGAGTGACCTGTGCCTGTCCCAACACCAAGAGATAGTCTCTCATTGGTTTCACGTCTTCCCGTTCATCCTCAGGACAAATTGCAACCTGTACGGAACAGGAGGTTAAAGGTGATGATGCTCCAAGGAGGGAGATTGCTAGTAAAGTGGCTGGAATGGCGAACCCGAGCACAAGGAGATGAGAAATGAGGTGCGTTTTAGAAACCTTTCCCCATCACACAGTGTACCATCTTCTGGGTTTCTCATGCATGTTTTCGATGTAGGAAGATTCCCTTGAACCTAGAGATTTGGGACCCATGCGATGGGTACCACGCAGTATTACTTTAAAGGGTCTGCGTTTGCTCACCCAACCTCACCAAACCTCTCAGCCGCAACAGTGTTCACCCTTATGTCTCATCCAGCTGTGGGTCTAGATATGGTCAATCCAGGTTGCATCACAGCCCCTGAACGCATTGTGTAAGAATTTCGCTCTCTTTCACTGTCTTTGTTTCATGGGTTTTTCAAAGTAATTTATTTTTATAATGGGGTTTAGCTGCTTTTCACTGCTGTGTTTATGCCGCTTTACACCCACTTCACACACTAACAGAGAGATATCAATACATAGCTTTTAAGATTATTACTAGTCAGATATATTCTTGTGCGGTGAATAGGGCGTGTTGAGTCCAGTTCTCTGAGCAAGGAGTAGGTCTTGTCTATTACATATTGGGTTTATGGAACGGTATCTGAGCTAATTTGAAACCCTTGTTTTATGTATCACCCCACCTCACCTTTCCCGTTAAGCAGCCATAGTGTGTTTTCTGCATGTGTGACTCTGTTCTGTTTTGTAATTCAGTTCAAGTGTAACGGTTTTTACATTCCCTCTATAAGTGATACCTTCTGAGAAGTGTCCTTTTCTGTGTGACTTATTTCACTTAGAGTCGTCGTACCTAAATCCACTCATCATCCTGCTACTAGCCTTATGACATTGATTTCACGGCTGAGTGATATTCCATTGTACATAAGGACCACAACTTCTTTATCCATTTTTCTCTTTCCTGGGATATTGAAGGTGGAATGAAGTGGAGGTCCTTGTCAACAGAGCAGCCCTAAACTTTGGGGTGCTTGTGTCTTGCTGATTTTTCATTTTCCCAATTTATACCCCCATGAGTGGAAGTGCCCTATGCTCTCTAAGCTTTGCTTTTTAGACGTTTCAGGATTCACCGTACACTTCTCCAGAGTGGCTGTTGACAATTTACATCCCGCCCATCAGTGTAGCAAGGCTCCCATTTCTCCATGGCCTGTCCTGCGTTTCTGGTTTTGACACTTTTTTCAGCATGGCCCTTTTGACCGATGGGAAGCGAGACATCTTTGTAGCGCTGATTTGCCTTTCCAGGTTGCTTGGTTGGCCAAAAAGGGCGTATGCGTTTTTTCCTGAATATATTCAGGAAAAAACGCATACGCCCTTTTTGGCCAAGGGCATCATTGTCAACGTTTTGCCGCTTTTCATGTGCTTTAAAGGCGATTCGAATCTACCTCCCGAAATCTGTTTCCTGCAATTCTGCCTTGATTTCAAATCCTCTTCTTTGCCTTCCCTCAATATATTTGTGGATGAGAGTTATCATTTATAAGTCTGCAGGTTTGTGAATTGCAGTGCCCTGAACCTCCATTTTATAACTCGCTTTTTAGGGAGCTGGCCGCAAAAGCGCAGGATGGCTTCAGGCCCTGTTCTGGTTCCGGGGGGCAGGCTGAGCCTATGGTTAATTTTTCTTCCTGATGGGAAAATAGAGTGACCTGTGCCTGTCCCAACACCAAGAGCTAGTCTTTCATTGGTTCCACGTATTCCCGTTCATCCTCAGTACAAATTGCAACCTGTACGGAACAGGAAGTTAAAGGTGCTGATGCTCCAAGGAGGGAGATTGCTAGTAAAGTGGCTGGAATGGCGAACCCGGGCACAAGCAGATGAGAAATGAGGTGCGTTTTAGAAACCTTTCCCCATCACACGGTGTACCATCTTCTGGGTATCTCATGCATGTTTTCGATGTAGGAAGATGCCCTTGAACCTGGAGATTTGGGACCCATGCGCTGGGTACCACGCAGTATTACTTTAAAGGGTCTGCGTTTGCTCACCCAACCTCACCAAACCTCTCAGCCGCAACAGTGTCCACCCTTATGTCTCATCCAGCTGTGGGTCTAGATATGGTCAATCCAGGTTGCATCACAGCCCCTGAACGAATTGTGTAAGAATTTCGCTCTCTTTCACTGTCTTTGTTTCATGGGTTTTTCAAAGTAATTTATTTTTATAATGGGGTTTAGCTGCTTTTCACTTCTGTGTTTATGCCGCTTTACACCCACTTGACACACTAACAGAGAGATATCTATACATAGGTTTTAAGATTATTACTAGTCAGATATATTCTTGTGCGGTGAGTAGGGCGTGTTGAGTCCAGTTCTCTGAGCAAGGAGTAGGTCTTGTCTATTACATATTGGTTTTATGGAACGGTATCTGAGCTAATTTGAAACCCTTGTTTTATGTATCACCCCACCTCACCTTTCCCGTGAAGCAGCCATAGTGTGTTTTCTGCATGTGTGACTCTGTTCTGTTTTGTAATTCAGTTCAAGTGTAACGGTTTTTACATTCCCTCTATCAGTGATACCTTATGAGAAGTGTCCTTTTCTGTGTGACTTATTTCACTTAGAATCGTCGTACCTAAATCCACTCATCATGCTGCTACTAGCCTTATGACATTGATTTCATGGCTGAGTGATATTCCATTGTACATAAGGACCACAACTTCTTTATCCATTTTTCTCTTTCCTGGGATATTGAAGGTGGAATGAAGGGGAGGTCCTTGTCAACAGAGCAGCCCTAAACTTTGGGGTGCTTGTGTCTTGCTGATTTTTAATTTTCCCAATTTATACCCCCATGAGTGGAAGTGCCCTATGCTCTCTAAGCTTTGCTTTTTAGACGTTTCAGGACTCACCGTACGCTTCTCCAGAGTGGCTGTTGACAATTTACATCCCGCCCATCAGTGTAGCAAGGCTCCCATTTCTCCATGGCCTGTCCTGCATTTCTGGTTTTGACACTTTTTTCAGCATGGCCCTTTTGACCGATGGGAAGCGAGACATCTTTGTAGCGCTGATTTGCCTTTCCAGGTTGCTTGGTTGGCCAAAAAGGGCGTATGCGTTTTTTCCTGAATATATTCAGGAAAAAACGCATACGCCCTTTTTGGCCAAGGGCATCATTTTCAACATTTTGCCGCTTTTCATGTGCTTTAAAGGCGATTCGAATCTACCTCCTGAAATCTGTTTCCTGCAATTCTGCCTTGATTTCAAATTCTCTTCTTGCCTTCCCTCAATATATTTGTGGACGAGAGTTATCATTTATAAGTCTGCAGTTTTGTGAATTGCAGTGCCCTGAACCTCCATTTTACAACTCGCTTTTTAGGGAGCTGGCCGCAATAGCGCAGGATGGCTTCAGACCCTGTTCTGGTTCCGGGTGGCAGGCTGAGCCTGTGGTTAATTCTTCTTCCTGATAGGAAAATAGAGTGACCTGTGCCTGTCCCAACACCAAGAGCTAGTCTCTCATTGGTTCCACGTCTTCCCGTTCATCCTCAGGACAAATTGCAACCTGTACGGAACAGGAGGTTAAAGGTGATGATGCTCCAAGGAGGGAGATTGCTAGTAAAGTGGCTGGAATGGCGAACCCGAGCACAAGGAGATGAGAAATGAGGTGCGTTTTAGAAACCTTTCCCCATCACACGGTGTACCATCTTCTGGGTTTCTCATGCATGTTTTCGATGTAGGAAGATTCCCTTGAACCTGGAGATTTGGGACCCATGCGATGGGTACCACGCAGTATTACTTTAAAGGGTCTGCGTTTGCTCACCCAACCTCACCAAACCTCTCAGCCGCAACAGTGTTCACCCTTATGTCTCATCCAGCTGTGGGTCTAGATATGGTCAATCCAGGTTGCATCACAGCCCCTGAACGCATTGTGTAAGAATTTCGCTCTCTTTCACTGTCTTTGTTTCATGGGTTTTTCAAAGTAATTTATTTTTATAATGGGGTTTAGCTGCTTTTCACTGCTGTGTTTATGCCGCTTTACACCCACTTGACACACTAACAGAGAGATATCAATACATAGGTTTTAAGATTATTACTAGTCAGATATATTCTTGTGCGGTGAATAGGGCGTGTTGAGTCCAGTTCTCTGAGCAAGGAGTAGGTCTTGTCTATTACATATTGGGTTTATGGAACGGTATCTGAGCTAATTTGAAACCCTTGTTTTATGTATCACCCCACCTCACCTTTCCCGTTAAGCAGCCATAGTGTGTTTTCTGCATGTGTGACTCTGTTCTGTTTTGTAATTCAGTTCAAGTGTAACGGTTTTTACATTCCCTCTATAAGTGATACCTTATGAGAAGTGTCCTTTTCTGTGTGACTTATTTCACTTGGAGTCGTCGTACCTAAATCCACTCATCATGCTGCTACTAGCCTTATGACATTGATTTCACGGCTGAGTGATATTCCATTGTACATAAGGACCACAACTTCTTTATCCATTTTTCTCTTTCCTGGGATATTGAAGGTGGAATGAAGTGGAGGTCCTTGTCAACAGAGCAGCCCTAAACTTTGGGGTGCTTGTGTCTTGCTGATTTTTAATTTTCCCAATTTATACCCCCATGAGTGGAAGTGCCCTATGCTCTCTAAGCTTTGCTTTTTAGACGTTTCAGGACTCACCGTACACTTCTCCAGAGTGGCTGTTGACAATTTACATCCCGCCCATCAGTGTAGCAAGGCTCCCATTTCTCCATGGCCTGTCCTGCATTTTTGGTTTTGAGACTTTTTTCAGCATGGCCCTTTTGACCGATGGGAAGCGAGACATCTTTGTAGCGCTGATTTGCCTTTCCAGGTTGCTTGGTTGGCCAAAAAGGGCGTATGCGTTTTTTCCTGAATATATTCAGGAAAAAACGCATACGCCCTTTTTGGCCAAGGGCATCATTGTCAACGTTTTGCCGCTTTTCATGTGCTTTAAAGGCGATTCGAATCTACCTCCTGAAATCTGTTTCCTGCAATTCTGCCTTGATTTCAAATCCTCTTCTTTGCCTTCCCTCAATATATTTGTGGACGAGAGTTATCATTTATAACTCTGCAGGTTTGTGAATTGCAGTGCCCTGAACCTCCATTTTACAACTCGCTTTTTAGGGAGCTGGCCGCAAAAGCGCAGGATGCCTTCAGGCCCTGTTCTGGTTCCGGGGGCAGGCTGAGCCTGTGGTTAATTCTTCTTCCTGATGGGAAAATAGAGTGACCTGTGCCTGTCCCAACACCAAGAGCTAGTCTCTCATTGGTTCCACGTCTTCCAGTTCATCCTCAGGACAAATTGCAACCTGTACGGAACAGGAGGTTAAAGGTGCTGATGCTCCAAGTAGGGAGATTGCTAGTAAAGCGGCTGGAATAGCGAACCCGGCCACAAGGAGATGAGAAATGAGGTGCGTTTTAGAAACCTTTCCACATCACACGGTGTACCATCTTCTGGGTTTCTCATGCATGTTTTCGATGTAGGAAGATGCCCTTGAACCTGGAGATTTGTGACCCATGCGATGGGTACAACGCAGTATTACTGTAAAGGGTCTGCGTTTGCTCACCCAACCTCACCAAACCTCTCAGCCCCAAGAGTGTCCACCCTTATGTCTCATCCAGCTGTGTGTCTAGATATGGTCAATCCAGGTTGCATCACAGCCCCTGAACGAATTGTGTAAGAATTTCTCTCTCTTTCACTGTCTTTGTTTCATGGGTTATTCAAAGTAATTTATTTTTATAATGGGGTTTAGCTGCTTTTCACTTCTGTGTTTATGCCGCTTTACACCCACTTGACACACTAACAGAGAGATATCTATACATAGGTTTTAAGATTATTACTAGTCAGATATATTCTTGTGCGGTGAATAGGGCGTGTTGAGTCCAGTTCTCTGAGCAAGGAGTAGGTCTTGTCTATTACATATTGGTTTTATGGAACGGTATCTGAGCTAATTTGAAACCCTTGTTTTATGTATCACCCCACCTCACCTTTCCCGTTAAGCAGCCATAGTGTGTTTTCTGCATGTGTGACTCTGTTCTGTTTTGTAATTCAGTTCAAGTGTAACGGTTTTTACATTCCCTCTATCAGTGATACCTTATGAGAAGTGTCCTTTTCTGTGTGACTTATTTCACTTAGAATCGTCGAACCTAAATCCACTCATCATGCTGCTACTAGCCTTATGACATTGATTTCATGGCTGAGTGATATTCCATTGTACATAAGGACCACAACTTCTTTATCCATTTTTCTCTTTCCTGGGATATTGAAGGTGGAATGAAGTGGAGGTCCTTGTCAACAGAGCAGCCCTAAACTTTGGGGTACTTGTGTCTTGCTGATTTTTAATTTTCCCAATTTATACCCCCATGAGTGGAAGTGCCCTATGCTCTCTAAGCTTTGCTTTTTAGACGTTTCAGGACTCACCGTACGCTTCTCCAGAGTGGCTGTTGACAATTTACATCCCGCCCATCAGTGTAGCAAGGCTCCCATTTCTCCATGGCCTGTCCTGCATTTTTGGTTTTGAGACTTTTTTCAGCATGGCCCTTTTGACCGATGGGAAGCGAGACTTCTCTGTAGCGCTGATTTGCCTTTCCAGGTTGCTTGGTTGGCCAAAAAGGGCGTATGCGTTTTTTCCTGAATATATTCAGGAAAAAACGCATACGCCCTTTTTGGCCAAGGGCATCATTGTCAACGTTTTGCCGCTTTTCATGTGCTTTAAAGGAGCTTCGTATCTACCTCCTGAAATCTGTTTCCTGCAATTCTGCCTTGATTTCAAATCCTCTTCTTTGCCTTCCCTCAATATATTTGTGGACGAGATTTATCATTTATAACTCTGCAGGTTTGTGAATTGCAGTGCCCTGAACCTCCATTTTACAACTCGCTTTTTAGGGAGCTGGCCGCAAAAGCGCAGGATGCCTTCAGGCCCTGTTCTGGTTCCGGGGGCAGGATGAGCCTGTGGTTAATTCTTCTTCCTGATGGGAAAATAGAGTGACCTGTGCCTGTCCCAACACCAAGAGCTAGTCTCTCATTGGTTCCACGTCTTCCCGTTCATCCTCAGGACAAATTGCAACCTGTACGGAACAGGAGGTTAAAGGTGCTGATGCTCCAAGTAGGGAGATTGCTAGTAAAGCGGCTGGAATAGCGAACCCGGCCACAAGGAGATGAGAAATGAGGTGCGTTTTAGAAACCTTTCCCCATCACACGGTGTACCATCTTCTGGGTATCTCATGCATGTTTTCGATGTAGGAAGATGCCCTTGAACCTGGAGATTTGTGACCCATGCGATGGGTACCATGCAGTATTACTGTAAAGGGTCTGCGTTTGCTCACCCAACCTCACCAAACCTCTCAGCCCCAAGAGTGTCCACCCTTATGTCTCATCCAGCTGTGGGTCTAGATATGGTCAATCCAGGTTGCATCACAGCCCCTGAACGAATTGTGTAAGAATTTCGCTCTCTTTCACTGTCTTTGTTTCATGGGTTTTTCAAAGTAATTTATTTTTATAATGGGGTTTAGCTGCTTTTCACTTCTGTGTTTATGCCGCTTTACACCCACTTGACACACTAACAGAGAGATATCTATACATAGGTTTTAAGATTATTACTAGTCAGATATATTCTTGTGCGGTGAGTAGGGCGTGTTGAGTCCAGTTCTCTGAGCAAGGAGTAGGTCTTGTCTATTACATATTGGTTTTATGGAACGGTATCTGAGCTAATTTGAAACCCTTGTTTTATGTATCACCCCACCTCACCTTTCCCGTGAAGCAGCCATAGTGTGTTTTCTGCATGTGTGACTCTGTTCTGTTTTGTAATTCAGTTCAAGTGTAACGGTTTTTACATTCCCTCTATCAGTGATACCTTATGAGAAGTGTCCTTTTCTGTGTGACTTATTTCACTTAGAATCGTCGTACCTAAATCCACTCATCATGCTGCTACTAGCCTTATGACAGTGATTTCATGGCTGAGTGATATTCCATTGTACATAAGGACCACAACTTCTTTATCCATTTTTCTCTTTCCTGGGATATTGAAGGTGGAATGAAGGGGAGGTCCTTGTCAACAGAGCAGCCCTAAACTTTGGGGTGCTTGTGTCTTGCTGATTTTTAATTTTCCCAATTTATACCCCCATGAGTGGAAGTGCCCTATGCTCTCTAAGCTTTGCTTTTTAGACGTTTCAGGACTCACCGTACGCTTCTCCAGAGTGGCTGTTGACAATTTACATCCCGCCCATCAGTGTAGCAAGGCTCCCATTTCTCCATGGCCTGTCCTGCATTTCTGGTTTTGACACTTTTTTCAGCATGGCCCTTTTGACCGATGGGAAGCGAGACATCTTTGTAGCGCTGATTTGCCTTTCCAGGTTGCTTGGTTGGCCAAAAAGGGCGTATGCGTTTTTTCCTGAATATATTCAGGAAAAAACGCATACGCCCTTTTTGGCCAAGGGCATCATTTTCAACATTTTGCCGCTTTTCATGTGCTTTAAAGGCGATTCGAATCTACCTCCTGAAATCTGTTTCCTGCAATTCTGCCTTGATTTCAAATTCTCTTCTTGCCTTCCCTCAATATATTTGTGGACGAGAGTTATCATTTATAAGTCTGCAGTTTTGTGAATTGCAGTGCCCTGAACCTCCATTTTACAACTCGCTTTTTAGGGAGCTGGCCGCAATAGCGCAGGATGGCTTCAGACCCTGTTCTGGTTCCGGGTGGCAGGCTGAGCCTGTGGTTAATTCTTCTTCCTGATAGGAAAATAGAGTGACCTGTGCCTGTCCCAACACCAAGAGCTAGTCTCTCATTGGTTCCACGTCTTCCCGTTCATCCTCAGGACAAATTGCAACCTGTACGGAACAGGAGGTTAAAGGTGATGATGCTCCAAGGAGGGAGATTGCTAGTAAAGTGGCTGGAATGGCGAACCCGAGCACAAGGAGATGAGAAATGAGGTGCGTTTTAGAAACCTTTCCCCATCACACGGTGTACCATCTTCTGGGTTTCTCATGCATGTTTTCGATGTAGGAAGATTCCCTTGAACCTGGAGATTTGGGACCCATGCGATGGGTACCACGCAGTATTACTTTAAAGGGTCTGCGTTTGCTCACCCAACCTCACCAAACCTCTCAGCCGCAACAGTGTTCACCCTTATGTCTCATCCAGCTGTGGGTCTAGATATGGTCAATCCAGGTTGCATCACAGCCCCTGAACGCATTGTGTAAGAATTTCGCTCTCTTTCACTGTCTTTGTTTCATGGGTTTTTCAAAGTAATTTATTTTTATAATGGGGTTTAGCTGCTTTTCACTGCTGTGTTTATGCCGCTTTACACCCACTTGACACACTAACAGAGAGATATCAATACATAGCTTTTAAGATTATTACTAGTCAGATATATTCTTGTGCGGTGAATAGGGCGTGTTGAGTCCAGTTCTCTGAGCAAGGAGTAGGTCTTGTCTATTACATATTGGGTTTATGGAACGGTATCTGAGCTAATTTGAAACCCTTGTTTTATGTATCACCCCACCTCACCTTTCCCGTTAAGCAGCCATAGTGTGTTTTCTGCATGTGTGACTCTGTTCTGTTTTGTAATTCAGTTCAAGTGTAACGGTTTTTACATTCCCTCTATAAGTGATACCTTATGAGAAGTGTCCTTTTCTGTGTGACTTATTTCACTTGGAGTCGTCGTACCTAAATCCACTCATCATGCTGCTACTAGCCTTATGACATTGATTTCACGGCTGAGTGATATTCCATTGTACATAAGGACCACAACTTCTTTATCCATTTTTCTCTTTCCTGGGATATTGAAGGTGGAATGAAGTGGAGGTCCTTGTCAACAGAGCAGCCCTAAACTTTGGGGTGCTTGTGTCTTGCTGATTTTTAATTTTCCCAATTTATACCCCCATGAGTGGAAGTGCCCTATGCTCTCTAAGCTTTGCTTTTTAGACGTTTCAGGACTCACCGTACACTTCTCCAGAGTGGCTGTTGACAATTTACATCCCGCCCATCAGTGTAGCAAGGCTCCCATTTCTCCATGGCCTGTCCTGCATTTTTGGTTTTGAGACTTTTTTCAGCATGGCCCTTTTGACCGATGGGAAGCGAGACATCTTTGTAGCGCTGATTTGCCTTTCCAGGTTGCTTGGTTGGCCAAAAAGGGCGTATGCGTTTTTTCCTGAATATATTCAGGAAAAAACGCATACGCCCTTTTTGGCCAAGGGCATCATTGTCAACGTTTTGCCGCTTTTCATGTGCTTTAAAGGCGATTCGAATCTACCTCCTGAAATCTGTTTCCTGCAATTCTGCCTTGATTTCAAATCCTCTTCTTTGCCTTCCCTCAATATATTTGTGGACGAGAGTTATCATTTATAACTCTGCAGGTTTGTGAATTGCAGTGCCCTGAACCTCCATTTTACAACTCGCTTTTTAGGGAGCTGGCCGCAAAAGCGCAGGATGCCTTCAGGCCCTGTTCTGGTTCCGGGGGCAGGCTGAGCCTGTGGTTAATTCTTCTTCCTGATGGGAAAATAGAGTGACCTGTGCCTGTCCCAACACCAAGAGCTAGTCTCTCATTGGTTCCACGTCTTCCAGTTCATCCTCAGGACAAATTGCAACCTGTACGGAACAGGAGGTTAAAGGTGCTGATGCTCCAAGTAGGGAGATTGCTAGTAAAGCGGCTGGAATAGCGAACCCGGCCACAAGGAGATGAGAAATGAGGTGCGTTTTAGAAACCTTTCCACATCACACGGTGTACCATCTTCTGGGTTTCTCATGCATGTTTTCGATGTAGGAAGATGCCCTTGAACCTGGAGATTTGTGACCCATGCGATGGGTACAACGCAGTATTACTGTAAAGGGTCTGCGTTTGCTCACCCAACCTCACCAAACCTCTCAGCCCCAAGAGTGTCCACCCTTATGTCTCATCCAGCTGTGTGTCTAGATATGGTCAATCCAGGTTGCATCACAGCCCCTGAACGAATTGTGTAAGAATTTCTCTCTCTTTCACTGTCTTTGTTTCATGGGTTATTCAAAGTAATTTATTTTTATAATGGGGTTTAGCTGCTTTTCACTTCTGTGTTTATGCCGCTTTACACCCACTTGACACACTAACAGAGAGATATCTATACATAGGTTTTAAGATTATTACTAGTCAGATATATTCTTGTGCGGTGAATAGGGCGTGTTGAGTCCAGTTCTCTGAGCAAGGAGTAGGTCTTGTCTATTACATATTGGTTTTATGGAACGGTATCTGAGCTAATTTGAAACCCTTGTTTTATGTATCACCCCACCTCACCTTTCCCGTTAAGCAGCCATAGTGTGTTTTCTGCATGTGTGACTCTGTTCTGTTTTGTAATTCAGTTCAAGTGTAACGGTTTTTACATTCCCTCTATCAGTGATACCTTATGAGAAGTGTCCTTTTCTGTGTGACTTATTTCACTTAGAATCGTCGAACCTAAATCCACTCATCATGCTGCTACTAGCCTTATGACATTGATTTCATGGCTGAGTGATATTCCATTGTACATAAGGACCACAACTTCTTTATCCATTTTTCTCTTTCCTGGGATATTGAAGGTGGAATGAAGTGGAGGTCCTTGTCAACAGAGCAGCCCTAAACTTTGGGGTACTTGTGTCTTGCTGATTTTTCATTTTCCCAATTTATACCCCCATGAGTGGAAGTGCCCTATGCTCTCTAAGCTTTGCTTTTTAGACGTTTCAGGACTCACCGTACGCTTCTCCAGAGTGGCTGTTGACAATTTACATCCCGCCCATCAGTGTAGCAAGGCTCCCATTTCTCCATGGCCTGTCCTGCATTTTTGGTTTTGAGACTTTTTTCAGCATGGCCCTTTTGACCGATGGGAAGCGAGACTTCTCTGTAGCGCTGATTTGCCTTTCCAGGTTGCTTGGTTGGCCAAAAAGGGCGTATGCGTTTTTTCCTGAATATATTCAGGAAAAAACGCATACGCCCTTTTTGGCCAAGGGCATCATTGTCAACGTTTTGCCGCTTTTCATGTGCTTTAAAGGAGCTTCGTATCTACCTCCTGAAATCTGTTTCCTGCAATTCTGCCTTGATTTCAAATCCTCTTCTTTGCCTTCCCTCAATATATTTGTGGGCGAGAGTTATCATTTATAACTCTGCAGGTTTGTGAATTGCAGTGCCCTGAACCTCCATTTTACAACTCGCTTTTTAGGGAGCTGGCCGCAAAAGCGCAGGATGCCTTCAGGCCCTGTTCTGGTTCCGGGGGCAGGATGAGCCTGTGGTTAATTCTTCTTCCTGATGGGAAAATAGAGTGACCTGTGCCTGTCCCAACACCAAGAGCTAGTCTCTCATTGGTTCCACGTCTTCCCGTTCATCCTCAGGACAAATTGCAACCTGTACGGAACAGGAGGTTAAAGGTGCTGATGCTCCAAGTAGGGAGATTGCTAGTAAAGCGGCTGGAATAGCGAACCCGGCCACAAGGAGATGAGAAATGAGGTGCGTTTTAGAAACCTTTCCCCATCACACGGTGTACCATCTTCTGGGTATCTCATGCATGTTTTCGATGTAGGAAGATGCCCTTGAACCTGGAGATTTGTGACCCATGCGATGGGTACCATGCAGTATTACTGTAAAGGGTCTGCGTTTGCTCACCCAACCTCACCAAACCTCTCAGCCCCAAGAGTGTCCACCCTTATGTCTCATCCAGCTGTGGGTCTAGATATGGTCAATCCAGGTTGCATCACAGCCCCTGAACGAATTGTGTAAGAATTTCGCTCTCTTTCACTGTCTTTGTTTCATGGGTTTTTCAAAGTAATTTATTTTTATAATGGGGTTTAGCTGCTTTTCACTTCTGTGTTTATGCCGCTTTACACCCACTTGACACACTAACAGAGAGATATCTATACATAGGTTTTAAGATTATTACTAGTCAGATATATTCTTGTGCGGTGAGTAGGGCGTGTTGAGTCCAGTTCTCTGAGCAAGGAGTAGGTCTTGTCTATTACATATTGGTTTTATGGAACGGTATCTGAGCTAATTTGAAACCCTTGTTTTATGTATCACCCCACCTCACCTTTCCCGTGAAGCAGCCATAGTGTGTTTTCTGCATGTGTGACTCTGTTCTGTTTTGTAATTCAGTTCAAGTGTAACGGTTTTTACATTCCCTCTATCAGTGATACCTTATGAGAAGTGTCCTTTTCTGTGTGACTTATTTCACTTAGAATCGTCGTACCTAAATCCACTCATCATGCTGCTACTAGCCTTATGACATTGATTTCATGGCTGAGTGATATTCCATTGTACATAAGGACCACAACTTCTTTATCCATTTTTCTCTTTCCTGGGATATTGAAGGTGGAATGAAGGGGAGGTCCTTGTCAACAGAGCAGCCCTAAACTTTGGGGTGCTTGTGTCTTGCTGATTTTTAATTTTCCCAATTTATACCCCCATGAGTGGAAGTGCCCTATGCTCTCTAAGCTTTGCTTTTTAGACGTTTCAGGACTCACCGTACGCTTCTCCAGAGTGGCTGTTGACAATTTACATCCCGCCCATCAGTGTAGCAAGGCTCCCATTTCTCCATGGCCTGTCCTGCATTTCTGGTTTTGACACTTTTTTCAGCATGGCCCTTTTGACCGATGGGAAGCGAGACATCTTTGTAGCGCTGATTTGCCTTTCCAGGTTGCTTGGTTGGCCAAAAAGGGCGTATGTGTTTTTTCCTGAATATATTCAGGAAAAAACGCATACGCCCTTTTTGGCCAAGGGCATCATTTTCAACATTTTGCCGCTTTTCATGTGCTTTAAAGGCGATTCGAATCTACCTCCTGAAATCTGTTTCCTGCAATTCTGCCTTGATTTCAAATTCTCTTCTTTGCCTTCCCTCAATATATTTGTGGACGAGAGTTATCATTTATAAGTCTGCAGTTTTGTGAATTGCAGTGCCCTGAACCTCCATTTTACAACTCGCTTTTTAGGGAGCTGGCCGCAAAAGCGCAGGATGCCTTCAGGCCCTGTTCTGGTTCCGGGGGCAGGATGAGCCTGTGGTTAATTCTTCTTCCTGATGGGAAAATAGAGTGACCTGTGCCTGTCCCAACACCAAGAGCTAGTCTCTCATTGGTTCCACGTCTTCCCGTTCATCCTCAGGACAAATTGCAACCTGTACGGAACAGGAGGTTAAAGGTGCTGATGCTCCAAGTAGGGAGATTGCTAGTAAAGCGGCTGGAATAGCGAACCCGGCCACAAGGAGATGAGAAATGAGGTGCGTTTTAGAAACCTTTCCCCATCACACGGTGTACCATCTTCTGGGTATCTCATGCATGTTTTCGATGTAGGAAGATGCCCTTGAACCTGGAGATTTGTGACCCATGCGATGGGTACCATGCAGTATTACTGTAAAGGGTCTGCGTTTGCTCACCCAACCTCACCAAACCTCTCAGCCCCAAGAGTGTCCACCCTTATGTCTCATCCAGCTGTGGGTCTAGATATGGTCAATCCAGGTTGCATCACAGCCCCTGAACGAATTGTGTAAGAATTTCGCTCTCTTTCACTGTCTTTGTTTCATGGGTTTTTCAAAGTAATTTATTTTTATAATGGGGTTTAGCTGCTTTTCACTTCTGTGTTTATGCCGCTTTACACCCACTTGACACACTAACAGAGAGATATCTATACATAGGTTTTAAGATTATTACTAGTCAGATATATTCTTGTGCGGTGAGTAGGGCGTGTTGAGTCCAGTTCTCTGAGCAAGGAGTAGGTCTTGTCTATTACATATTGGTTTTATGGAACGGTATCTGAGCTAATTTGAAACCCTTGTTTTATGTATCACCCCACCTCACCTTTCCCGTGAAGCAGCCATAGTGTGTTTTCTGCATGTGTGACTCTGTTCTGTTTTGTAATTCAGTTCAAGTGTAACGGTTTTTACATTCCCTCTATCAGTGATACCTTATGAGAAGTGTCCTTTTCTGTGTGACTTATTTCACTTAGAATCGTCGTACCTAAATCCACTCATCATGCTGCTACTAGCCTTATGACATTGATTTCATGGCTGAGTGATATTCCATTGTACATAAGGACCACAACTTCTTTATCCATTTTTCTCTTTCCTGGGATATTGAAGGTGGAATGAAGGGGAGGTCCTTGTCAACAGAGCAGCCCTAAACTTTGGGGTGCTTGTGTCTTGCTGATTTTTAATTTTCCCAATTTATACCCCCATGAGTGGAAGTGCCCTATGCTCTCTAAGCTTTGCTTTTTAGACGTTTCAGGACTCACCGTACGCTTCTCCAGAGTGGCTGTTGACAATTTACATCCCGCCCATCAGTGTAGCAAGGCTCCCATTTCTCCATGGCCTGTCCTGCATTTCTGGTTTTGACACTTTTTTCAGCATGGCCCTTTTGACCGATGGGAAGCGAGACATCTTTGTAGCGCTGATTTGCCTTTCCAGGTTGCTTGGTTGGCCAAAAAGGGCGTATGTGTTTTTTCCTGAATATATTCAGGAAAAAACGCATACGCCCTTTTTGGCCAAGGGCATCATTTTCAACATTTTGCCGCTTTTCATGTGCTTTAAAGGCAATTCGAATCTACCTCCTGAAATCTGTTTCCTGCAATTCTGCCTTGATTTCAAATTCTCTTCTTTGCCTTCCCTCAATATATTTGTGGACGAGAGTTATCATTTATAAGTCTGCAGTTTTGTGAATTGCAGTGCCCTGAACCTCCATTTTACAACTCGCTTTTTAGGGAGCTGGCCGCAATAGCGCAGGATGGCTTCAGACCCTGTTCTGGTTCCGGGTGGCAGGCTGAGCCTGTGGTTAATTCTTCTTCCTGATAGGAAAATAGAGTGACCTGTGCCTGTCCCAACACCAAGAGCTAGTCTCTCATTGGTTCCACGTCTTCCCGTTCATCCTCAGGACAAATTGCAACCTGTACGGAACAGGAGGTTAAAGGTGATGATGCTCCAAGGAGGGAGATTGCTAGTAAAGTGGCTGGAATGGCGAACCCGAGCACAAGGAGATGAGAAATGAGGTGCGTTTTAGAAACCTTTCCCCATCACACGGTGTACCATCTTCTGGGTTTCTCATGCATGTTTTCGATGTAGGAAGATGCCCTTGAACCTGGAGATTTGTGACCCATGCGATGGGTACAACGCAGTATTACTGTAAAGGGTCTGCATTTGCTCACCCAACCTCACCAAACCTCTCAGCCCCAAGAGTGTCCACCCTTATGTCTCATCCAGCTGTGTGTCTAGATATGGTCAATCCAGGTTGCATCACAGCCCCTGAACGAATTGTGTAAGAATTTCTCTCTCTTTCACTGTCTTTGTTTCATGGGTTATTCAAAGTAATTTATTTTTATAATGGGGTTTAGCTGCTTTTCACTTCTGTGTTTATGCCGCTTTACACCCACTTGACACACTAACAGAGAGATATCTATACATAGGTTTTAAGATTATTACTAGTCAGATATATTCTTGTGCGGTGAATAGGGCGTGTTGAGTCCAGTTCTCTGAGCAAGGAGTAGGTCTTGTCTATTACATATTGGTTTTATGGAACGGTATCTGAGCTAATTTGAAACCCTTGTTTTATGTATCACCCCACCTCACCTTTCCCGTTAAGCAGCCATAGTGTGTTTTCTGCATGTGTGACTCTGTTCTGTTTTGTAATTCAGTTCAAGTGTAACGGTTTTTACATTCCCTCTATCAGTGATACCTTATGAGAAGTGTCCTTTTCTGTGTGACTTATTTCACTTAGAATCGTCGAACCTAAATCCACTCATCATGCTGCTACTAGCCTTATGACATTGATTTCATGGCTGAGTGATATTCCATTGTACATAAGGACCACAACTTCTTTATCCATTTTTCTCTTTCCTGGGATATTGAAGGTGGAATGAAGTGGAGGTCCTTGTCAACAGAGCAGCCCTAAACTTTGGGGTACTTGTGTCTTGCTGATTTTTCATTTTCCCAATTTATACCCCCATGAGTGGAAGTGCCCTATGCTCTCTAAGCTTTGCTTTTTAGACGTTTCAGGACTCACCGTACGCTTATCCAGAGTGGCTGTTGACAATTTACATCCCGCCCATCAGTGTAGCAAGGCTCCCATTTCTCCATGGCCTGTCCTGCATTTTTGGTTTTGAGACTTTTTTCAGCATGGCCCTTTTGACCGATGGGAAGCGAGACTTCTCTGTAGCGCTGATTTGCCTTTCCAGGTTGCTTGGTTGGCCAAAAAGGGCGTATGCGTTTTTTCCTGAATATATTCAGGAAAAAACGCATACGCCCTTTTTGGCCAAGGGCATCATTGTCAACGTTTTGCCGCTTTTCATGTGCTTTAAAGGAGCTTCGTATCTACCTCCTGAAATCTGTTTCCTGCAATTCTGCCTTGATTTCAAATCCTCTTCTTTGCCTTCCCTCAATATATTTGTGGACGAGAGTTATCATTTATAACTCTGCAGGTTTGTGAATTGCAGTGCCCTGAACCTCCATTTTACAACTCGCTTTTTAGGGAGCTGGCCGCAAAAGCGCAGGATGCCTTCAGGCCCTGTTCTGGTTCCGGGGGCAGGATGAGCCTGTGGTTAATTCTTCTTCCTGATGGGAAAATAGAGTGACCTGTGCCTGTCCCAACACCAAGAGCTAGTCTCTCATTGGTTCCACGTCTTCCCGTTCATCCTCAGGACAAATTGCAACCTGTACGGAACAGGAGGTTAAAGGTGCTGATGCTCCAAGTAGGGAGATTGCTAGTAAAGCGGCTGGAATAGCGAACCCGGGCACAAGCAGATGAGAAATGAGGTGCGTTTTAGAAACCTTTCCCCATCACACGGTGTACCATCTTCTGGGTATCTCATGCATGTTTTCGATGTAGGAAGATGCCCTTGAACCTGGAGATTTGTGACCCATGCGATGGGTACCATGCAGTATTACTGTAAAGGGTCTGCGTTTGCTCACCCAACCTCACCAAACCTCTCAGCCCCAAGAGTGTCCACCCTTATGTCTCATCCAGCTGTGGGTCTAGATATGGTCAATCCAGGTTGCATCACAGCCCCTGAACGAATTGTGTAAGAATTTCGCTCTCTTTCACTGTCTTTGTTTCATGGGTTTTTCAAAGTAATTTATTTTTATAATGGGGTTTAGCTGCTTTTCACTTCTGTGTTTATGCCGCTTTACACCCACTTGACACACTAACAGAGAGATATCTATACATAGGTTTTAAGATTATTACTAGTCAGATATATTCTTGTGCGGTGAGTAGGGCGTGTTGAGTCCAGTTCTCTGAGCAAGGAGTAGGTCTTGTCTATTACATATTGGTTTTATGGAACGGTATCTGAGCTAATTTGAAACCCTTGTTTTATGTATCACCCCACCTCACCTTTCCCATGAAGCAGCCATAGTGTGTTTTCTGCATGTGTGACTCTGTTCTGTTTTGTAATTCAGTTCAAGTGTAACGGTTTTTACATTCCCTCTATCAGTGATACCTTATGAGAAGTGTCCTTTTCTGTGTGACTTATTTCACTTAGAATCGTCGTACCTAAATCCACTCATCATGCTGCTACTAGCCTTATGACATTGATTTCATGGCTGAGTGATATTCCATTGTACATAAGGACCACAACTTCTTTATCCATTTTTCTCTTTCCTGGGATATTGAAGGTGGAATGAAGGGGAGGTCCTTGTCAACAGAGCAGCCCTAAACTTTGGGGTGCTTGTGTCTTGCTGATTTTTAATTTTCCCAATTTATACCCCCATGAGTGGAAGTGCCCTATGCTCTCTAAGCTTTGCTTTTTAGACGTTTCAGGACTCACCGTACGCTTCTCCAGAGTGGCTGTTGACAATTTACATCCCGCCCATCAGTGTAGCAAGGCTCCCATTTCTCCATGGCCTGTCCTGCATTTCTGGTTTTGACACTTTTTTCAGCATGGCCCTTTTGACCGATGGGAAGCGAGACATCTTTGTAGCGCTGATTTGCCTTTCCAGGTTGCTTGGTTGGCCAAAAAGGGCGTATGCGTTTTTTCCTGAATATATTCAGGAAAAAACGCATACGCCCTTTTTGGCCAAGGGCATCATTTTCAACATTTTGCCGCTTTTCATGTGCTTTAAAGGCGATTCGAATCTACCTCCTGAAATCTGTTTCCTGCAATTCTGCCTTGATTTCAAATTCTCTTCTTGCCTTCCCTCAATATATTTGTGGACGAGAGTTATCATTTATAAGTCTGCAGTTTTGTGAATTGCAGTGCCCTGAACCTCCATTTTACAACTCGCTTTTTAGGGAGCTGGCCGCAATAGCGCAGGATGGCTTCAGACCCTGTTCTGGTTCCGGGTGGCAGGCTGAGCCTGTGGTTAATTCTTCTTCCTGATAGGAAAATAGAGTGACCTGTGCCTGTCCCAACACCAAGAGCTAGTCTCTCATTGGTTCCACGTCTTCCCGTTCATCCTCAGGACAAATTGCAACCTGTACGGAACAGGAGGTTAAAGGTGATGATGCTCCAAGGAGGGAGATTGCTAGTAAAGTGGCTGGAATGGCGAACCCGAGCACAAGGAGATGAGAAATGAGGTGCGTTTTAGAAACCTTTCCCCATCACACGGTGTACCATCTTCTGGGTTTCTCATGCATGTTTTCGATGTAGGAAGATTCCCTTGAACCTGGAGATTTGGGACCCATGCGATGGGTACCACGCAGTATTACTTTAAAGGGTCTGCGTTTGCTCACCCAACCTCACCAAACCTCTCAGCCGCAACAGTGTTCACCCTTATGTCTCATCCAGCTGTGGGTCTAGATATGGTCAATCCAGGTTGCATCACAGCCCCTGAACGCATTGTGTAAGAATTTCGCTCTCTTTCACTGTCTTTGTTTCATGGGTTTTTCAAAGTAATTTATTTTTATAATGGGGTTTAGCTGCTTTTCACTGCTGTGTTTATGCCGCTTTACACCCACTTGACACACTAACAGAGAGATATCAATACATAGCTTTTAAGATTATTACTAGTCAGATATATTCTTGTGCGGTGAATAGGGCGTGTTGAGTCCAGTTCTCTGAGCAAGGAGTAGGTCTTGTCTATTACATATTGGGTTTATGGAACGGTATCTGAGCTAATTTGAAACCCTTGTTTTATGTATCACCCCACCTCACCTTTCCCGTTAAGCAGCCATAGTGTGTTTTCTGCATGTGTGACTCTGTTCTGTTTTGTAATTCAGTTCAAGTGTAACGGTTTTTACATTCCCTCTATAAGTGATACCTTATGAGAAGTGTCCTTTTCTGTGTGACTTATTTCACTTGGAGTCGTCGTACCTAAATCCACTCATCATGCTGCTACTAGCCTTATGACATTGATTTCACGGCTGAGTGATATTCCATTGTACATAAGGACCACAACTTCTTTATCCATTTTTCTCTTTCCTGGGATATTGAAGGTGGAATGAAGTGGAGGTCCTTGTCAACAGAGCAGCCCTAAACTTTGGGGTGCTTGTGTCTTGCTGATTTTTAATTTTCCCAATTTATACCCCCATGAGTGGAAGTGCCCTATGCTCTCTAAGCTTTGCTTTTTAGACGTTTCAGGACTCACCGTACACTTCTCCAGAGTGGCTGTTGACAATTTACATCCCGCCCATCAGTGTAGCAAGGCTCCCATTTCTCCATGGCCTGTCCTGCATTTTTGGTTTTGAGACTTTTTTCAGCATGGCCCTTTTGACCGATGGGAAGCGAGACATCTTTGTAGCGCTGATTTGCCTTTCCAGGTTGCTTGGTTGGCCAAAAAGGGCGTATGCGTTTTTTCCTGAATATATTCAGGAAAAAACGCATACGCCCTTTTTGGCCAAGGGCATCATTGTCAACGTTTTGCCGCTTTTCATGTGCTTTAAAGGCGATTCGAATCTACCTCCTGAAATCTGTTTCCTGCAATTCTGCCTTGATTTCAAATTCTCTTCTTTGCCTTCCCTCAATATATTTGTGGACGAGAGTTATCATTTATAAGTCTGCAGTTTTGTGAATTGCAGTGCCCTGAACCTCCATTTTACAACTCGCTTTTTAGGGAGCTGGCCGCAATAGCGCAGGATGGCTTCAGACCCTGTTCTGGTTCCGGGTGGCAGGCTGAGCCTGTGGTTAATTCTTCTTCCTGATAGGAAAATAGAGTGACCTGTGCCTGTCCCAACACCAAGAGCTAGTCTCTCATTGGTTCCACGTCTTCCCGTTCATCCTCAGGACAAATTGCAACCTGTACGGAACAGGAGGTTAAAGGTGATGATGCTCCAAGGAGGGAGATTGCTAGTAAAGTGGCTGGAATGGCGAACCCGAGCACAAGGAGATGAGAAATGAGGTGCGTTTTAGAAACCTTTCCCCATCACACGGTGTACCATCTTCTGGGTTTCTCATGCATGTTTTCGATGTAGGAAGATTCCCTTGAACCTGGAGATTTGGGACCCATGCGATGGGTACCACGCAGTATTACTTTAAAGGGTCTGCGTTTGCTCACCCAACCTCACCAAACCTCTCAGCCGCAACAGTGTTCACCCTTATGTCTCATCCAGCTGTGGGTCTAGATATGGTCAATCCAGGTTGCATCACAGCCCCTGAACGCATTGTGTAAGAATTTCGCTCTCTTTCACTGTCTTTGTTTCATGGGTTTTTCAAAGTAATTTATTTTTATAATGGGGTTTAGCTGCTTTTCACTGCTGTGTTTATGCCGCTTTACACCCACTTGACACACTAACAGAGAGATATCAATACATAGCTTTTAAGATTATTACTAGTCAGATATATTCTTGTGCGGTGAATAGGGCGTGTTGAGTCCAGTTCTCTGAGCAAGGAGTAGGTCTTGTCTATTACATATTGGGTTTATGGAACGGTATCTGAGCTAATTTGAAACCCTTGTTTTATGTATCACCCCACCTCACCTTTCCCGTTAAGCAGCCATAGTGTGTTTTCTGCATGTGTGACTCTGTTCTGTTTTGTAATTCAGTTCAAGTGTAACGGTTTTTACATTCCCTCTATAAGTGATACCTTATGAGAAGTGTCCTTTTCTGTGTGACTTATTTCACTTGGAGTCGTCGTACCTAAATCCACTCATCATGCTGCTACTAGCCTTATGACATTGATTTCACGGCTGAGTGATATTCCATTGTACATAAGGACCACAACTTCTTTATCCATTTTTCTCTTTCCTGGGATATTGAAGGTGGAATGAAGTGGAGGTCCTTGTCAACAGAGCAGCCCTAAACTTTGGGGTGCTTGTGTCTTGCTGATTTTTAATTTTCCCAATTTATACCCCCATGAGTGGAAGTGCCCTATGCTCTCTAAGCTTTGCTTTTTAGACGTTTCAGGACTCACCGTACACTTCTCCAGAGTGGCTGTTGACAATTTACATCCCGCCCATCAGTGTAGCAAGGCTCCCATTTCTCCATGGCCTGTCCTGCATTTTTGGTTTTGAGACTTTTTTCAGCATGGCCCTTTTGACCGATGGGAAGCGAGACATCTTTGTAGCGCTGATTTGCCTTTCCAGGTTGCTTGGTTGGCCAAAAAGGGCGTATGCGTTTTTTCCTGAATATATTCAGGAAAAAACGCATACGCCCTTTTTGGCCAAGGGCATCATTGTCAACGTTTTGCCGCTTTTCATGTGCTTTAAAGGCGATTCGAATCTACCTCCTGAAATCTGTTTCCTGCAATTCTGCCTTGATTTCAAATCCTCTTCTTTGCCTTCCCTCAATATATTTGTGGACGAGAGTTATCATTTATAACTCTGCAGGTTTGTGAATTGCAGTGCCCTGAACCTCCATTTTACAACTCGCTTTTTAGGGAGCTGGCCGCAAAAGCGCAGGATGCCTTCAGGCCCTGTTCTGGTTCCGGGGGCAGGATGAGCCTGTGGTTAATTCTTCTTCCTGATGGGAAAATAGAGTGACCTGTGCCTGTCCCAACACCAAGAGCTAGTCTCTCATTGGTTCCACGTCTTCCCGTTCATCCTCAGGACAAATTGCAACCTGTACGGAACAGGAGGTTAAAGGTGCTGATGCTCCAAGTAGGGAGATTGCTAGTAAAGCGGCTGGAATAGCGAACCCGGCCACAAGGAGATGAGAAATGAGGTGCGTTTTAGAAACCTTTCCCCATCACACGGTGTACCATCTTCTGGGTATCTCATGCATGTTTTCGATGTAGGAAGATGCCCTTGAACCTGGAGATTTGTGACCCATGCGATGGGTACCATGCAGTATTACTGTAAAGGGTCTGCGTTTGCTCACCCAACCTCACCAAACCTCTCAGCCCCAAGAGTGTCCACCCTTATGTCTCATCCAGCTGTGGGTCTAGATATGGTCAATCCAGGTTGCATCACAGCCCCTGAACGAATTGTGTAAGAATTTCGCTCTCTTTCACTGTCTTTGTTTCATGGGTTTTTCAAAGTAATTTATTTTTATAATGGGGTTTAGCTGCTTTTCACTTCTGTGTTTATGCCGCTTTACACCCACTTGACACACTAACAGAGAGATATCTATACATAGGTTTTAAGATTATTACTAGTCAGATATATTCTTGTGCGGTGAGTAGGGCGTGTTGAGTCCAGTTCTCTGAGCAAGGAGTAGGTCTTGTCTATTACATATTGGTTTTATGGAACGGTATCTGAGCTAATTTGAAACCCTTGTTTTATGTATCACCCCACCTCACCTTTCCCGTGAAGCAGCCATAGTGTGTTTTCTGCATGTGTGACTCTGTTCTGTTTTGTAATTCAGTTCAAGTGTAACGGTTTTTACATTCCCTCTATCAGTGATACCTTATGAGAAGTGTCCTTTTCTGTGTGACTTATTTCACTTAGAATCGTCGTACCTAAATCCACTCATCATGCTGCTACTAGCCTTATGACATTGATTTCATGGCTGAGTGATATTCCATTGTACATAAGGACCACAACTTCTTTATCCATTTTTCTCTTTCCTGGGATATTGAAGGTGGAATGAAGGGGAGGTCCTTGTCAACAGAGCAGCCCTAAACTTTGGGGTGCTTGTGTCTTGCTGATTTTTAATTTTCCCAATTTATACCCCCATGAGTGGAAGTGCCCTATGCTCTCTAAGCTTTGCTTTTTAGACGTTTCAGGACTCACCGTACGCTTCTCCAGAGTGGCTGTTGACAATTTACATCCCGCCCATCAGTGTAGCAAGGCTCCCATTTCTCCATGGCCTGTCCTGCATTTCTGGTTTTGACACTTTTTTCAGCATGGCCCTTTTGACCGATGGGAAGCGAGACATCTTTGTAGCGCTGATTTGCCTTTCCAGGTTGCTTGGTTGGCCAAAAAGGGCGTATGCGTTTTTTCCTGAATATATTCAGGAAAAAACGCATACGCCCTTTTTGGCCAAGGGCATCATTTTCAACATTTTGCCGCTTTTCATGTGCTTTAAAGGCGATTCGAATCTACCTCCTGAAATCTGTTTCCTGCAATTCTGCCTTGATTTCAAATTCTCTTCTTGCCTTCCCTCAATATATTTGTGGACGAGAGTTATCATTTATAAGTCTGCAGTTTTGTGAATTGCAGTGCCCTGAACCTCCATTTTACAACTCGCTTTTTAGGGAGCTGGCCGCAATAGCGCAGGATGGCTTCAGACCCTGTTCTGGTTCCGGGTGGCAGGCTGAGCCTGTGGTTAATTCTTCTTCCTGATAGGAAAATAGAGTGACCTGTGCCTGTCCCAACACCAAGAGCTAGTCTCTCATTGGTTCCACGTCTTCCCGTTCATCCTCAGGACAAATTGCAACCTGTACGGAACAGGAGGTTAAAGGTGATGATGCTCCAAGGAGGGAGATTGCTAGTAAAGTGGCTGGAATGGCGAACCCGAGCACAAGGAGATGAGAAATGAGGTGCGTTTTAGAAACCTTTCCCCATCACACGGTGTACCATCTTCTGGGTTTCTCATGCATGTTTTCGATGTAGGAAGATTCCCTTGAACCTGGAGATTTGGGACCCATGCGATGGGTACCACGCAGTATTACTTTAAAGGGTCTGCGTTTGCTCACCCAACCTCACCAAACCTCTCAGCCGCAACAGTGTTCACCCTTATGTCTCATCCAGCTGTGGGTCTAGATATGGTCAATCCAGGTTGCATCACAGCCCCTGAACGCATTGTGTAAGAATTTCGCTCTCTTTCACTGTCTTTGTTTCATGGGTTTTTCAAAGTAATTTATTTTTATAATGGGGTTTAGCTGCTTTTCACTGCTGTGTTTATGCCGCTTTACACCCACTTGACACACTAACAGAGAGATATCAATACATAGCTTTTAAGATTATTACGAGTCAGATATATTCTTGTGCGGTGAATAGGGCGTGTTGAGTCCAGTTCTCTGAGCAAGGAGTAGGTCTTGTCTATTACATATTGGGTTTATGGAACGGTATCTGAGCTAATTTGAAACCCTTGTTTTATGTATCACCCCACCTCACCTTTCCCGTTAAGCAGCCATAGTGTGTTTTCTGCATGTGTGACTCTGTTCTGTTTTGTAATTCAGTTCAAGTGTAACGGTTTTTACATTCCCTCTATAAGTGATACCTTATGAGAAGTGTCCTTTTCTGTGTGACTTATTTCACTTGGAGTCGTCGTACCTAAATCCACTCATCATGCTGCTACTAGCCTTATGACATTGATTTCACGGCTGAGTGATATTCCATTGTACATAAGGACCACAACTTCTTTATCCATTTTTCTCTTTCCTGGGATATTGAAGGTGGAATGAAGTGGAGGTCCTTGTCAACAGAGCAGCCCTAAACTTTGGGGTGCTTGTGTCTTGCTGATTTTTAATTTTCCCAATTTATACCCCCATGAGTGGAAGTGCCCTATGCTCTCTAAGCTTTGCTTTTTAGACGTTTCAGGACTCACCGTACACTTCTCCAGAGTGGCTGTTGACAATTTACATCCCGCCCATCAGTGTAGCAAGGCTCCCATTTCTCCATGGCCTGTCCTGCATTTTTGGTTTTGAGACTTTTTTCAGCATGGCCCTTTTGACCGATGGGAAGCGAGACATCTTTGTAGCGCTGATTTGCCTTTCCAGGTTGCTTGGTTGGCCAAAAAGGGCGTATGCGTTTTTTCCTGAATATATTCAGGAAAAAACGCATACGCCCTTTTTGGCCAAGGGCATCATTGTCAACGTTTTGCCGCTTTTCATGTGCTTTAAAGGCGATTCGAATCTACCTCCTGAAATCTGTTTCCTGCAATTCTGCCTTGATTTCAAATTCTCTTCTTTGCCTTCCCTCAATATATTTGTGGACGAGAGTTATCATTTATAAGTCTGCAGTTTTGTGAATTGCAGTGCCCTGAACCTCCATTTTACAACTCGCTTTTTAGGGAGCTGGCCGCAATAGCGCAGGATGGCTTCAGACCCTGTTCTGGTTCCGGGTGGCAGGCTGAGCCTGTGGTTAATTCTTCTTCCTGATAGGAAAATAGAGTGACCTGTGCCTGTCCCAACACCAAGAGCTAGTCTCTCATTGGTTCCACGTCTTCCCGTTCATCCTCAGGACAAATTGCAACCTGTACGGAACAGGAGGTTAAAGGTGATGATGCTCCAAGGAGGGAGATTGCTAGTAAAGTGGCTGGAATGGCGAACCCGAGCACAAGGAGATGAGAAATGAGGTGCGTTTTAGAAACCTTTCCCCATCACACGGTGTACCATCTTCTGGGTTTCTCATGCATGTTTTCGATGTAGGAAGATTCCCTTGAACCTGGAGATTTGGGACCCATGCGATGGGTACCACGCAGTATTACTTTAAAGGGTCTGCGTTTGCTCACCCAACCTCACCAAACCTCTCAGCCGCAACAGTGTTCACCCTTATGTCTCATCCAGCTGTGGGTCTAGATATGGTCAATCCAGGTTGCATCACAGCCCCTGAACGCATTGTGTAAGAATTTCGCTCTCTTTCACTGTCTTTGTTTCATGGGTTTTTCAAAGTAATTTATTTTTATAATGGGGTTTAGCTGCTTTTCACTGCTGTGTTTATGCCGCTTTACACCCACTTGACACACTAACAGAGAGATATCAATACATAGCTTTTAAGATTATTACTAGTCAGATATATTCTTGTGCGGTGAATAGGGCGTGTTGAGTCCAGTTCTCTGAGCAAGGAGTAGGTCTTGTCTATTACATATTGGGTTTATGGAACGGTATCTGAGCTAATTTGAAACCCTTGTTTTATGTATCACCCCACCTCACCTTTCCCGTTAAGCAGCCATAGTGTGTTTTCTGCATGTGTGACTCTGTTCTGTTTTGTAATTCAGTTCAAGTGTAACGGTTTTTACATTCCCTCTATAAGTGATACCTTATGAGAAGTGTCCTTTTCTGTGTGACTTATTTCACTTGGAGTCGTCGTACCTAAATCCACTCATCATGCTGCTACTAGCCTTATGACATTGATTTCACGGCTGAGTGATATTCCATTGTACATAAGGACCACAACTTCTTTATCCATTTTTCTCTTTCCTGGGATATTGAAGGTGGAATGAAGTGGAGGTCCTTGTCAACAGAGCAGCCCTAAACTTTGGGGTGCTTGTGTCTTGCTGATTTTTAATTTTCCCAATTTATACCCCCATGAGTGGAAGTGCCCTATGCTCTCTAAGCTTTGCTTTTTAGACGTTTCAGGACTCACCGTACACTTCTCCAGAGTGGCTGTTGACAATTTACATCCCGCCCATCAGTGTAGCAAGGCTCCCATTTCTCCATGGCCTGTCCTGCATTTTTGGTTTTGAGACTTTTTTCAGCATGGCCCTTTTGACCGATGGGAAGCGAGACATCTTTGTAGCGCTGATTTGCCTTTCCAGGTTGCTTGGTTGGCCAAAAAGGGCGTATGCGTTTTTTCCTGAATATATTCAGGAAAAAACGCATACGCCCTTTTTGGCCAAGGGCATCATTGTCAACGTTTTGCCGCTTTTCATGTGCTTTAAAGGCGATTCGAATCTACCTCCTGAAATCTGTTTCCTGCAATTCTGCCTTGATTTCAAATCCTCTTCTTTGCCTTCCCTCAATATATTTGTGGACGAGAGTTATCATTTATAACTCTGCAGGTTTGTGAATTGCAGTGCCCTGAACCTCCATTTTACAACTCGCTTTTTAGGGAGCTGGCCGCAAAAGCGCAGGATGCCTTCAGGCCCTGTTCTGGTTCCGGGGGCAGGCTGAGCCTGTGGTTAATTCTTCTTCCTGATGGGAAAATAGAGTGACCTGTGCCTGTCCCAACACCAAGAGCTAGTCTCTCATTGGTTCCACGTCTTCCAGTTCATCCTCAGGACAAATTGCAACCTGTACGGAACAGGAGGTTAAAGGTGCTGATGCTCCAAGTAGGGAGATTGCTAGTAAAGCGGCTGGAATAGCGAACCCGGCCACAAGGAGATGAGAAATGAGGTGCGTTTTAGAAACCTTTCCACATCACACGGTGTACCATCTTCTGGGTTTCTCATGCATGTTTTCGATGTAGGAAGATGCCCTTGAACCTGGAGATTTGTGACCCATGCGATGGGTACAACGCAGTATTACTGTAAAGGGTCTGCGTTTGCTCACCCAACCTCACCAAACCTCTCAGCCCCAAGAGTGTCCACCCTTATGTCTCATCCAGCTGTGTGTCTAGATATGGTCAATCCAGGTTGCATCACAGCCCCTGAACGAATTGTGTAAGAATTTCTCTCTCTTTCACTGTCTTTGTTTCATGGGTTATTCAAAGTAATTTATTTTTATAATGGGGTTTAGCTGCTTTTCACTTCTGTGTTTATGCCGCTTTACACCCACTTGACACACTAACAGAGAGATATGAATACATAGGTTTTAAGATTATTACTAGTCAGATATATTCTTGTGCGGTGAATAGGGCGTGTTGAGTCCAGTTCTCTGAGCAAGGAGTAGGTCTTGTCTATTACATATTGGGTTTATGGAACGGTATCTGAGCTAATTTGAAACCCTTGTTTTATGTATCACCCCACCTCACCTTTCCCGTGAAGCAGCCATAGTGTGTTTTCTGCATGTGTGACTCTGTTCTGTTTTGTAATTCAGTTCAAGTGTAACGGTTTTTACATTCCCTCTATCAGTGATACCTTATGAGAAGTGTCCTTTTCTGTGTGACTTATTTCACTTAGAATCGTCGAACCTAAATCCACTCATCATGCTGCTACTAGCCTTATGACATTGATTTCATGGCTGAGTGATATTCCATTGTACATAAGGACCACAACTTCTTTATCCATTTTTCTCTTTCCTGGGATATTGAAGGTGGAATGAAGTGGAGGTCCTTGTCAACAGAGCAGCCCTAAACTTTGGGGTACTTGTGTCTTGCTGATTTTTAATTTTCCCAATTTATACCCCCATGAGTGGAAGTGCCCTATGCTCTCTAAGCTTTGCTTTTTAGACGTTTCAGGACTCACCGTACGCTTCTCCAGAGTGGCTGTTGACAATTTACATCCCGCCCATCAGTGTAGCAAGGCTCCCATTTCTCCATGGCCTGTCCTGCATTTTTGGTTTTGAGACTTTTTTCAGCATGGCCCTTTTGACCGATGGGAAGCGAGACTTCTCTGTAGCGCTGATTTGCCTTTCCAGGTTGCTTGGTTGGCCAAAAAGGGTGTATGCGTTTTTTCCTGAATATATTCAGGAAAAAACGCATACGCCCTTTTTGTCCAAGGGCATCATTGTCAACGTTTTGCCGCTTTTCATGTGCTTTAAAGGAGCTTCGTATCTACCTCCTGAAATCTGTTTCCTGCAATTCTGCCTTGATTTCAAATCCTCTTCTTTGCCTTCCCTCAATATATTTGTGGACGAGAGTTATCATTTATAACTCTGCAGGTTTGTGAATTGCAGTGCCCTGAACCTCCATTTTACAACTCGCTTTTTAGGGAGCTGGCCGCAAAAGCGCAGGATGCCTTCAGGCCCTGTTCTGGTTCCGGGGGCAGGATGAGCCTGTGGTTAATTCTTCTTCCTGATGGGAAAATAGAGTGACCTGTGCCTGTCCCAACACCAAGAGCTAGTCTCTCATTGGTTCCACGTCTTCCCGTTCATCCTCAGGACAAATTGCAACCTGTACGGAACAGGAGGTTAAAGGTGCTGATGCTCCAAGTAGGGAGATTGCTAGTAAAGCGGCTGGAATAGCGAACCCGGCCACAAGGAGATGAGAAATGAGGTGCGTTTTAGAAACCTTTCCCCATCACACGGTGTACCATCTTCTGGGTATCTCATGCATGTTTTCGATGTAGGAAGATGCCCTTGAACCTGGAGATTTGTGACCCATGCGATGGGTACCATGCAGTATTACTGTAAAGGGTCTGCGTTTGCTCACCCAACCTCACCAAACCTCTCAGCCCCAAGAGTGTCCACCCTTATGTCTCATCCAGCTGTGGGTCTAGATATGGTCAATCCAGGTTGCATCACAGCCCCTGAACGAATTGTGTAAGAATTTCGCTCTCTTTCACTGTCTTTGTTTCATGGGTTTTTCAAAGTAATTTATTTTTATAATGGGGTTTAGCTGCTTTTCACTTCTGTGTTTATGCCGCTTTACACCCACTTGACACACTAACAGAGAGATATCTATACATAGGTTTTAAGATTATTACTAGTCAGATATATTCTTGTGCGGTGAGTAGGGCGTGTTGAGTCCAGTTCTCTGAGCAAGGAGTAGGTCTTGTCTATTACATATTGGTTTTATGGAACGGTATCTGAGCTAATTTGAAACCCTTGTTTTATGTATCACCCCACCTCACCTTTCCCGTGAAGCAGCCATAGTGTGTTTTCTGCATGTGTGACTCTGTTCTGTTTTGTAATTCAGTTCAAGTGTAACGGTTTTTACATTCCCTCTATCAGTGATACCTTATGAGAAGTGTCCTTTTCTGTGTGACTTATTTCACTTAGAATCGTCGTACCTAAATCCACTCATCATGCTGCTACTAGCCTTATGACATTGATTTCATGGCTGAGTGATATTCCATTGTACATAAGGACCACAACTTCTTTATCCATTTTTCTCTTTCCTGGGATATTGAAGGTGGAATGAAGGGGAGGTCCTTGTCAACAGAGCAGCCCTAAACTTTGGGGTGCTTGTGTCTTGCTGATTTTTAATTTTCCCAATTTATACCCCCATGAGTGGAAGTGCCCTATGCTCTCTAAGCTTTGCTTTTTAGACGTTTCAGGACTCACCGTACGCTTCTCCAGAGTGGCTGTTGACAATTTACATCCCGCCCATCAGTGTAGCAAGGCTCCCATTTCTCCATGGCCTGTCCTGCATTTCTGGTTTTGACACTTTTTTCAGCATGGCCCTTTTGACCGATGGGAAGCGAGACATCTTTGTAGCGCTGATTTGCCTTTCCAGGTTGCTTGGTTGGCCAAAAAGGGCGTATGTGTTTTTTCCTGAATATATTCAGGAAAAAACGCATACGCCCTTTTTGGCCAAGGGCATCATTTTCAACATTTTGCCGCTTTTCATGTGCTTTAAAGGCGATTCGAATCTACCTCCTGAAATCTGTTTCCTGCAATTCTGCCTTGATTTCAAATTCTCTTCTTTGCCTTCCCTCAATATATTTGTGGACGAGAGTTATCATTTATAAGTCTGCAGTTTTGTGAATTGCAGTGCCCTGAACCTCCATTTTACAACTCGCTTTTTAGGGAGCTGGCCGCAATAGCGCAGGATGGCTTCAGACCCTGTTCTGGTTCCGGGTGGCAGGCTGAGCCTGTGGTTAATTCTTCTTCCTGATAGGAAAATAGAGTGACCTGTGCCTGTCCCAACACCAAGAGCTAGTCTCTCATTGGTTCCACGTCTTCCCGTTCATCCTCAGGACAAATTGCAACCTGTACGGAACAGGAGGTTAAAGGTGATGATGCTCCAAGGAGGGAGATTGCTAGTAAAGTGGCTGGAATGGCGAACCCGAGCACAAGGAGATGAGAAATGAGGTGCGTTTTAGAAACCTTTCCCCATCACACGGTGTACCATCTTCTGGGTTTCTCATGCATGTTTTCAATGTAGGAAGATTCCCTTGAACCTGGAGATTTGGGACCCATGCGATGGGTACCACGCAGTATTACTTTAAAGGGTCTGCGTTTGCTCACCCAACCTCACCAAACCTCTCAGCCGCAACAGTGTTCACCCTTATGTCTCATCCAGCTGTGGGTCTAGATATGGTCAATCCAGGTTGCATCACAGCCCCTGAACGCATTGTGTAAGAATTTCGCTCTCTTTCACTGTCTTTGTTTCATGGGTTTTTCAAAGTAATTTATTTTTATAATGGGGTTTAGCTGCTTTTCACTGCTGTGTTTATGCCGCTTTACACCCACTTGACACACTAACAGAGAGATATCAATACATAGCTTTTAAGATTATTACTAGTCAGATATATTCTTGTGCGGTGAATAGGGCGTGTTGAGTCCAGTTCTCTGAGCAAGGAGTAGGTCTTGTCTATTACATATTGGGTTTATGGAACGGTATCTGAGCTAATTTGAAACCCTTGTTTTATGTATCACCCCACCTCACCTTTCCCGTTAAGCAGCCATAGTGTGTTTTCTGCATGTGTGACTCTGTTCTGTTTTGTAATTCAGTTCAAGTGTAACGGTTTTTACATTCCCTCTATAAGTGATACCTTATGAGAAGTGTCCTTTTCTGTGTGACTTATTTCACTTGGAGTCGTCGTACCTAAATCCACTCATCATGCTGCTACTAGCCTTATGACATTGATTTCACGGCTGAGTGATATTCCATTGTACATAAGGACCACAACTTCTTTATCCATTTTTCTCTTTCCTGGGATATTGAAGGTGGAATGAAGTGGAGGTCCTTGTCAACAGAGCAGCCCTAAACTTTGGGGTGCTTGTGTCTTGCTGATTTTTAATTTTCCCAATTTATACCCCCATGAGTGGAAGTGCCCTATGCTCTCTAAGCTTTGCTTTTTAGACGTTTCAGGACTCACCGTACACTTCTCCAGAGTGGCTGTTGACAATTTACATCCCGCCCATCAGTGTAGCAAGGCTCCCATTTCTCCATGGCCTGTCCTGCATTTTTGGTTTTGAGACTTTTTTCAGCATGGCCCTTTTGACCGATGGGAAGCGAGACATCTTTGTAGCGCTGATTTGCCTTTCCAGGTTGCTTGGTTGGCCAAAAAGGGCGTATGCGTTTTTTCCTGAATATATTCAGGAAAAAACGCATATGCCCTTTTTGGCCAAGGGCATCATTGTCAACGTTTTGCCGCTTTTCATGTGCTTTAAAGGCGATTCGAATCTACCTCCTGAAATCTGTTTCCTGCAATTCTGCCTTGATTTCAAATCCTCTTCTTTGCCTTCCCTCAATATATTTGTGGACGAGAGTTATCATTTATAACTCTGCAGGTTTGTGAATTGCAGTGCCCTGAACCTCCATTTTACAACTCGCTTTTTAGGGAGCTGGCCGCAAAAGCGCAGGATGCCTTCAGGCCCTGTTCTGGTTCCGGGGGCAGGCTGAGCCTGTGGTTAATTCTTCTTCCTGATGGGAAAATAGAGTGACCTGTGCCTGTCCCAACAGCAAGAGATAGTCTCTCATTGGTTCCACGTCTTCCCGTTCATCCTCAGGACAAATTGCAACCTGTACGGAACAGGAGGTTAAAGGTGATGATGCTCCAAGGAGGGAGATTGCTAGTAAAGTGGCTGGAATGGCGAACCCGAGCACAAGGAGATGAGAAATGAATTGCGTTTTAGAAACCTTTCCCCATCACACGGTGTACCATCTTCTGGGTTTCTCATGCATGTTTCCGATGTAGGAAGGTGCCCTTGAACCTGGAGATTTGGGACCCATGCGATGGGTACCACGCAGTATTACTTTAAAGGGTCTGCGTTTGCTCACCCAACCTCACCAAACCTCTCAGCCGCAACAGTGTCCACCCTTATGTCTCATCCAGCTGTGGGTCTAGATATGGTCAATCCAGGTTGCATCACATCCCCTGAACGCATTGTGTAAGAATTTCGCTCTCTTTCACTGTCTTTGTTTCATGGGTTTTTCAAAGTAATTTATTTTTATAATGGGGTTTAGCTGCTTTTCACTGCTGTGTTTATGCCGCTTTACACCCACTTGACACACTAACAGAGAGATATCAATACATAGGTTTTAAGATTATTACTAGTCAGATATATTCTTGTGCGGTGAATAGGGCGTGTTGAGTCCAGTTCTCTGAGCAAGGAGTAGGTCTTGTCTATTACATATTGGGTTTATGGAACGGTATCTGAGCTAATTTGAAACCCTTGTTTTATGTATCACCCCACCTCACCTTTCCCGTTAAGCAGCCATAGTGTGTTTTCTGCATGTGTGACTCTGTTCTGTTTTGTAATACAGTTCAAGTGTAACGGTTTTTACATTCCCTCTATAAGTGATACCTTATGAGAAGTGTCCTTTTCTGTGTGACTTATTTCACTTAGAATCGTCGTACCTAAATCCACTCATCATGCTGCTACTAGCCTTATGACATTGATTTCATGGCTGAGTGATATTCCATTGTACATAAGGACCACAACTTCTTTATCCATTTTTCTCTTCCCTGGGATATTGAAGGTGGAATGAAGTGGAGGTCCTTGTCAACAGAGCAGCCCTAAACCTTGGGGTGCTTGTGTCTTGCTGATTTTTCATTTTCCCAATTTATACCCCCATGAGTGGAAGTGCCCTATGCTCTCTAAGCTTTGCTTTTTAGACGTTTCAGGACTCACCGTACACTTCTCCAGAGTGGCTGTTGACAATTTACATCCCGCCCATCAGTGTAGCAAGGCTCCCATTTCTCCATGGCCTGTCCTGCATTTTTGGTTTTGAGACTTTTTTCAGCATGGCCCTTTTGACCGATGGGAAGCGAGACATCTTTGTAGCGCTGATTTGCCTTTCCAGGTTGCTTGGTTGGCCAAAAAGGGCGTATGCGTTTTTTCCTGAATATATTCAGGAAAAAACGCATACGCCCTTTTTGGCCAAGGGCATCATTGTCAACGTTTTGCCGCTTTTCATGTGCTTTAAAGGCGATTCGAATCTACCTCCTGAAATCTGTTTCCTGCAATTCTGCCTTGATTTCAAATCCTCTTCTTTGCCTTCCCTCAATATATTTGTGGACGAGAGTTATCATTTATAACTCTGCAGGTTTGTGAATTGCAGTGCCCTGAACCTCCATTTTACAACTCGCTTTTTAGGGAGCTGGCTGCAAAAGCGCAGGATGCCTTCAGGCCCTGTTCTGGTTCCGGGGGCAGGCTGAGCCTGTGGTTAATTCTTCTTCCTGATGGGAAAATAGAGTGACCTGTGCCTGTCCCAACACCAAGAGCTAGTCTCTCATTGGTTCCACGTCTTCCAGTTCATCCTCAGGACAAATTGCAACCTGTATGGAACAGGAGGTTAAAGGTGCTGATGCTCCAAGTAGGGAGATTGCTAGTAAAGCGGCTGGAATAGCGAACCCGGCCACCAGGAGATGAGAAATGAGGTGCGTTTTAGAAACTTTTCCACATCACACGGTGTACCATCTTCTGGGTTTCTCATGCATGTTTTCGATGTAGGAAGATGCCCTTGAACCTGGAGATTTGTGACCCATGCGATGGGTACCATGCAGTATTACTGTAAAGGGTCTGCGTTTGCTCACCCAACCTCACCAAACCTCTCAGCCCCAAGAGTGTCCACCCTTATGTCTCATCCAGCTGTGGGTCTAGATATGGTCAATCCAGGTTGCATCACAGCCCCTGAACGAATTGTGTAAGAATTTCGCTCTCTTTCACTGTCTTTGTTTCATGGGTTATTCAAAGTAATTTATTTTTATAATGGGGTTTAGCTGCTTTTCACTTCTGTGTTTATGCAGCTTTACACCCACTTGACACACTAACAGAGAGATATCTATACATAGGTTTTAAGATTATTACTAGTCAGATATATTCTTGTGCGGTGAATAGGGCGTGTTGAGTCCAGTTATCTGAGCAAGGAGTAGGTCTTGTCTATTACATATTTGTTTTATGGAACGGTATCTGAGCTAATTTGAAACCCTTGTTTTATGTATCACCCCACCTCACCTTTCCCGTTAAGCAGCCATAGTGTGTTTTCTGCATGTGTGACTCTGTTCTGTTTTGTAATTCAGTTCAAGTGTAACGGTTTTTACATTCCCTCTATCAGTGATACCTTATGAGAAGTGTCCTTTTCTGTGTGACTTATTTCACTTAGAATCGTCGTACCTAAATCCACTCATCATGCTGCTACTAGCCTTATGACATTGATTTCATGGCTGAGTGATATTCCATTGTACATAAGGACCACAACTTCTTTATCCATTTTTCTCTTTCCTGGGATATTGAAGGTGGAATGAAGTGGAGGTCCTTGTCAACAGAGCAGCCCTAAACTTTGGGGTGCTTGTGTCTTGCTGATTTTTAATTTTCCCAATTTATACCCCCATGAGTGGAAGTGCCCTATGCTCTCTAAGCTTTGCTTTTTAGACGTTTCAGGACTCACCGTACGCTTCTCCAGAGTGGCTGTTGACAATTTACATCCCGCCCATCAGTGTAGCAAGGCTCCCATTTCTCCATGGCCTGTCCTGCATTTCTGGTTTTGACACTTTTTTCAGCATGGCCCTTTTGACCGATGGGAAGCGAGACATCTTTGTAGCGCTGATTTGCCTTTCCAGGTTGCTTGGTTGGCCAAAAAGGGCGTATGCGTTTTTTCCTGAATATATTCAGGAAAAAACGCATACGCCCTTTTTGGCCAAGGGCATCATTGTCAACGTTTTGCCGCTTTTCATGTGCTTTAAAGGCGATTCAAATCTACCTCCTGAAATCTGTTTCCTGCAATTCTGCCTTGATTTCAAATCCTCTTCTTTGCCTTCCCTCAATATATTTGTGGACGAGAGTTATCATTTATAACTCTGCAGGTTTGTGAATTGCAGTGCCCTGAACCTCCATTTTACAACTCGCGTTTTTGGGAGATGGCCGCAAAAGCGCAGGATGGCTTCAGGCCCTGTTCTTGTTCCGGGGGGCAGGCTGAGCCTGTGGTTAATTCTTCTTCCTGATGGGAAAATAGAGTGACCTGTGCCTGTCCCAACACCAAGAGATAGTCTCTCATTGGTTTCACGTCTTCCCGTTCATCCTCAGGACAAATTGCAACCTGTACGGAACAGGAGGTTAAAGGTGATGATGCTCCAAGGAGGGAGATTGCTAGTAAAGTGGCTGGAATGGCGAACCCGAGCACAAGGAGATGAGAAATGAGGTGCGTTTTAGAAACCTTTCCCCATCACACGGTGTACCATCTTCTGGGTTTCTCATGCATGTTTTCGATGTAGGAAGATGCCCTTGAACCTGGATATTTGGGACTCATGCGATGGGTACCACGCAGTAATACTTTAAAGGGGCAGCGTTTGCTCACCCAACCTCACCAAACCTCTCAGCCGCAACAGTGTCCACCCTTAGGTCTCATCCAGCTGTGGGTCTAGATATGGTCAATCCAGGTTGCATCACAGCCCCTGAACGCATTGTGTAAGAATTTCGCTCTCTTTCACTGTCTTTGTTTCATGGGTTTTTCAAAGTAATTTATTTTTATAATGGGGTTTAGCTGCTTTTCACTGCTGTGTTTATGCCGCTTTACACCCACTTGACACACTAACAGAGAGATATCAATACATAGCTTTTAAGATTATTACTAGTCAGATATATTCTTGTGCGGTGAATAGGGCGTGTTGAGTCCAGTTCTCTGAGCAAGGAGTAGGTCTTGTCTATTACATATTGGTTTTATGGAACGGTATCTGAGCAAATTTGAAACCCTTGTTTTATGTATCACCCCACCTCACCTTTCCCGTTAAGCAGCCATAGTGTGTTTTCTGCATGTGTGACTCTGTTCTGTTTTGTAATTCAGTTCAAGTGTAACGGTTTTTACATTCCCTCTATAAGTGATACCTTATGAGATGTGTCCTTTTCTGTGTGACTTATTTCACTTAGAGTCGTCGTACCTAAATCCACTCATCATGCTGCTACTAGCCTTATGACATTGATTTCACGGCTGAGTGATATTCCATTGTACATAAGGACCACAACTTCTTTATCCATTTTTCTCTTTCCTGGGATATTGAAGGTGGAATGAAGTGGAGGTCCTTGTCAACAGAGCAGCCCTAAACTTTGGGGTGCTTGTGTCTTGCTGATTTTTAATTTTCCCAATTTATACCCCCATGAGTGGAAGTGCCCTATGCTCTCTAAGCTTTGCTTTTTAGACGTTTCAGGACTCACCGAACACTTCTCCAGAGTGGCTGTTGACAATTTACATCCCGCCCATCAGTGTAGCAAGGCTCCCATTTCTCCATGGCCTGTCCTGCATTTTTGGTTTTGAGACTTTTTTCAGCATGGCCCTTTTGACCGATGGGAAGCGAGACATCTTTGTAGCGCTGATTTGCCTTTCCAGGTTGCTTGGTTGGCCAAAAAGGGCGTATGCGTTTTTTCCTGAATATATTCAGGAAAAAACGCATACGCCCTTTTTGGCCAAGGGCATCATTGTCAACGTTTTGCCGCTTTTCATGTGCTTTAAAGGCGATTCGAATCTACCTCCTGAAATCTGTTTCCTGCAATTCTGCCTTGATTTCAAATCCTCTTCTTTGCCTTCCCTCAATATATTGGTGGACGAGAGTTATCATTTATAACTCTGCAGGTTTGTGAATTGCAGTGCCCTGAACCTCCATTTTACAACTCGCTTTTAAGGGAGCTGGCCGCAAAAGCGCAGGATGCCTTCAGGCCCTGTTCTGGTTCCGGGGGCAGGCTGAGCCTGTGGTTAATTCTTCTTCCTGATGGGAAAATAGAGTGACCTGTGCCTGTCCCAACACCAAGAGCTAGTCTCTCATTGGTTCCACGTCTTCCCGTTCACCCTCAGGACAAATTGCAACCTGCACGGAGCAGGAGCTTAAAGGTGCTGATGCTCCAAGTAGGGAGATTGCTAGTAAAGCGGCTGGAATAGCGAACCCGGGCGCAAGGAGATGAGAAATGAGGTGCGTTTTAGAAACCTTTCCACATCACACGGTGTACCATCTTCTGGGTTTCTCATGCATGTTTTCGATGTAGGAAGATGCCCTTGAACCTGGAGATTTGGGACCCATGCGATGGGTACCACGCAGTATTAGTTGAAAGGGTCTGCGTTTGCTCACCCAACCTCACCAAACCTCTCAGCCCCAAGAGTGTCCACCCTTATGTCTCATCCAGCTGTGGGTCTAGATATGGTCAATCCAGGTTGCATCACAGCCCGTGAACGCATTGTGTAAGAATTTCTATCTCTTTCACTGTCTTTGTTTCATGGGTTTTTCAAAGTAATTTATTTTTATAATGGGGTTTAGCTGCTTTTCACTGCTGTGTTTATGCCACTTTACACCCACTTGACACACTAACAGAGAGATATCAATACATAGGTTTTAAGATTATTACTAGTCAGATATATTCTTGTGCGGTGAATAGGGCGTGTTGAGTCCAGTTCTCTGAGCAAGGAGTAGGTCTTGTCTATTACATATTGGGTTTATGGAACGGTATCTGAGCTAATTTGAAACCCTTGTTTTATGTATCACCCCACCTCACCTTTCCCGTTAAGCAGCCATAGTGTGTTTTCTGCATGTGTGACTCTGTTCTGTTTTGTAATTCAGTTCAAGTGTAACGGTTTTTACATTCCCTCTATAAGTGATACCTTATGAGAAGTGTCCTTTTCTGTGTGACTTATTTCACTTAGAATCGTCGTACCTAAATCCACTCATCATGCTGCTACTAGCCTTATGACATTGATTTCATGGCTGAGTGATATTCCATTGTACATAAGGACCACAACTTCTTTATCCATTTTTCTCTTTCCTGGGATATTGAAGGTGGAATGAAGTGGAGGTCCTTGTCAACAGAGCAGCCCTAAACTTTGGGGTGCTTGTGTCTTGCTGATTTTTCATTTTCCCAATTTATACCCCCATGAGTGGAAGTGCCCTATGCTCTCTAAGCTGTGTTTTTTAGATGTTTCAGGACACACCGTACGCTTCTCCAGAGTGGCTGTTGGCAATTTACATCCCGCCCATCAGTGTAGCAAGGCTCCCATTTCTCCATGGCATGTCCTGCATTTCTGGTTTTGACAGTTTTTTCAGCATGGGCCTTTTGACCGATGGGAAGCGAGACTTCTTTGTAGCACTGATTTGCCTTTCCAGGTTGCTTGCTTGGCCAAAAAGGGCGTATGCGTTTTTTCCTGAATATATTCAGGAAAAAACGCATACGCCCTTTTTGGCCAAGGGCATCATTGTCAACGTTTTGCCGCTTTTCATGTGCTTTAAAGGCGATTCGAATCTACCTCCTGAAATCTGTTTCCTGCAATTCTGCCTTGATTTCAAATCCTCTTCTTTGCCTTCCCTCAATATATTTGTGGACGAGAGTTATCATTTATAAGTCTGCAGTTTTGTGAATTGCAGTGCCCTGAACCTCCATTTTACAACTCGCTTTTTAGGGAGCTGGCCGCAATAGCGCAGGATGGCTTCAGGCCCTGTTCTGGTTCCGGGTGGCAGGCTGAGCCTGTGGTTAATTCTTCTTCCTGATAGGAAAATAGAGTGACCTGTGCCTGTCCCAACACCAAGAGCTAGTCTCTCATTGGTTCCACGTCTTCCCGTTCATCCTCAGGACAAATTGCAACCTGTACGGAACAGGAGGTTAAAGGTGATGATGCTCCAAGGAGGGAGATTGCTAGTAAAGTGGCTGGAATGGCGAACCCGAGCACAAGGAGATGAGAAATGAGGTGCGTTTTAGAAACCTTTCCCCATCACACGGTGTACCATCTTCTGGGTATCTCATGCATGTTTTCGATGTAGGAAGGTGCCCTTGAACCTGGAGATTTGGGACCCATGCGATGGGTACCACGCAGTATTACTTTAAAGGGTCTGCGTTTGCTCACCCAACCTCACCAAACCTCTCAGCCCCAAGAGTGTCCACCCTTATGTCTCATCCAGCTGTGGGTCTAGATATGGTCAATCCAGGTTGCATCACAGCCCCTGAACGCATTGTGTAAGAATTTCGCTCTCTTTCACTGTCTTTGTTTCATGGGTTTTTCAAAGTAATTTATTTTTATAATGGGGTTTAGCTGCTTTTCACTGCTGTGTTTATGCCGCTTTACACCCACTTGACACACTAACAGAGAGATATCAATACATAGGTTTTAAGAGTATTACTAGTCAAATATATTCTTGTGCGGTGAATAGGGCGTGTTGAGTCCAGTTCTCTGAGCAAGGAGTAGGTCTTGTCTATTACATATTGGGTTTATGGAATGGTATCTGAGCTAATTTGAAAACCTTGTTTTATGTATCACCCCACCTCACCTTTCCCGTTAAGCAGCCATAGTGTGTTTTCTGCATGTGTGACTCTGTTCTGTTTTGTAATTCAGTTCAAGTGTAACGGTTTTTACATTCCCTCTATAAGTGATACCTTATGAGAAGTGTCCTTTTCTGTGTGACTTATTTCACTTAGAATCGTCGTACCTAAATCCACTCATCATGCTGCTACTAGCCTTATGACATTGCTTTCATGGCTGAATGATATTCCATTGTACATAAGGACCACAACTTCTTTATCCATTTTTCTCTTTCCTGGGATATTGAAGGTGGAATGAAGTGGAGGTCCTTGTCAACAGAGCAGCCCTAAACTTTGGGGTGCTTGTGTCTTGCTGATTTTTAATTTTCCCAATTTATAACCCCATGAGTGGAAGTGCCCTATGCTCTCTAAGCTTTGTTTTTTAGATTTTTCAGGACTCACCGTACGCTTCTCCAGAGTGGCTGTTGGCAATTTACATCCCGCCCATCAGTGTAGCAAGGCTCCCATTTCTCCATGGCCTGTCCTGCATTTCTGGTTTTGACACTTTTTTCAGCATGGCCTTTTTAACCGATGGGAAGCGAGACATCTTTGTAGCGCTGATTTGCCTTTCCAGGTTGCTTGGTTGGCCAAAAAGGGCGTATGCGTTTTTTCCTGAATATATTCAGGAAAAAACGCATACGCCCTTTTTGGCCAAGGGCATCATTGTCAACGTTTTGCCGCTTTTCATGTGCTTTAAGAGCGATTCGAATCTACCTCCTGAAATCTGTTTCCTGCAATTCTGCCTTGATTTCAAATCCTCTTCTTTGCCTTCCCTCAATATATTTGTGGACGAGAGTTATCATTTATAACTCTGCAGGTTTGTGAATTGCAGTGCCCTGAACCTCCATTTTACAACTCGCTTTTTAGGGAGCTGGCCACAAAAGCGCAGGATGCCTTCAGGCCCTGTTCTGGTTCCGGGGGCAGGCTGAGCCTGTGGTTAATTCTTCTTCCTGATGGGAAAATAGAGTGACCTGTGCCTGTCCCAACACCAAGAGCCAGTCTCTCATTGGTTCCACGTCTTCCCGTTCACACTCAGGACAAATTGCAACCTGTACGGAGCAGGAGGTTAAAGGTGCTGATGCTCCAAGTAGGGAGATTGCTAGTAAAGCGGCTGGAATGGCGAACCCGGTCACAAGGAGATTAGAAATGAGGTGCGTTTTAGAAACCTTTCCCCATCACACGGTGTACCATCTTCTGGGTTTCTCATGCATGTTTTCGATGTAGGAAGATGCCCTTGAACCTGGTGATTTGGGACCCATGCGATGGGTACCACGCAGTATTACTTTAAAGGGTCTGCGTTTGCTCACCCAACCTCACCAAACCTCTCAGCCCCAAGAGTGTCCACCCTTAGATCTCATCCAGCTGTGGGTCTAGATATGGTCAATCCAGGTTGCATCACAGCCCCTGAACGAATTGTGTAAGAATTTCTCTCTCTTTCACTGTCTTTGTTTCATCGGTTTTTCAAAGTAATTTATTTTCATAATGGGGTTTAGCTGCTTTTCACCGCTGTGTTTATGCCGCTTTACACCCACTTGACACACTAACAGAGAGATATCAATACATAGGTTTTAAGATTATTACTAGTCAGATATATTCTTGTGCGGTGAATAGGGCGTGTTGAGTCTAGTTCTCTGAGCAAGGAGTAGGTCTTGTCTATTACATATTGGGTTTATGGAACGGTATCTGAGCTAATTTGAAACCCTTGTTTTATGTATCACCCCACCTCACCTTTCCCGTTAAGCAACTATAGTGTGTTTTCTGCATGTGTGACTCTGTTCTGTTTTGTAATTCAGTTCAAGTGTAACGGTTTTTACATTCCCTCTATCAGTGATACCTTATGAGAAGTGTCCTTTTCTGTGTGACTTATTTCACTTAGAGTCGTCGTACCTAAATCCACTCATCATGCTGCTACTAGCCTTATGACATTGATTTCACGGCTGAGTGATATTCCATTGTACATAAGGACCACAACTTCTTTATCCATTTTTCTCTTTCCTGGGATATTGAAGGTGGAATGAAGTGGAGGTCCTTGTCAACAGAGCAGCCCTAAACTTTGGGGTGCTTGTGTCTTGCTGATTTTTCATTTTCCCAATTTATACCCCCATGCGTGGAAGTGCCCTATGCTCTCTAAGCTGTGTTTTTTAGATGTTTCAGGACACACCGTACACTTCTCCAGAGTGGCTGTTGGCAATTTACATCCCGCCCATCAGTGTAGCAAGGCACCCATTTCTCCATGGCCTGTCCTGCATTTCTGGTTTTGACACTTTTTTCAGCATGGCCCTTTTGAGCGATGGGTAGCGAGTCTTCTTTGTAGCGCTGATTTGCCTTTCCAGGTTGCTTGGTTGGCCAAAAAGGGCGTATGCGTTTTTTCCTGAATATATTCAGGAAAAAACGCATACGCCCTTTTTGGCCAAGGGCATCATTGTCAACGTTTTGCCGCTTTTCATGTGCTTTAAAGGCGATTCGAATCTACCTCGTGAAATCTGTTTCCTGCAATTCTGCCTTGATTTCAAATCCTCTTCTTTGCCTTCCCTCAATATATTTGTGGACGAGAGTTATCATTTATAATTCTGCAGGTTTGTGAATTGCAGTGCCCTGTAGCTCCATTTTACAACTCGCTTTTTTGGAGATGGCCGCAAAAGCGCAGGATGGCTTCAGGCCCTGTTCTGGTTCCGGGGGGCAGGCTGAGTCTGTGGTAAATTCTTCTTCCTGATGGGACAATAGAGTGACCTTTGCCTGTCCCAACACCAAGAACTAGTCTCTCATTGGTTCCCCATCTACCCGTTCATCCTCAGGACAAATTGCAACCTGTATGGAACAGGAGGTTAAAGGTGCTGATGCTCCAAGTAGGGAGCTTGCTACAAAAGCGGCTGGAATGGCGAACCTGGGCACAAGGAGATGAGAAATGAGGTGTGTTTTAGAAACCTTTCCCCATCACACGGTGTACCATCTTCTGGGTTTCTCATGCATGTTTTCGATGTAGGAAGATGCCCTTGAACCTGGAGATTTGGGACCCATGGGATGGGTACCACGCAATAGTACTTTAAAGGGTCTGCATTTGCTCACCCAACCTCACCAAACCTCTCAGCCGCAAGAGTGTCCACCCTTATATCTCATCCAGCTGTGGGTCTAGATATGGTCAATCCAAGTTTCATCACAGCCCCTGAACGCATTGTGTAAGAATTTCGCTCTCTTTCACTGTCTTTGTTTCATCGGTTTTTCAAAGTTATTTATTTTTATAATGGGTTTTAGCTGCTTTTCACTGTTGTGTTTATACCGCTTTACATCCACTTGACACACTAACAGAGAGATATCAATATATAGGTTTTAAGATTATTACTAGTCAGATATAATGTTGTGCGGTGAACAGGGCGTGTTGAGTCCAGTTCTCTGAGCAAGGAGTAGGTCTTGTCTATTACATATTGGGTTTATGCAACGGTATCTGAGCTAATTTGAAACCCTTGTTTTATGTATCACCCCACCTCACCTTTCCCGTTAGCACCCATAGTGTGTTTTCTGCATGTGTGACTCTGTTCTCTTTTGTAATTCAGTTCAAGTGTAACGGTTTTTACATTCCCTCTATCAGTGAGACCTTATGAGTAGTGTCCTTTTCTGTGTGACTTATTTCACTTAGAATCGTCGTACCTAAATCCACTCATCATGCTGCTACTAGCCTTATGACATTGATTTCACGGCTGAGTGATATTCCATTGTACATAAGGACCACAACTTCTTTATCCATTTTTCTCTTTCCTGGGATATTTAAGGTGGAATGAAGTGGAGGTCCTTGTCAAGAGAGCAGCCCTAAACTTTGGTGTGCTTGTGTCTTGCTGATTTTTCATTTTCCCAATTTATACCCCCATGAGTGGAAGTGCCCTATTCTCTCTAAGCTGTGTTTTTTAGATGTTTCAGGACACACCGTACACTTCTCCAGAGTGGCTGTTGGCCATTTACATCCCGCCCATCAGTGTAGCAAGGCTCTCTTTCCTCCCTGGCCTCTCCTGCTTTTCTTGTTTTACACTTTTTTAGGAAGGCCATTTTGACCGATGGGAAGTCAGACTTCTTTGTAGCGCTGAATTGCATTTCCGGCTTGTTTGGTTGGCCAAAAAGGGCCTATGGGTTTTTTCCTGAATTCATTCAGAACAAAACGCATATGCTCTTTTTGGCCAAGTGCATCATTGTCGACGTTTTGCCGCTTTTCATGTGCTTTAGTGGTGATTCGAATCTATCTCCTGAAATCTGTTTCCTGCAATTCTGCCTTAATTTCAAATCCTCTTCGTTGCCTTCCCTCAATATATTTGTGGACGAGAGTTATCATTTATAACTCTGCAGGTTTGTGAATTGCAGTGCCCCTGAGCTCCATTTTTCAACTCGCTTTTTTGGGAGCTTTCCGCAGAACCGCTCGTTTGCTTCTGTCCCTACTCTGGTTCCCGGTGGCAGGCTAAGCCTTTGCTTAATTCTTCTTCCTGACTGGAAAGTAGAGTGACATGTGCCTCTCCGAACATCTAGGGCTTGGCTCCCCTTGTTTCTCCTCCTTCCCCTTCTTCCTTTGGACAAATTCCGATTTCTGTGCAACTGGATGTTGAAGGTGCTGACATCCTCTAGTGGGGAGATTTTAAGGAAAAAGGCTGGAGGGGTGAACCCAACAACCAGGAAATTAGGCGTTTTGGTGCCTTTTCCAAAAATCTTCCTGATCCAACCGTGTTCCATCTTCTGGGTGTCACAGGCATGTTTTAGCTGTAGGAAAGGTCCCGTGTATGTAAGGAGAACACAAGGGATTTTTCCAAATCAGTGTCTCCCCGAACTCCAATCTGGGGAATTTTTAAGCTACTGGTACATGTGTGTTCATTAAGGGACTTGGGCCGTAGGCAGAGTCCGAACTTTAGATGATTGAAGTCTTCAGGTTCAGAAACGCTCACCATCGGCCTCCTTTAGTTTCCATTTTATCTGTAGTTGATAGATGATGTCGATATAGATATCTATTGTTTTTCAGATTATTTCCCCTCAGGGGTCATTACAAAATATTGAGTATAGTTCCCTGTGCTATACAGTAGTTCCCTGTTGATGATATATTTTATACATAGCAGTGTGTATATGTTAATCTGAAACTGTTAATTTATCCCTCCTCCCACCTTTCCCCTTTGGTAATAAAAAATATAAGATTTTATACTTCTCAGAAATCTAGGAGCTGAAAGAGAGGTATCATTTTCAATGGAAAATCATTCAAAACAAGGTTGAAACTTCAACCAAGATTATTAGATGTACATCCTTGGAAAGAAATCCCTGCATTTCTCTACTCTTGACCTGCCAAATAAGACAATCCCCTCCACTGAACTTGCTTATAATAAAGTGATGGAAATATCAAATGGAAGTGTTAGAAACATCTTATTTTACACGAGCCTTATACACTGCTCTATGTTAATTACAGTTTGGCTCACACATCTGTGCATTGAAGTTACAATGTTCTCAAATTCTGTTACTGATCCTGCAGAGTGGGCCCCAACAAGGGTCTCCCTGCCCAGTGTCATTGGAGCCAACAGATCGAGACTGACTTTGGTTCAGAAGCAAAGGAAAACTTTATATTTTGATCAGAGAATGGAGAGGTGAGAGTGTGTGCTCCCCTGCGGGTTGTGGGCCGGGCTGCTGTGTAGGGATCCTGTCAGCATCAGCGGGAGGGAGGGGGCGGAGCTCTCGAGGGCCAGGTTGGCTGGAGCTCAGGCTCTATGTCGCAGAGTCTGCACGGGGCCCCACGAGCTGAGGTGTCGGCCCAGCCATTTTGCACGAGGAAATCGGGTCTGAAGTGTCGGGTGTGGGACCTCTGCATGTGGAAACCTAGGAGCAAGTGAAATTAGACAAAGCACAAAGGAAAAAATGGTTAGACTTTATTTTATTGCCCAGATTCTATTTTTATCTCCCAGGAATTTTTAATGGGCTTTGCCAGTGACAAAGCCCTCCTCTGCCTTTTGTCCCATTCCTCATTCTTGGGGCGCTGAGGGTGCAGACACGTCTTCTGTAAATGCTTCATGCTGAGTTGGGTGTCCTCATACCCGGGGGGAGGGGCAGGACTTCTCCCCAGCAGCCTCCAGGTGAGGTTGATTGTCCGCAGGCCTCCTCCCTCACTGCTCGTCTGCCTGAGCACCAGCATTGGAAGTTTTATAGATTCTAATGACCTTTAAGGGTCCAGGAAAGAGATGTGCAGAGACGCTGGGGGGGTGGGCGGTTTTACCCTGCTCCACATTGGTTCGGCCCCCTTAGGCTGATGGTTTCTGCCAGCCTAGATGCTCTGACCAGTAGTCTGTGCTTTCTTCAGTTAGGCCACTGAATTAACGTACAAACAGCACCAGGTGTCAGAGCCCTGCTTGCTCAACTCCCAGACAGTCCAGGGCCGGTGGTGATCCAGGACCATGACGGCCACTCAGTCAACGGCCTTTTGAAGTAGCCAGGAGTACAGCCGGTCTCATTGGCCGCCGTCACTGCGGTGTCTGTAGGCTTTTCTATGGTGGCAGCGTTATTTACGGTTCCCCTGCCAAGTTTATTAGCTCCGCTCTGGGTGCAGTAAGTCCTGTAAGCAATAGTCTGCTCTTTTGGGGCACACTCTTGTTGTTTTCTGAGAGAAGCTCCAGGTCAAGTGATGGTCACACGAGTCGTCATGGGGGCCCATTGCCCCAGGTTGTCTCTCTGGAGGTTGGTGTTGGAGGGCCTCCTCACTCGAGGTCATTGTGCCCACGGAGCAATCCCTGCAACTTCAGGGCATGGTGGGTGGTTAGGATCACCAAGTGGCGTCCTTTTCCCTTAGGAGGGAGCTGGCCTTGCGGGCTGCTGATTTCCAGGTTTTTAGATACCCCCAGTATCCTGGTCGGATGGGGTGGCTGGCCAATGCCTGGAGGGCATTCTTGCATTGTTCCATTTCAAGTGGTCCCAGTTTTTGCACTAATACTCCAAGGGCGATTCGCCTTGGACCAGGAATGTAAAGGTCAAAGGGTTTAGCTAACTTAGGGAGGTCCAGGGCCAGGGTCTGAATTGACTGCTCTTTCCATTCTTGAAAGGCCGCTTCTGGATTCTATTCAAAAGGATCATCATCTTTTCCTTTCAGTGTTTCATATAGAGGCCCAGCTATTAGACTGTAGTTAGGGATCCAGATGCAGCAAACCCCGGTCTCCCCAGGAACCCCTAAGCTGTCTTCTAGTTTCAGGAAAGGTGAGGCTGCAAATGGCTTCTTCCCTTTCCTGGGGTGGGCTTCTCCGACCTTCTGTGCGAATGAAGCCCAGGAAGGCCACCTTAGTTTGTGATATTTGAGCCTTTTCCTTGGACACCTTCTATCTTTTATTGGCTAGGTAGTTCAGAGGCCTCCTTAGTCGGGCTGGTGATCAGAATGTCATCTGCATATTGAAGGAGGGTTCCCTTCTCCAGAGGTAGATCTTTTAGGTCTTTAGCTAACGTTTCCCCAAAGATGGTGTGGGAATTTTTGAACCCCTGGGGCAGGACGGCCCAGCAGTATTGTTTTTGTTGTAGGTTGAGTCCTGCCACTCACAGCCAAAATTTCTTGTGACTCTGGGACTAATGGAATACAGAAGAAGGCATCATTGAAGTCTAATACAGAATGCCATGTCCTGGTGGATGGTAGAATGACCAGCAGGGTGTAGGAATTAGGAACTACTAGATGTATATCCTCTGTGGCTTCACTGACTGTCCTGGCGTCCTCTACCAGGTCCCCAGCAGCCCACGGGGCTCTTGTGGTCAGGCCCCTCCCAGGATATGGAGCTCACCTGGGCAGGTACGCAGCAGCCCACGGGGCTCTCGTGGGCAGGCCCCTCCCTGGATATGGAGCTCCCGTGGACAGGTACCCCGGCAGGGCTGGGCACACAGGAACCGTGCACGTAGCCCTCATTGCAGAGCACCCCCAGCACCCCTGTCACTCAGAGCTGACACAGAGCACCTCAGAGCAGAGCTTGAACTAACAAACAGCAGCTCCAACAGGTCTGTGACCCTAGGCTTCACTCTGTGCGGCCTCCCTCTGCCTGGTCTTCCAGGGGCTTCCACTGCAGCCGGGGCACCAGGCCTCTGTCTCCACCCACCACCCCTCCTCTCCCTGACTCCTGGGTTCCTCTCATTAGCAGAGGGTCTTCTTGAAGTTGTCTCCCACTCATGGACCAGATAAAATGATTCGAAAACAAGCCAGGGCTGCCGCCCCTTATCTATCCTGACTCTCGGGACCCTACACCTGTTCCTTGGATCTGGCCGGTGCAGCAAGGCCCATTTTCTGCAACTCTGAGCCCCTGAGGGGCGAGGATTGGCTGACCTGGGCAGCCTGACCCGGCCGGCCAGCCCTTCCCAGGTGTGCCTGGGTTGAGGTCAATATAAACACCCCTCCAGGCAGCAAAAGCCTCTGCAGCTGTGCCTGACGCCATATTCTCTGCCCCGTCAGCAGTCTCGGGGTTGGGCTGGTGGGAGGGAGTAGGGCCCACGGCTCTATGAGTGGCCCAGTGTGACTGGGGCTCTGCTGGACTTTCTGCAGGAGTTGCCGGGCTGCCACCTGCTAAAGAAGAGGATGTGTCACCCATACTTGCTGCTGGAATTTCTCCCCGGGCAGAGGTGAGGAAGGAAAAAAGCAGTGGGGGCCGGGACAGGAGGGGTACCTCAGGCAGGGAAATGGAAAGCTTCCAGACGAGCGCCCGGGGCCAGGACCATCCTGGCTGGCCTGCAGGCACCAAGTCGGCCTGCGTGCTGTCGCTGGTGTGACTCCAAGCCCCTTCCTCTAGTTTTTAAAGTCTTTGCACACATTCAGGTGTTTTACCTGGGAAGGGTGGGAAAAGTTCAGCAGCAGCTGGCCTGGGGCTCAGCTCACGTTTACTCAGAGACGCCTCCTCACGGTCCCCCAGCTTTGCAATGAGGACGCTCCTCGTGTGGGGGCTGCTGGCTGCATGGGAGATGATTCCCCACCTGTGACCAACTTCAGAATTGTTTACCCCTGGAGCAAGTGCCCTGATAGGGTTTTCCTCTGTATGACCAGTGGGTTCTGTTTTTTTTTTTTTTTCTTTTTTGGTTCAAGGTAAGTTTTATTCCTCTTTTTGTATTTATGGATATAAGCATGGAAATAATTCATTCATATAAATACGTCTATGGGAAGGACAGAACTTTTTTTCTGTTTTATTTTTTTAAGTATTACTTATTTTTTAATTTTTGAATTTATTTTATTCATTTTTTTATACAGCAGGCTCTTATTGGTAACCTATTTTATACATATAAGTGTATATATGTCAATCCCAGGCTCGCAATTCATCCCACCACCACCACCCTGCCACTTTCCCCCCTTGGTGTCCATACATTTGTTCTCTACATCTGTGTCTCTATTTCTGCCTTGCAAACCGGTTCATCTTTACCATTTTTCTAGGTTCCACATGTATGCGTTAATATACGATATTTGTTTTTCTCTTTCTGACTTACTTCACTCTGTATGACAGTCTCTAGATCTATCCACGTCTCTACAAATGACCCAATTTCATTCCTTTTTATGGCTGAGTAATATTCCATTTTATATATGTAGCACATCTTTTCTGTTCGTCTGTCTATGGGCATTTAGGTTGCTTCCATGACCTGGCTATTGTAAATAGTGCTGCAATGAATATTGTGGTGAATATGTCTTTTTGAATTATGGTTTTCTCTGGGTATATGGCCAGTAGTGGGATTGCTGGGTCATATGGTAATTCTATTTTTAGTTTCTTAAGGAACCTCCATACTGTTCTCCATCGTGACTGTATCAATTTACATTCCCACAAATAGTGTAAGAGGGTTCCCTTTTCTCCACACCCTCTCCAGCATTTGTTGCTTGTAGATTTTCTGATGATGCCCATTCTAACTCGTGTGAGGCGATACCTCATTGTAGTTTTGGTTTATATTTCTCTAATAATTAGTGATGTTGAGCAGCTTTTCATGTGCTTCTTGGTCATCTGTATGTCTTCTTGGGACAAATGTCTATTTACGTCATCTGCCCATTTTTGGATTGGGTTGTTTGTTTTTTTACTGTTGAGCTGCATGAGCTGTTTATATACATTGGAGATTAATCCTTTGTCCATTGATTCGTTTGCAAATATTTTCTCCCATTGTGAGGGTTGTCTTTTCGTCTTGTTTGTAGTTTCCTTTGCTTTGCAAAAGCTTTTAGGTTTCATTTGCTCCCATATGTTTATTTTTTTTTATTCCATTACTCTAGGAGGTGGATCAAAAAAGATCTTGCTGTGATTTATGTCAAAGAGTATTCTTCCTATGTTTTCCTCTAAGAGTTTTATAGTGTCCGGTCTTACATTTCGGTCTCTAATCCATTTTGAGTTTATTTTTTGTGTATGGTGTTAGGGAGTGTTCTAATTTCATTCTTTTACATGTAGCTGTCCATTTTTCCCAGCACCACTTATTGAAGAGACTGTCTTTTCTCCTTTGTATACCCTTGCCTCCTTTGTCATAGATTAGTGGGCCATAGGTGTGTAGGTTTATCTCTGGGCTTTTTTTTTTCTTTTACATCTTTATTGGAGTATAATTGCTTTACAATTGTGTGTTAGTTTCTGCTGTATAAAAAAGTGAATCAGCTGTGCGTATACATATAACACCATATCCCCTCCCTCTTGCACCTCCCTCTCACTCCCTTATCCCACCCTTTTAGGTGGTCACAAAGCACAGAGCTGATCTCCCTGTGCTATGTGGCTGCTTCCCAGTAGCTATCAATTTTACATTTGGTAGTGTATATATGTCCATACCACTCTCTCACTTTGTCCCAGCTTACCCTTCCCTCTCCGCATGTCCTCAAGTCCTTTCTCTACGTCTGTGTCCTTAATCCTTTCCTGCCCCTAGGTTCTTCATAAACTTTTTTTTTTAAGATTCCATATATATGTGTTAGCATACGGTATTTGTTTTTCTCTTTCTGACTTACTTCACTCTGTAGGACAGACTCTAGATCCATCCACCTCACTAAAAGTAACTCAATTTCGTTTCTTTTTATGGCTGAATAATGTTCCATTGTATATTTGTGCCACATCTTCCTTATCCATTTATCTGTTGATGGACACTTAGGTTGCTTCCATGTCCTGGCTATTGTAAATAGAGCTACAGTGAACATTGTGGTACATGACTCTTTTTGAATTATGGTTTTCTCAGGGTAAATGTCCAGGAGTGGGTTTGCTGGGTTGTATGGTAGTTCTATTTTTAGTTTTTAAGGAACCCCCATACCGTTCTCCCTAGTGGCTATATCAATTTACATTCCCACCAACAGTGCAAGAGGGTTCCCTTTGCTCCAATAAATGCCTCTCCAGCATTTATTGTTGGTAGATTTTTTGATGATGGCCATTCTGACTGGTGTGAGGTGATACCTCACTGTAGTTTTGATTTGCATTTCTCTAATGATTAGTGATGTTCAGCATCCTTTCATGTGTTTGTTGGCAACCTGTATATCTTCTTTGGAGAAATGTCTATTTAGGTCTTCTGCCCATTTTTGGATTGGGTTGTTTGGTTTTGTGATATTGAGCTACATGAGCTGCTTTTTGGAGATTAATCCTTTGCCATTTGCTTCATTTGAAAATATTTTCTCCCATTCTGATGGTTGTCTTTTCATCTTGCTTATGTTTTCCTTTGCTGTGCAAAAGAATTTATGTTTCATTCGGTCCCATTTTTTTATTTTTGTTTTTATTTCCATTTCTCTAGGAGGTGGGTCAAAAAGGATCTTGCTGTGATTTATGTCATAGACTGTTCTGCTTATGTTTTCCTCTAAGAGTTTTATAGTGGCTGGTCTTATATTTAGGTCTCTAATCCATTTTGAGTTTATTTTTGTGTATGGTGTTAGGGAGTGTACTAATTTCATTCTTTTACATGTAACTGTCCAGTTTTCCCAGCACCACTTGCTGAAGACACTGTCTTTTCTCCATTGTATACCCTTGCCTCCTTTGTCATAGATTAGTGAACCATAGGTACGTGGGTTTATCTCTGTGCTTTCTATCCTGTTCTATTGACCTATATTTCTGTTCTTGTGTCAGTACCATATTATCTTGATTACTGTAGCTTTGCAATATAGTCTGAAGTCTGGAAGTCTGATTACTCCAGCTCTTTTTTTTCCCCCCTCAAGACTGCTTTGGCTATCCAGGGTCTTTTGTGTCTCCCTACAAATTTTAAGATTTTTTTTTCTTGTTCTGTAGAAAATGCCAAAGGTATTTTGATCGGGATTGCATTGAATCTGTAGATTGCTTTGGGTAGTATAGTCATTTTCACAATATTGATTCTTCTAATCCGAGAACATGGTATATGTCTCCATCTGTTTATATCATCTTTGATTTCTTTCATCAGTGTCTTATAGTTTTCTGAGTACAGGTCTTTTACTTCCTTAGGTAGGTTTATTCCTAGGTATTTTATTCTTTTTGTTGCAGTGGTAATGGGATTGTTTCCTTAATTTCTCTTTCTGATCTTTCATTGTTAGTGTATAGGAATGCAAGCAATTTCTGTGCATTAATTTTGTATCCTGCAACTTTACCAAATTCATTGATTAGCTCCAGTGGTTTTCTGGTGGCATCTTTAGGATTCTCTATCTATGATATCATGTCATCTGCAAACAGTGACAATTTTACTTCTTCTTTTCCTTTTTGTATTCCTTTTATTTCTTTTTCTTCTCTGATTGCCATGGCTAGGACTTCCAAAACTATGTTGAATAGCAGTGGTGAGAGTGGACATCCTCGTCTTGTTCCTGATCTTAGAGGAAACGCTTTCAGTTTTTCACCATTGAGAATGCTGTTTGCTGTGGGTTTGTCATATATGGCCTTTATTATGTTGAGGTAGTTTCCCTCTATGCCCACACTCTGCAGAGTTTTTATCGTAAATGAGTGTTGAATTTTCTCAAAATCTTTTCCTTCAGCTATTGAGATGATCATATGGTTTTATTCTACAATTTGTTAATATGGTGTATCACATTGATTTGTGTATATTGAAGAATCCTCGCATCCCTGGGATAAACCCCACTTGATCATGGTGTATGATCCTTTTCATGTGTTGTTCGATTCTGTTTGCTAGTATTTTGTTGAGGATTTTTACATCTATATTCATCAGTGATATTGGTCTATAATTTTCTTTCCTTGTAGTATCTCTGTCTGATTTTGGTATCAGGGTGATGGTGGTCTCATAGAATGAGTTTGGGAGTGTTCCTTCCCCTGCAATTGTTTTGAAGAATTTGAGAAGGTTGGGTGTTAGCTCTTCTCTAAATGTTTGATAGAATTCACCTGTGATGCCATCTGGTTCTGGACTTTTGTTTGTTGGAAGATTTTTAATCACAGTTTCAATTTCATTGCTTGTGATAGGTTTGTTCATATTTTCTATTTCTTCCTGGTTCAGTCTTAGAAGGTTATCCCTTTCTAAGAATTTGTCCATTTCTTCCAGATTGTCCATTTTATTGGCCTAGAGTTGCTTGTAGTAGTCTCTTAGGATGCTTTGTATTCCTGTGGTGTCTGTTGTAACTTCTGCTTTTTCACTTCTAATTTTGTTGATTTGCGTCCTCTCCCTCTTTTTCTGGAGTCTGGCTAAAGGTTGATCATTTTTGCTTATCTTCTCAAAGAACCAGCTTTTAGTTTTATTGATCTTTGCTTTCGTTTTCTTTGTTTCTATTTCATTTATTTCTGCTCTGATCTTTATGATTTCTTTCCTTCTACTAACTTTGGGTTTTGTTCTTCTTTCTCTAGTTCCTCTAGGTGTAAGGTTAGATTGTTTATTTGAGATTTTTCTTGTTTCTTGAGGTAGGCTTGTATTGCTATAAACTTCCCTCTTAGAACTCCTTTTGCTGCATCCCATAGGTTTTGGATCATCGTGTTTTTGTTGTCATTTGTCTCTAGGTAGTTTTTGATTTCCTCTTTGATTTCTTCAGTGATCTCTTGGTTATTTAGTAACGTATTGTTTAGCTTCCATGTGTTTGTGTTTTTTACGGTTTTTTCCGTGTAATTGATTTCTAATCTCATAGCATTGTGGTCGGAACAGCTGCTTGATATGATTTCAGTTTTCTTAAATTTACTGAGGCTTTATCTGTGACCCAAGTTGTGATCTATCCTGGAGAATGTTCCGTGTGCAGTTGAGAAGAACGTGTAATCTGCTGTTTTTGGATGGAATGTCCTATAAATATCAATTAACTCTATCTGGTCTATTGTGTCATTTAAAGCTTGTGTTTCCTTATTAATTGTCTGTCTGGCTGATCTCCACTGGTGTAAGTGAGCTGTTAAAGTCCCCCGCTATTATTGTGTTACTGTCGATTTCCTCTTTTATAGCTGTTAGCAGTTGCCTTATACATTGAGCTGCTCCTATTTTGGGTACATATATATTTATAATTGTTATATCTTCTTCTTGGATTGATCCCCTGACCATTATGTAGTGCCTTTCCTCGTCTCTTGTAACATTCTTTATTTTAAAGTCTATTTTATCTGATATGAGTATTGCTACTCCAGCTTTCTTTTGATTTTCATTTGCATAGAATATATTTTTCCATCGCCTCACTTTGAGTCTGTATGTGTCCCTAGGTCTGAAATGGATCTCTTGTAGACAGCATATATATGGGTCTTGTTTTTGTATCCATTCAGCGAGCCTGTGTCTTTTGGTTGGAACATGTAGTGCATTCACGTTTAAGGTAATTATCGATATGTATGTTCCTACTACTATTTTCTTAATTGTTATGGGTTTGTCTTGGTGGGTCCTTTTCTTCTCTTGTGTTTCCCACTTAGAGAAGTTCCTTTAGCATTTGGTGTAGAGCTGGTTTCATGGTGCTGAATTCTCTTAGCTTTTGCTTGTCTGTAAGGCTTTTGATTTCTCCATCAAATCTGAATGAGCTCTTTGCAGGGTGGAGTACTCTTGGTTGTAGGTTCTTCCCTTTCATCACTTTAAATTTATCATGCCACTTCCTTCTGGCTTGTAGATTTTCTGCTGAGAAATCAGTTGTTATCCTTATGGGAGTTCCCTTGTATGTTATTTGTCATTTTTCCCTTGCTGGTTTCAATCATTTTTCTTTGTCGTTAATTTTTGTCAATTTGATTACTATGTGTCTTGTCATTTTTCTCCTTTGGTTTATCCTGCCTGGGACACTCTGTGCTTCTGGACTTGGGTGGCTATTTCTTTTCCCATGCTAGGGAAGTTTTTGACCATAATCTCTTCAAATATATTCTCGGGTCCTTTCTCTCTCTCTTCTCCTTCTGGGACCCCTATAATGCGAATGTTGTTGCGTTTAAAGTTGTCCCAGAGGACTCTTGGGGTATCTTCGTTTATTTTCATTCTTTTTCTTTATTCTGTTCCATGGCAGTGATTTCCACCTTTCTGTCTTCCAGGTCACTTATCCGTTCTTCTGCCACAGTTATTCTGCTACTGATTCCTTCTAGTGTATTTTTCATTTCAGTTATTCCATTGTTCACCTCTGTTTGTTTGTTCTTTAATTCTTCTAGGTGTTTGTTCCTTAATTCTTCTAGGTCTTTGTTAAACATTTCTTGCATCTTCTCGATCTTTGCCTCCTTTCTTTTTCCAAGGTCTTGGCTCAACTTCACTATCATTATTCTGAATTCTTTTTCTGGAAGGTTCCCTATCTCCACCTCATTTCATTTTTTTTCTGGGGTTTTATCTTGTTCCTTGATCTGGTATAAAGTCCTCTGCCTTTTCATTTTGTCTATCTTTCTGTGAATGTGGTTTTCCTTCCACAGGCTGCAGAATTGTAGTTCTTCTTGCTTCTGCTGTCTGCTCTCCGGTGGATGAGTCTATCTTAGAGGCTTGTGCAAGCTTCCTGATGGGAGGGACTGGTGGTGGGTAGAGCTGGGTGTTGCTTTGGTGGGCAGAGCTTTAATCCGCTTGTCTACGGATTAAATAAAACTTTAATAAAAAGTTTAATCCGCTTGTCTGCTGATGCATGGGGCTGGGTTCCCTCCCTGTTGGTTGTTTGGCCTGAGGCGACCCAGCCCTGGAGCCTACCTTGCTCTTGGTGGGGCTAATGGCGGACTCTGGGAGGGCTCACACCAAGGAGTATTTCCCAGAACTTCTGCTGCCAGTGTCGTTGTCCTCACGGTGAGCCACAGCCACAGCCACCACCTGCCTCTGCAGGAGACCCTCTAAAAGTAGCAGGTAGTTCTGGTCATTCTCCTACAGGGTCACTGCTCCTTCCCCTGGGTCCTGATGTGCACACTACTTTGTGTGTGCCCTCCAAGAGTGGAGTATCTGAGTGGAGTTGAGACTCTGAGACTCTGTGTGGAGTTGCACAGACTCTGGGTCCTGTGAAGCTTCGATGTTTTGTGATTCTAGAAATCCTATAGGAGACGGTCCACAGCAGGTGACGCTAATGTTGTCAGTAGAGGTGTTGAAGCCAAAGATTTGCAGTTCCAACTAGAGGTGCCGATGTACATACAGGACAAAATCATCTCGTGTGAATGTAGTTCAGGCATGTTTAAGATGAATGCAGTCATGTTAATGCCTACCATATTCTATCTTGAGCCTCTCCTCAGGGACCCCCTCCTCAGTTCCTGAGGCTCCTGTAAGTCATGTACAGGGGACTGGAGAGTGGGCTCTGTCCAGTCTGAGCCCTGAGTTACCCTGTGTGTATCTTAGGATACTTTGTATTTCTGTGGTGTCTGTTGTAACATCATCTCTTTCATTTCAGATTTATTTGGGCCCTCTCTTTTTAAAAAAACATACTACTGTTGTCTTTTATTCTTTACAGAAGTTTAATAAGTGTTTGATCTACTATCCTTACCCTATGTATACTTTTTGCAGTGAGATTTTTACTTTTCTTTGTTTCCTTGTTACTATCAATAATTAGTGAGACTTCTTTTAAGCTACCTTCAACATTGCTTATAAAGCTGCTTTATTAGTGATGACAGAGCCTTAATGGAAGTCATGTTCTGGTTGTAAATTAGAATGCAATGTGCCAGCAAATAGCCCCTTAAGTTTATGTCTCATTACTTCTTGTTCTTTTTTTAATTTAATTTTTATTTTTTGTCAGAGCAAATTTAATTAAAATGTTTTGTTTCTTCTAGGTGTGAAAGATGTGGTTCTTTTAAACATATACATATATCTATTCTTCTTTGGATCATTTTCCCATGTAGGTTATGACACAATGTTGAGTAGTCTTGTCTTGGTATTACGTAGGTCTTTGGTGATTACATATTTCACATGTGTTTCTATATCTATCTTAACCCCAATATCCTAATGTATCCAATCCTCACACCTTTCCATTTGGTGAACCATAAGTTTGTTTAATGAATCTGTGATTGCATTTCTCTGTGGAAATATTTTCATTGGTATCAATTTTTAGCTAAGACCTATAAGTGATATTATAGGATATGTGTCTTTTGCTTTCTGACTTAGTACAATTTGCCTGATTACCTCAAGAATCATACATGGTGCTGCAAATGGCATTGTTTCATTTTTTTCCCTGGCTAATATTCCATCTGTACGTGTACCAGTTCTTCTTTGGCCACGCACCTCTTGATGGACTTTCTGGTTGCCTCCATGTCTTGGCTATTGTAATACTGCTGCAATGCACATTTGTTTGCCTGTGTCTATCCAGTTATATCTTCTTATGTTATAGGCCAAGGAGTGGGCTTGCTGTATCATATGGTAGCTCAGTGTGTATGTTTTAAAGGCACCACCATTCAGTTCTCATTAGTGGCTCTTTCCAGGTTACGTCCCACTTAAAATTGAGGGTATGCATTTCTCCAAAACACCTTCAATATTTATTGTTTGTAGTTTTCTTGCTGATGGTTATTCTAACCGGTGCGAGCTGATGCCTATCTGTGGTTGAATTTGCATGTGTCCCATAATCTGTTGAAATTGAGCTTTAAAGCATGCCCTTTTTATTTATCAAACTGTGATTACAGCTCAGTTCTTCAAAGTGTTTTCTTAAAGTAAGTGTCACATTTTGAAAATTTTTGGCCATTACCTCCCTCAAGACATTTTGAGGGCACGTTTCATTTACAGCCCTGAAGTACTTGTTCATATGAAGTGACCATTAGCACATGTTTTAAAGCGGCGTTTGCAGGTAACGGCCAGAGGGTGGCATCCTTTCTACGTTCCTAATCTGGTAAATAGGGAAAGAGACCTTCAGCCCCAAGAGTGTCCAGCTTTATTTCTCATCAGGCTGTGGATCTAGATATGGTCACACCAGGTTGCATCACAGCCCCTGAAAGAATTGTGTAAGAATTTCTCTCTCTTTCACTGTCTTTGTTTCATGGGTTTTTCAAAGTAATTTATTTTTATAATGGGGTTTACCTGATTTTCACTGCTGTGTTTATGCCCCTTTACACCCAATTGACACACTAACAGAGAGACATCAATACATAGGATTTAAGATTTTTACTAGTCAGATATATTCTTGTTCGTTGAATAGGGGGTGTTGCATCCACTTCACTGAGCAAGGAATAGGTCTTGTCTATTACATATTGGGTATATGGATCGGTATTTGAGCTAATATGAAACCCTTGTTTTATGCATCACCCCACTTCACCTTTCCCGTTAAGCAGCCATAGTGTGTTTTCTAAATGTGTGACTCTGTTCTGTTTTGTAATTCACTTCAAGTGTAATGGTTTTTACATTCCCTCTATAAGTGATACCTTATGAGAAATGTCCTTTTCTGTGTGACTTATTTCACTTGGAATCGTCGTACCTAAATCCACTCATCATGCTGCTACTAGCCTTATGACATTGATTTCATGGCTGAGTGATATTCCATTGTACATAAGGACCACAACTTCTTTATCCATTTTTCTCTTTCCTGGGATATTTAAGGTGGAATGAAGTGGAGGTCCTTGTCAACAGAGCAGCCCTAAACTTTGGGGTGCTTGTGTCTTGCTGATTTTTAATTTTCCCAATTTATACCCCCATGAGTGGAAGTGCCCTATGCTCTCTAAGCTGTGTTTTTTAGATGTTTCAGGACACACGGTACACTTCTCCAGAGTGGCTGTTGGCAATTTACATCCCGCCCATCAGTGTAGCAAGGCTCCCATTTCTCCATGGCATGTCCTGCATTTCTGGTTTTGACACTTTTTTCAGCATGGCCCTTTTGACCGATGGGAAGCGAGTCTTCTTTGTATCGCTGATTTGCCTTTCCAGGTTGCTTGGTTGGCCAAAAAGGGCGTATGCGTTTTTTCCTGAATATATTCAGGAAAAAACGCATACGCCCTTTTTGGCCAAGGGCATCATTGTCAACGTTTTGCCGCTTTTCATGTGCTTTAAGGCGATTCGAATCTACCTCCTGAAATCTGTTTCCTGCAATTCTGCCTTGATTTCAAATCCTCTTCTTTGCCTTCCCTCAATATATTTGTGGAAGAGAGTTATCATTTATAACTCTGCAGGTTTGTGAATTGCAGTGCCGTGAACCTCCATTTTACAACTCGCTTTTTTGGGAGCTGGCCGCAAAAGCGCAGGATGGCTTCAGGCCCTGTTCTGGTTCCAGGGGGCAGGCTGATCATGTGGTTAATTCTTCTTCCTGATGGGAAAATAGAGTGACCTCTGCCTGTCCCAACACCAAGAGCTAGTCTCTCATTCGTTCCCCATTTTCCCGTTCATCCTCAGGACAAATTGCAACCTGTACGAAACAAGAGGTTAAAGGTGCTGATGCTCCAAGTAGGGAGATTTCTAGTAGAGCGGTTGGAATGGCGAACCCGGGCACAAGGAGTTGAGAAATGAGGTGCGTTTTAGAAACCTTTCCCAATCACACGGTGTACCATCTTCTGGGTTTCTCATGCATGTTTTCGATGTAGGAAGATGCCCTTGAACCTGGAGATTTGGGACCCATGGGATGGGTACCACGCAGTATTACTTTAAAGGGTCTGCGTTTGCTCACCCAACCTCACCAAACCTCTCAGCCCCAAGAGTGTCCACCCTTATGTCTCATCCAGCTGTGGGTCTAGATATGGTCAATCCAGGTTGCATCACAGCCCCTGAACGAATTGTGTAAGAATTTCTCTCTCTTTCACTGTCTTTGTTTCATGGGTTTTTCAAAGTAATTTATTTTTATAATGGGGTTTAGCTGCTTTTCACTGCTGTGTTTATGCTGCTTTACACCCACTTGACACACTAACAGAGAGATATCAATACATAGGTTTTAAGATTATTACTAGTCAGATATATTCTTGTGCGGTGAATACGGCGTGTTGAGTCCAGTTCTCTGAGCAAGGAGTAGGTCTTGTCTATTACACATTGGGTTTATGGAACGGTATCTGAGCTAATTTGAAACCCTTGTTTTATGTATCACCCCACCTCCCCTTTCCCGTTAAGCAGCCATAGTGTGTTTTCTGCATGTGTGACTCGTTCTGTTTTGTAATTCAGTTCAAGTGTAACGGTTTTTACATTCCCTCTATCAGTGATACCTTATGAGAAGTGTCCTTTTCTGTGTGATTTATTTCACTTAGAATTGTCGTACCTAAATCCACTCATCATGCTGCTACTAGCCTTATGACATTGATTTCATGGCTGAGTGATATTCCATTGTACATAAGGACCACAACTCCTTCATCCATTTTTCTCTTTCCTGGCATATTTAAGGTGGAATGAGGTGGAGGTCCTTGTCAACAGAGCAGCCCTCAACTTTGGGGTGCTTGTGTCTTGCTGATTTTTCATTTTCCCAATTTATACCCCCATGAGTGGAAGTGCCCTATGCTCTCTAAGCTGTGTTTTTTAGATGTTTCAGGACACACCGTACTCTTCTCCAGAGTGGCTGTTGGCAATTTACATCCCGCCCATCAGTGTAGCAAGGCTCCCATTTCTCCATGGCCTGTCCTGCATTTCTGGTTTTGACACTTTTTTCAGCATGGCCCTTTTAACCGATGGGAAGCGAGACTTCTTTGTAGCGCTGATTTGCTTTTCCAGGTTGCTTGGTTGGCCAAAAAGGGCGTATGCGTTTTTTCCTGAATATATTCAGGAAAAAACGCATACGCCCTTTTTGGCCAAGGGCATCATTGTCAAAGTTTTTCCGCTTTTCATGTGCTTTAAAGGCGATTCGAATCTACCTCCTGAAATCTGTTTCCTGCAATTCTGCCTTGATTTCAAATCCTCTTCTTTGCCTTCCCTCAATATATTTGTGGACGAGAGTTATCATTTATAAGTCTGCAGGTTTGTGAATTGCAGTGCCCTGAACCTCCATTTTACAACTCGCTTTTTAGGGAGCTGGCCGCAATAGCACAGGATGGCTTCAGGCCCTGTTCTGGTTCAGGGGGGCAGGCTGAGCCTGTGGTTAATTCTTCTTCCTGATGGGAAAATAGAGTGACCTGTGCCTGTGCCAACACCAAGAGCTAGGCTCTCATTGGTTCCACGTCTTCCCGTTCACCCTCAGTACAAATTGCAACCTGTACGGAACAGGAGGTTAAAGGTGCTGATGCTCCAAGGAGGGAGATTGCTAGTAAAGCGGCTGGAATACCGAACCCGGGCACAAGGAGATGAGAAATGAGGTGCGTTTTAGAAACCTTTCCCCATCACACGGTGTACCATCTTCTGCGTTTCTCATGCATGTTTTCGATGTAGGAAGATGCCCTTGAACCTGGAGATTTGGGACCCATGCGATGGGTACCACGCAGTATTACTTTAAAGGGTCTGCGTTTGCTCACCCAACCTCACCAAACCTCTCAGCCCCAAGAGTGTCCACCCTTATGTCTCATCCAGCTGTGGGTCTAGATATGGTCAATCCAGGTTGGATCACAGCCCCTGAACGCATTGTGTAAGAATTTCGCTCTATTTCACTGACTTTGTTTCATGGGTTTTTCAAAGAAATTTATTTTTATAATGGGGTTTAAGCTGCTTTTCACTGCTGTGTTTATGCCGCTTTACACCCACTTGACACACTAACAGAGAGATATCAATACATAGGTTTTAAGATTATTACTACTCAGATATATTCTTGTGCGGTGAATAGGGCGTGTTGAGTCCAGTTCTCTGAGCAAGGAGTAGGTCTTGTCTATTACATATTGGGTTTATGGAACGGTATCTGAGCTAATTTGAAACCCTTGTTTTATGTATCACCCCACCTCACCTTTCCCGTTAAGCAGCCATAGTGTGTTTTCTGCATGTGTGACTCTGTTCTGTTTTGTAATTCAGTTCAAGTGTAACGGTTTTTACATTCCCTCTATAAGTGATACCTTATGAGAAGTGTCCTTTTCTGTGTGACTTATTTCACTTAGAATCGTCGTACCTAAATCCACTTATCATGCTGCTACTAGCCTTAAGACATTGATTTCATGGCTGAGTGATATTCCATTGTACATAAGGACCACAACTTCTTTATCCATTTTTCTCTTTCCTGGGATATTGAAGGTGGAATGAAGTGGAGGTCCTTGTCAACAGAGCAGCCCTAAACTTTGGGGTGCTTGTGTCTTGCTGATTTTTCATTTTCCCAATTTATACCCCCATGAGTGGAAGTGCCCTATGCTCTCTAAGCTTTGCTTTTTAGACGTTTCAGGACTCACCGTACACTTCTCCAGAGTGGCTGTTGACAATTTACATCCCGCCCATCAGTGTAGCAAGGCTCCCATTTCTCCATGGCCTGTCCTGCATTTCTGGTTTTGCCACTTTTTTCAGCATGGCCCTTTTGACCGATGGGAAGCGAGACTTCTTTGTAGCGCTGATTTGCCTTTCCAGGTTGCTTGGTTGGCCAAAAAGGGCGTATGCGTTTTTTCCTGAATATATTCAGGAAAAAACGCATACGCCCTTTTTGGCCAAGGGCATCATTGTCAACGTTTTGCCGCTTTTCATGTGCTTTAAAGGCGATTCGAATCTACCTCCTGAAATCTGTTTCCTGCAATTCTGCCTTGATTTCAAATCCTCTTCTTTGCCTTCCCTCAATAGATTTGTGGACGAGAGGTATCATTTATAACTCTGCAGGTTTGTGAATTGCAGTGCCCTGAACCTCCATTTTACAACTCGCGTTTTTGGGAGATGGCCGCAAAAGCTCAGGATGGCTTCAGGCCCTGTTCTGGTTCCGGGGGGCAGGCTGAGCCTGTGGTTAATTCTTCTTCCTGATGGGAAAATAGAGTGACCTGTGCCTGTCCCAACACCAAGAGCTAGTCTCTCATTGGTTCCACGTCTTCCCGTTCATCCTCAGGACAAATTGCAACCTGTACGGAACAGGAGGTTAAAGGTGCTGATGCTCCAAGGAGGGAGATTGCTAGTAAAGTGGCTGGAATGGCGAACCCGAGCACAAGGAGATGAGAAATGAGGTGCGTTTTAGAAACCTTTCCCCATCACACGGTGTACCATCTTCTGGGTTTCTCATGCATGTTTTCGATGTAGGAAGATGCCCTTGAACCTGGAGATTTGGGACCCATGCGATGGGTACCACGCAGTATTACTTTAAAGGGTCTGCGTTTGCTCACCCAACCTCACCAAACCTCTCAGCCTCAAGAGTGTCCACCCTTATGTCTCATCCAGCTGTGGGTCTAGATATGGTCAATCCAGGTTGGATCATAGCCCCTGAACGCATTGTGTAAGAATTTCGCTCTCTTTCACTGTCTTTGTTTCATGGGTTTGAAAAAGTAATTTATTCTTATAATGGGGTTTAGCTGCTTTTCACTGCTGTGTTTATGCCGCTTTACACCCACTTGACACACTAACAGAGAGATATGAATACATAGGTTTTAAGATTATTTCTAGTCAGATATATTCTTGTGCGGTGAATAGGGCGTGTTGAGTCCAGTTCTCTGAGCAAGGAGTAGGTCTTGTCTATTACATATTGGGTTTATGGAACGGTATCTGAGCTAATTTGAAACCCTTGTTTTATGTATCACCCCACCTCACCTTTCCCGTGAAGCAGCCATAGTGTGTTTTCTGCATGTGTGACTCTGTTCTGTTTTGTAATTCAGTTCAAGTGTAACGGTTTTTACATTCCCTCTATCAGTGATACCTTATGAGAAGTGTCCTTTTCTGTGTGACTTATTTCACTTAGAATCGTCGTACCTAAATCCACTTATCATGCTGCTACTAGCCTTAAGACATTGATTTCATGGCTGAGTGATATTCCATTGTACATAAGGACCACAACTTCTTTATCCATTTTTCTCTTTCCTGGGATATTGAAGGTGGAATGAAGTGGAGGTCCTTGTCAACAGAGCAGCCCTAAACTTTGGGGTGCTTGTGTCTTGCTGATTTTTCATTTTCCCAATTTATACCCCCATGAGTGGAAGTGCCCTATGCTCTCTAAGCTTTGCTTTTTAGACGTTTCAGGACTCACCGTACACTTCTCCAGAGTGGCTGTTGACAATTTACATCCCGCCCATCAGTGTAGCAAGGCTCCCATTTCTCCATGGCCTGTCCTGCATTTCTGGTTTTGCCACTTTTTTCAGCATGGCCCTTTTGACCGATGGGAAGCGAGACTTCTTTGTAGCGCTGATTTGCCTTTCCAGGTTGCTTGGTTGGCCAAAAAGGGCGTATGCGTTTTTTCCTGAATATATTCAGGAAAAAACGCATACGCCCTTTTTGGCCAAGGGCATCATTGTCAACGTTTTGCCGCTTTTCATGTGCTTTAAAGGCGATTCGAATCTACCTCCTGAAATCTGTTTCCTGCAATTCTGCCTTGATTTCAAATCCTCTTCTTTGCCTTCCCTCAATATATTTGTGGACGAGAGGTATCATTTATAACTCTGCAGGTTTGTGAATTGCAGTGCCCTGAACCTCCATTTTACAACTCGCGTTTTTGGGAGATGGCCGCAAAAGCTCAGGATGGCTTCAGGCCCTGTTCTGGTTCCGGGGGGCAGGCTGAGCCTGTGGTTAATTCTTCTTCCTGATGGGAAAATAGAGTGACCTGTGCCTGTCCCAACACCAAGAGCTAGTCTCTCATTGGTTCCACGTCTTCCCGTTCATCCTCAGGACAAATTGCAACCTGTACGGAACAGGAGGTTAAAGGTGCTGATGCTCCAAGGAGGGAGATTGCTAGTAAAGTGGCTGGAATGGCGAACCCGAGCACAAGGAGATGAGAAATGAGGTGCGTTTTAGAAACCTTTCCCCATCACACGGTGTACCATCTTCTGGGTTTCTCATGCATGTTTTCGATGTAGGAAGATGCCCTTGAACCTGGAGATTTGGGACCCATGCGATGGGTACCACGCAGTATTACTTTAAAGGGTCTGCGTTTGCTCACCCAACCTCACCAAACCTCTCAGCCGCAACAGTGTCCACCCTTATGTCTCATCCAGCTGTGGGTCTAGATATGGTCAATCCAGGTTGGATCATAGCCCCTGAACGCATTGTGTAAGAATTTCACTCTCTTTCACTGTCTTTGTTTCATGGGTTTGAAAAAGTAATTTATTCTTATAATGGGGTTTAGCTGCTTTTCACTGCTGTGTTTATGCCGCTTTACACCCACTTGACACACTAACAGAGAGATATGAATACATAGGTTTTAAGATTATTTCTAGTCAGATATATTCTTGTGCGGTGAATAGGGCGTGTTGAGTCCAGTTCTCTGAGCAAGGAGTAGGTCTTGTCTATTACATATTGGGTTTATGGAACGGTATCTGAGCTAATTTGAAACCCTTGTTTTATGTATCACCCCACCTCACCTTTCCCGTTAAGCAGCCATAGTGTGTTTTCTGCATGTGTGACTCCGTTCTGTTTTGTAATTCAGTTCAAGTGTAACGGTTTTTACATTCCCTCTATCACTGATACCTTATGAGAAGTGTCCTTTTCTGTGTAACTTACTTCACTTAGAATCGTCGTACCTAAATCCACTCATCATGCTGCTACTAGCCTTATGACATTGATTTCATGGCTGAGTGATATTCCTTTGTACATAAGGACCACAACTCTTTTATCCATTTTTCTCTTTCCTGGCATATTTAAGGTAGAATGAAGTGGAGGTCCTTGTCAGCAGAGCAACCATAAACTTTGGGGTGCTTGTGTCTTGCTGATTTTTCATTTTCCCAATTTATACCCCCATGAGTGGAAGTGCCCTATGCTCTCTAAGCTGTGTTTTTTAGATGTTTCAGGACACACCGTACTCTTCTCCAGAGTGGCTGTTGGCAATTTACATCCCGCCCATCAGTGTAGCAAGGCTCCCATTTCTCCATGGCCTGTCCTGCATTTCTGGTTTTGACACTTTTTTCAGCATGGCCCTTTTAACCGATGGGAAGCGAGACTTCTTTGTAGCGCTGATTTGCCTTTCCAGGTTGCTTGGTTGGCCAAAAAGGGCGTATGCGTTTTTTCCTGAATATATTCAGGAAAAAACGCATACGCCCTTTTTGGCCAAGGGCATCATTGTCAAAGTTTTTCCGCTTTTCATGTGCTTTAAAGGCGATTCGAATCTACCTCCTGAAATATGTTTCCTGCAATTCTGCCTTGATTTCAAATCCTCTTCTTTGCCTTCCCTCAATATATTTGTGGACGAGAGTTATCATTTATAAGTCTGCAGGTTTGTGAAATGCAGTGCCCTGAACCTCCATTTTACAACTCGCTTTTTAGGGAGCTGGCAGCAAAAGCGCAGGATGGCTTCTGGCCCTGTTCTGGTTCCGGGGGGCAGGCTGAGCCTGTGGTTAATTCTTCTTCCTGATGGGAAAATAGAGTGACCTGTGCCTGTCCCAACACCAAGAGCTAGTCTCTCATTGGTTCCACGTCTTCCCGTTCATCCTCAGTACAAATTGCAACCTGTACGGAACAGGAGGTTAAAGGTGCTGATGCTCCAAGGAGGGAGATTGCTAGTAAAGTGGCTGGAATGGCGAACCTGGGCACAAGCAGATGAGAAATGAGGTGCGTTTTAGAAACCTTTCCCCATTACACGGTGTACCATCTTCTGGGTATCTCATGCATGTTTTCGATGTAGGAAGATGCCCTTGAACCTGGAGATTTGGGACCCATGCGATGGGTACCACGCAGTATTACTTTAAAGGGTCTGCGTTTGCTCACCCAACCTCACCAAACCTCTCAGCCCCAAGAGTGTCCACCCTTATGTCACATCCAGCTGTGGGTCTAGATATGGTCAATCCAGGTTGCATCACAGCCCCTGAACGCATTGTGTAAGAATTTCGCTCTCTTTCACTGTCTTTGTTTCATGGGTTTTTCAAAGTAATTTATTTTTATAATGGGGTTTAGCTGCTTTTCACTGCTGTGTTTATGCCGCTTTACACCCACTTGACACACAAAAAGAGAGATATGAATACATAGGTTTTAAGATTATTACTAGTCAGATATATTCTTGTGCGGTGAATAGGGCGTGTTGAGTCCAGTTCTCTGAGCAAGGAGTAGGTCTTGTCTATTACATATTGGGTTTATGGAACGGTATCTGAGCTAATTTGAAACCCTTGTTTTATGTATCACCCCACCTCACCTTTCCCGTTAAGCAGCCATAGTGTGTTTTCTGCATGTGTGACTCCGTTCTGTTTTGTAATTCAGTTCAAGTGTAACGGTTTTTACATTCCCTCTATCACTGATACCTTATGAGAAGTGTCCTTTTCTGTGTAACTTACTTCACTTAGAATCGTCGTACCTAAATCCACTCATCATGCTGCTACTAGCCTTATGACATTGATTTCATGGCTGAGTGATATTCCTTTGTACATAAGGACCACAACTCTTTTATCCATTTTTCTCTTTCCTGGCATATTTAAGGTGGAATGAAGTGGAGGTCCTTGTCAACAGAGCAACCCTAAACTTTGGGGTGCTTGTGTCTTGCTGATTTTTCATTTTCCCAATTTATACCCCCATGAGTGGAAGTGCCCTATGCTCTCTAAGCTGTGTTTTTTAGATGTTTCAGGACACACCGTACTCTTCTCCAGTGTGGCTGTTGGCAATTTACATCCCGCCCATCAGTGTAGCAAGGCTCCCATTTCTCCATGGCCTGTCCTGGATTTCTGGTTTTACACTTTTTTCAGCATGGCCCTTTTAACCGATGGGAAGCGAGACTTCTTTGTAGCGCTGATTTGCCTTTCCAGGTTGCTTGGTTGGCCAAAAAGGGCGTATGCGTTTTTTCCTGAATATATTCAGGAAAAAACGCATACGCCCTTTTTGGCCAAGGGCATCATTGTCAACGTTTTGCCGCTTTTCATGTGCTTTAAGGCGATTCGAATCTACCTCCTGAAATCTGTTTCCTGCAATTCTGCCTTGATTTCAAATCCTCTTCTTTGCCTTCCCTCAATATATTTGTGGACGAGAGTTATCATTTATAACTCTGCAGGTTTGTGAATTGCAGTGCCGTGAACCTCCATTTTACAACTCGCTTTTTTGGGAGCTGGCCGCAAAAGCGCAGGATGGCTTCAGGCCCTGTTCTGGTTCCAGGGGGCAGGCTGATCATGTGGTTAATTCTTCTTCCTGATGGGAAAATAGAGTGACCTCTGCCTGTCCCAACACCAAGAGCTAGTCTCTCATTCGTTCCCCATCTTCCCGTTCATCCTCAGGACAAATTGCAACCTGTACGAAACAAGAGGTTAAAGGTGCTGATGCTCCAAGTAGGGAGATTTCTAGTAGAGCGGTTGGAATGGCGAACCCGGGCACAAGGAGTTGAGAAATGAGGTGCGTTTTAGAAACCTTTCCCCATCACACGGTGTACCATCTTCTGGGTTTCTCATGCATGTTTTCGATGTAGGAAGATGCCCTTGAACCTGGAGATTTGGGACCCATGGGATGGGTACCACGCAGTATTACTTTAAAGGGTCTGCGTTTGCTCACCCAACCTCACCAAACCTCTCAGCCCCAAGAGTGTCCACCCTTATGTCTCATCCAGCTGTGGGTCTAGATATGGTCAATCCAGGTTGCATCACAGCCCCTGAACGAATTGTGTAAGAATTTCTCTCTCTTTCACTGTCTTTGTTTCATGGGTTTTTCAAAGTAATTTATTTTTATAATGGGGTTTAGCTGCTTTTCACTGCTGTGTTTATGCTGCTTTACACCCACTTGACACACTAACAGAGAGATATCAATACATAGGTTTTAAGATTATTACTGGTCATATATATTCTTGTGCGGTGAATACGGCGTGTTGAGTCCAGTTCTCTGAGCAAGGAGTAGGTCTTGTCTATTACACATTGGGTTTATGGAATGGTATCTGAGCTAATTTGAAACCCTTGTTTTATGTATCACCCCACCTCCCCTTTCCCGTTAAGCAGCCATAGTGTGTTTTCTGCATGTGTGACTCGTTCTGTTTTGTAATTCAGTTCAAGTGTAACGGTTTTTACATTCCCTCTATCAGTGATACCTTATGAGAAGTGTCCTTTTCTGTGTGATTTATTTCACTTAGAATTGTCGTACCTAAATCCACTCATCATGCTGCTACTAGCCTTATGACATTGATTTCATGGCTGAGTGATATTCCATTGTACATAAGGACCACAACTCCTTCATCCATTTTTCTCTTTCCTGGCATATTTAAGGTGGAATGAAGTGGAGGTCCTTGTCAACAGAGCAACCCTAAACTTTGGGGTGCTTGTGTCTTGCTGATTTTTCATTTTCCCAATTTATACCCCCATGAGTGGAAGTGCCCTATGCTCTCTAAGCTGTGTTTTTTAGATGTTTCAGGACACACCGTACTCTTCTCCAGAGTGGCTGTTGGCAATTTACATCCCGCCCATCAGTGTAGCAAGGCTCCCATTTCTCCATGGCCTGTCCTGCATTTCTGGTTTTGACACTTTTTTCAGCATGGCCCTTTTAACCGATGGGAAGCGAGACTTCTTTGTAGCGCTGATTTGCTTTTCCAGGTTGCTTGGTTGGCCAAAAAGAGCGTATGCGTTTTTTCCTGAATATATTCAGGAAAAAACGCATACGCCCTTTTTGGCCAAGGGCATCATTGTCAAAGTTTTTCCGCTTTTCATGTGCTTTAAAGGCGATTCGAATCTACCTCCTGAAATCTGTTTCCTGCAATTCTGCCTTGATTTCAAATCCTCTTCTTTGCCTTCCCGCAATATATTTGTGGACGAGAGTTATCATTTATAAGTCTGCAGGTTTGTGAATTGCAGTGCCCTGAACCTCCATTTTACAACTCGCTTTTTAGGGAGCTGGCCGCAATAGCGCAGGATGGCTTCAGGCCCTGTTCTCGTTCCGGGTGGCAGGCTGAGCCTGTGGTTAATTCTTCTTCCTGATGGGAAAATAGAGTGACCTGTGCCTGTCCCAACACCAAGAGCTAGTCTCTCATTGGTTCCACGTCTTCCCGTTCACCCTCAGGACAAATTGCAACCTGTACGGAACAGGAGGTTAAAGGTGCTGATGCTCCAAGTAGGGAGATTGCTAGTAAAGCGGCTGGAATACCGAACCCGGGCACAAGGAGATGAGAAATGAGGTGCGTTTTAGAAACCTTTCCCCATCACACGGTGTACCATCTTCTGGGTTTCTCATGCATGTTTTCGATGTAGGAATATGCCCTTGAACCTGGAGATTTGGGACCCATGCGATGGGTACCACGCAGTATTACTTTAAAGGGTCTGCATTTGCTCACCCAACCTCACCAAAACTCTCAGCCCCAAGAGTGTCCACCCTTATGTCTCATCCAGCTGTGGGTCTAGATATGGTCAATCCAGGTTGCATCACAGCCCCTGAACGCATTGTGTAAGAATTTCTCTCTCTTTCACTGTCTTTGTTTCATGGGTTTTTCAAAGTAATTTATTTTTATAATGGGGTTTAGCTGCTTTTCACTGCTGTGTTTATGCCGCTTTTTACCCACTTGACACACAAACAGAGAGATATCAATACATAGGTTTTAAGATTATTACTAGTCAGATATATTCTTGTGCGGTGAATAGGGCGTGTTGAGTCCAGTTCTCTGAGCAAGGAGTAGGTCTTGTCTATTACATATTGGGTTTATGGAACGGAATCTGAGCTAATTTGAAACCCTTGTTTTATGTATCACCCCACCGCACCTTTCCCGTTAAGCAACCCTAGTGTGTTTTCTGCATGTGTGACTCTGTTCTGTTTTGTAATTCAGTTCAAGTGTAACGGTTTTTACATTCCCTCTATAAGTGATACCTTATGAGAAGTGTCCTTTTCTGTGTGACTTATTTCACTTAGAGTCGTCGTACCTAAATCCACTCATCATGCTGCTACTAGCCTTATGACATTGATTTCACGGCTGAGTGATATTCCATTGTACATAAGGACCACAACTTCTTTATCCATTTTTCTCTTTCCTGGGATATTGAAGGTGGAATGAAGTGGAGGTCCTTGTCAACAGAGCAGCCCTAAACTTTGGGGTGCTTGTGTCTTGCTGATTTTTAATTTTCCCAATTTATACCCCCATGAGTGGAAGTGCCCTATGCTCTCTAAGCTTTGCTTTTTAGACGTTTCAGGACTCACCGTACACTTCTCCAGAGTGGCTGTTGACAATTTACATCCTGCCCATCAGTGTAGCAAGGTTCCCATTTTTCCATGGCCTGTCCTGCATTTCTGGTTTTGACACTTTTTTCAGCATGGCCCTTTTGACCGATGGGAAGCGAGACATCTTTGTAGCGCTGATTTGCCTTTCCAGGTTGCTTGGTTGGCCAAAAAGGGCGTATGCGTTTTTTCCTGAATATATTCAGGAAAAAACGCATACGCCCTTTTTGGCCAAGGGCATCATTGTCAACGTTTTGCCGCTTTTCATGTGCTTTAAAGGCGATTCGAATCTACCTCCTGAAATCTGTTTCCTGCAATTCTGCCTTGATTTCAAATCCTCTTCTTTGCCTTCCCTCAATATATTTGTGGATGAGAGTTATCATTTATAAGTCTGCAGGTTTGTGAATTGCAGTGCCCTGAACCTCCATTTTACAACTCGCTTTTTAGGGAGCTGGCAGCAAAAGCGCAGGATGGCTTCTGGCCCTGTTCTGGTTCCGGGGGGCAGGCTGAGCCTGTGGTTAATTCTTCTTCCTGATGGGAAAATAGAGTGACCTGTGCCTGTCCCAACACCAAGAGCTAGTCTCTCATTGGTTCCACGTCTTCCCGTTCATCCTCAGTACAAATTGCAACCTGTACGGAACAGGAGGTTAAAGGTGCTGATGCTCCAAGGAGGGAGATTGCTAGTAAAGTGGCTGGAATGGCGAACCTGGGCACAAGCAGATGAGAAATGAGGTGCGTTTTAGAAACCTTTCCCCATTACACGGTGTACCATCTTCTGGGTATCTCATGCATGTTTTCGATGTAGGAAGATGCCCTTGAACCTGGAGATTTGGGACCCATGCGATGGGTACCACGCAGTATTACTTTAAAGGGTCTGCGTTTGCTCACCCAACCTCACCAAACCTCTCAGCCCCAAGAGTGTCCACCCTTATGTCTCATCCAGCTGTGGGTCTAGATATGGTCAATCCAGGTTGCATCACAGCCCCTGAACGCATTGTGTAAGAATTTCGCTCTCTTTCACTGTCTTTGTTTCATGGGTTTTTCAAAGTAATTTATTTTTATAATGGGGTTTAGCTGCTTTTCACTGCTGTGTTTATGCCGCTTTACACCCACTTGACACACAAAAAGAGAGATATGAATACATAGGTTTTAAGATTATTACTAGTCAGATATATTCTTGTGCGGTGAATAGGGCGTGTTGAGTCCAGTTCTCTGAGCAAGGAGTAGGTCTTGTCTATTACATATTGGGTTTATGGAACGGTATCTGAGCTAATTTGAAACCCTTGTTTTATGTATCACCCCACCTCACCTTTCCCGTTAAGCAGCCATAGTGTGTTTTCTGCATGTGTGACTCCGTTCTGTTTTGTAATTCAGTTCAAGTGTAACGGTTTTTACATTCCCTCTATCACTGATACCTTATGAGAAGTGTCCTTTTCTGTGTAACTTACTTCACTTAGAATCGTCGTACCTAAATCCACTCATCATGCTGCTACTAGCCTTATGACATTGATTTCATGGCTGAGTGATATTCCTTTGTACATAAGGACCACAACTCTTTTATCCATTTTTCTCTTTCCTGGCATATTTAAGGTGGAATGAAGTGGAGGTCCTTGTCAACAGAGCAACCCTAAACTTTGGGGTGCTTGTGTCTTGCTGATTTTTCATTTTCCCAATTTATACCCCCATGAGTGGAAGTGCCCTATGCTCTCTAAGCTGTGTTTTTTAGATGTTTCAGGACACACCGTACTCTTCTCCAGTGTGGCTGTTGGCAATTTACATCCCGCCCATCAGTGTAGCAAGGCTCCCATTTCTCCATGGCCTGTCCTGGATTTCTGGTTTTACACTTTTTTCAGCATGGCCCTTTTAACCGATGGGAAGCGAGACTTCTTTGTAGCGCTGATTTGCCTTTCCAGGTTGCTTGGTTGGCCAAAAAGGGCGTATGCGTTTTTTCCTGAATATATTCAGGAAAAAACGCATACGCCCTTTTTGGCCAAGGGCATCATTGTCAACGTTTTGCCGCTTTTCATGTGCTTTAAGGCGATTCGAATCTACCTCCTGAAATCTGTTTCCTGCAATTCTGCCTTGATTTCAAATCCTCTTCTTTGCCTTCCCTCAATATATTTGTGGACGAGAGTTATCATTTATAACTCTGCAGGTTTGTGAATTGCAGTGCCGTGAACCTCCATTTTACAACTCGCTTTTTTGGGAGCTGGCCGCAAAAGCGCAGGATGGCTTCAGGCCCTGTTCTGGTTCCAGGGGGCAGGCTGATCATGTGGTTAATTCTTCTTCCTGATGGGAAAATAGAGTGACCTCTGCCTGTCCCAACACCAAGAGCTAGTCTCTCATTCGTTCCCCATCTTCCCGTTCATCCTCAGGACAAATTGCAACCTGTACGAAACAAGAGGTTAAAGGTGCTGATGCTCCAAGTAGGGAGATTTCTAGTAGAGCGGTTGGAATGGCGAACCCGGGCACAAGGAGTTGAGAAATGAGGTGCGTTTTAGAAACCTTTCCCCATCACACGGTGTACCATCTTCTGGGTTTCTCATGCATGTTTTCGATGTAGGAAGATGCCCTTGAACCTGGAGATTTGGGACCCATGGGATGGGTACCACGCAGTATTACTTTAAAGGGTCTGCGTTTGCTCACCCAACCTCACCAAACCTCTCAGCCCCAAGAGTGTCCACCCTTATGTCTCATCCAGCTGTGGGTCTAGATATGGTCAATCCAGGTTGCATCACAGCCCCTGAACGAATTGTGTAAGAATTTCTCTCTCTTTCACTGTCTTTGTTTCATGGGTTTTTCAAAGTAATTTATTTTTATAATGGGGTTTAGCTGCTTTTCACTGCTGTGTTTATGCTGCTTTACACCCACTTGACACACTAACAGAGAGATATCAATACATAGGTTTTAAGATTATTACTGGTCATATATATTCTTGTGCGGTGAATACGGCGTGTTGAGTCCAGTTCTCTGAGCAAGGAGTAGGTCTTGTCTATTACACATTGGGTTTATGGAATGGTATCTGAGCTAATTTGAAACCCTTGTTTTATGTATCACCCCACCTCCCCTTTCCCGTTAAGCAGCCATAGTGTGTTTTCTGCATGTGTGACTCGTTCTGTTTTGTAATTCAGTTCAAGTGTAACGGTTTTTACATTCCCTCTATCAGTGATACCTTATGAGAAGTGTCCTTTTCTGTGTGATTTATTTCACTTAGAATTGTCGTACCTAAATCCACTCATCATGCTGCTACTAGCCTTATGACATTGATTTCATGGCTGAGTGATATTCCATTGTACATAAGGACCACAACTCCTTCATCCATTTTTCTCTTTCCTGGCATATTTAAGGTGGAATGAAGTGGAGGTCCTTGTCAACAGAGCAACCCTAAACTTTGGGGTGCTTGTGTCTTGCTGATTTTTCATTTTCCCAATTTATACCCCCATGAGTGGAAGTGCCCTATGCTCTCTAAGCTGTGTTTTTTAGATGTTTCAGGACACACCGTACTCTTCTCCAGAGTGGCTGTTGGCAATTTACATCCCGCCCATCAGTGTAGCAAGGCTCCCATTTCTCCATGGCCTGTCCTGCATTTCTGGTTTTGACACTTTTTTCAGCATGGCCCTTTTAACCGATGGGAAGCGAGACTTCTTTGTAGCGCTGATTTGCTTTTCCAGGTTGCTTGGTTGGCCAAAAAGAGCGTATGCGTTTTTTCCTGAATATATTCAGGAAAAAACGCATACGCCCTTTTTGGCCAAGGGCATCATTGTCAAAGTTTTTCCGCTTTTCATGTGCTTTAAAGGCGATTCGAATCTACCTCCTGAAATCTGTTTCCTGCAATTCTGCCTTGATTTCAAATCCTCTTCTTTGCCTTCCCGCAATATATTTGTGGACGAGAGTTATCATTTATAAGTCTGCAGGTTTGTGAATTGCAGTGCCCTGAACCTCCATTTTACAACTCGCTTTTTAGGGAGCTGGCCGCAATAGCGCAGGATGGCTTCAGGCCCTGTTCTCGTTCCGGGTGGCAGGCTGAGCCTGTGGTTAATTCTTCTTCCTGATGGGAAAATAGAGTGACCTGTGCCTGTCCCAACACCAAGAGCTAGTCTCTCATTGGTTCCACGTCTTCCCGTTCACCCTCAGGACAAATTGCAACCTGTACGGAACAGGAGGTTAAAGGTGCTGATGCTCCAAGTAGGGAGATTGCTAGTAAAGCGGCTGGAATACCGAACCCGGGCACAAGGAGATGAGAAATGAGGTGCGTTTTAGAAACCTTTCCCCATCACACGGTGTACCATCTTCTGGGTTTCTCATGCATGTTTTCGATGTAGGAATATGCCCTTGAACCTGGAGATTTGGGACCCATGCGATGGGTACCACGCAGTATTACTTTAAAGGGTCTGCATTTGCTCACCCAACCTCACCAAAACTCTCAGCCCCAAGAGTGTCCACCCTTATGTCTCATCCAGCTGTGGGTCTAGATATGGTCAATCCAGGTTGCATCACAGCCCCTGAACGCATTGTGTAAGAATTTCTCTCTCTTTCACTGTCTTTGTTTCATGGGTTTTTCAAAGTAATTTATTTTTATAATGGGGTTTAGCTGCTTTTCACTGCTGTGTTTATGCCGCTTTTTACCCACTTGACACACAAACAGAGAGATATCAATACATAGGTTTTAAGATTATTACTAGTCAGATATATTCTTGTGCGGTGAATAGGGCGTGTTGAGTCCAGTTCTCTGAGCAAGGAGTAGGTCTTGTCTATTACATATTGGGTTTATGGAACGGAATCTGAGCTAATTTGAAACCCTTGTTTTATGTATCACCCCACCGCACCTTTCCCGTTAAGCAACCCTAGTGTGTTTTCTGCATGTGTGACTCTGTTCTGTTTTGTAATTCAGTTCAAGTGTAACGGTTTTTACATTCCCTCTATAAGTGATACCTTATGAGAAGTGTCCTTTTCTGTGTGACTTATTTCACTTAGAGTCGTCGTACCTAAATCCACTCATCATGCTGCTACTAGCCTTATGACATTGATTTCACGGCTGAGTGATATTCCATTGTACATAAGGACCACAACTTCTTTATCCATTTTTCTCTTTCCTGGGATATTGAAGGTGGAATGAAGTGGAGGTCCTTGTCAACAGAGCAGCCCTAAACTTTGGGGTGCTTGTGTCTTGCTGATTTTTAATTTTCCCAATTTATACCCCCATGAGTGGAAGTGCCCTATGCTCTCTAAGCTTTGCTTTTTAGACGTTTCAGGACTCACCGTACACTTCTCCAGAGTGGCTGTTGACAATTTACATCCTGCCCATCAGTGTAGCAAGGCTCCCATTTTTCCATGGCCTGTCCTGCATTTCTGGTTTTGACACTTTTTTCAGCATGGCCCTTTTGACCGATGGGAAGCGAGACATCTTTGTAGCGCTGATTTGCCTTTCCAGGTTGCTTGGTTGGCCAAAAAGGGCGTATGCGTTTTTTCCTGAATATATTCAGGAAAAAACGCATACGCCCTTTTTGGCCAAGGGCATCATTGTCAACGTTTTGCCGCTTTTCATGTGCTTTAAAGGCGATTCGAATCTACCTCCTGAAATCTGTTTCCTGCAATTCTGCCTTGATTTCAAATCCTCTTCTTTGCCTTCCCTCAATATATTTGTGGATGAGAGTTATCATTTATAAGTCTGCAGGTTTGTGAATTGCAGTGCCCTGAACCTCCATTTTACAACTCGCTTTTTAGGGAGCTGGCAGCAAAAGCGCAGGATGGCTTCAGGCCCTGTTCTGGTTCCGGGGGGCAGGCTGAGCCTGTGGTTAATTCTTCTTCCTGATGGGAAAATAGAGTGACCTGTGCCTGTCCCAACACCAAGAGCTAGTCTCTCATTGGTTCCACGTCTTCCCGTTCATCCTCAGTACAAATTGCAACCTGTACGGAACAGGAGGTTAAAGGTGCTGATGCTCCAAGGAGGGAGATTGCTAGTAAAGTGGCTGGAATGGCGAACCTGGGCACAAGCAGATGAGAAATGAGGTGCGTTTTAGAAACCTTTCCCCATTACACGGTGTACCATCTTCTGGGTATCTCATGCATGTTTTCGATGTAGGAAGATGACCTTGAACCTGGAGATTTGGGACCCATGCGATGGGTACCACGCAGTATTACTTTAAAGGGTCTGCATTTGCTCACCCAACCTCACCAAACCTCTCAGCCGCAACAGTGTCCACCCTTATGTCTCATCCAGCTGTGGGTCTAGATATGGTCAATCCAGGTTGCATCACAGCCCCTGAACGCATTGTGTAAGAATTTCGCTCTCTTTCACTGTCTTTGTTTCATGGGTTTTTCAAAGTAATTTATTTTTATAATGGGGTTTAGCTGCTTTTCACTGCTGTGTTTATGCCGCTTTTTACCCACTTGACCCACTAACAGAGAGATATCAATACATAGGTTTTAAGATTATTACTAGTCAGATATATTCTTGTGCGGTGAATAGGGCGTGTTGAGTCCAGTTCTCTGAGCAAGGAGTAGGTCTTGTCTATTACATATTGGGTTTATGGAACGGTATCTGAGCTAATTTGAAACCCTTGTTTTATGTATCACCCCACCTCACCTTTCCCGTTAAGCAGCCATAGTGTGTTTTCCGCATGTGTGACTCTGTTCTGTTTTGTAATTCAGTTCAAGTGTAACGGTTTTTACATTCCCTCTATAAGTGATACCTTATGAGAAGTGTCCTTTTCTGTGTGACTTATTTCACTTAGAGTCGTCGTACCTAAATCCACTCATCATGCTGCTACTAGCCTTATGACATTGATTTCACGGCTGAGTGATATTCCATTGTACATAAGGACCACAACTTCTTTATCCATTTTTCTCTTTCCTGCGATATTGAAGGTGGAATGAAGTGGAGGTTCTTGTCAACAGAGCAGCCCTAAACTTTGGGGTGCTTGTGTCTTGCTGATTTTTAATTTTCCCAATTTATACCCCCATGAGTGGAAGTGCCCTATGCTCTCTAAGCTTTGCTTTTTAGACGTTTCAGGACTCACTGTACACTTCTCCAGAGTGGCTGTTGACAATTTACATCCCGCCCATCAGTGTAGCAAGGCTCCCATTTCTCCATGGCCTGTCCTGCATTTCTGGTTTTGACACTTTTTTCAGCATGGCCCTTTTGACCGATGGGAAGCGAGACATCTTTGTAGCGCTGATTTGCCTTTCCAGGTTGCTTGGTTGGCCAAAAAGTGCGTATGCGTTTTTTCCTGAATATATTTAGGAAAAAACGCATACGCCCTTTTTGGCCAAGGGCATCATTGTCAACGTTTTGCCGCTTTTCATGTGCTTTAAAGGCGATTCGAATCTACCTCCTGAAATCTGTTTCCTGCAATTCTGCCTTGATTTCAAATCCTCTTCTTTGCCTTCCCTCAATATATTTGTGGATGAGAGTTATCATTTATAAGTCTGCAGGTTTGTGAATTGCAGTGCCCTGAACCTCCATTTTACAACTCGCTTTTTAGGGAGCTGGCCGCAAAAGCGCAGGATGGCTTCAGGCCCTGTTCTGGTTCCGGGGGGCAGGCTGAGCCTGTGGTTAATTCTTCTTCCTGATGGGAAAATAGAGTGACCTGTGCCTGTCCCAACACCAAGAGCTAGTCTCTCATTGGTTCCACGTCTTCCCGTTCATCCTCAGTACAAATTGCAACCTGTACGGAACAGGAGGTTAAAGGTGCTGATGCTCCAAGGAGGGAGATTGCTAGTAAAGTGGCTGGAATGGCGAACCTGGGCACAAGCAGATGAGAAATGAGGTGCGTTTTAGAAACCTTTCCCCATTACACGGTGTACCATCTTCTGGGTATCTCATGCATGTTTTCGATGTAGGAAGATGACCTTGAACCTGGAGATTTGGGACCCATGCGATGGGTACCACGCAGTATTACTTTAAAGGGTCTGCATTTGCTCACCCAACCTCACCAAACCTCTCAGCCGCAACAGTGTCCACCCTTATGTCTCATCCAGCTGTGGGTCTAGATATGGTCAATCCAGGTTGCATCACAGCCCCTGAACGCATTGTGTAAGAATTTCGCTCTCTTTCACTGTCTTTGTTTCATGGGTTTTTCAAAGTAATTTATTTTTATAATGGGGTTTAGCTGCTTTTCACTGCTGTGTTTATGCCGCTTTTTACCCACTTGACCCACTAACAGAGAGATATCAATACATAGGTTTTAAGATTATTACTAGTCAGATATATTCTTGTGCGGTGAATAGGGCGTGTTGAGTCCAGTTCTCTGAGCAAGGAGTAGGTCTTGTCTATTACATATTGGGTTTATGGAACGGTATCTGAGCTAATTTGAAACCCTTGTTTTATGTATCACCCCACCTCACCTTTCCCGTTAAGCAGCCATAGTGTGTTTTCCGCATGTGTGACTCTGTTCTGTTTTGTAATTCAGTTCAAGTGTAACGGTTTTTACATTCCCTCTATAAGTGATACCTTATGAGAAGTGTCCTTTTCTGTGTGACTTATTTCACTTAGAGTCGTCGTACCTAAATCCACTCATCATGCTGCTACTAGCCTTATGACATTGATTTCACGGCTGAGTGATATTCCATTGTACATAAGGACCACAACTTCTTTATCCATTTTTCTCTTTCCTGCGATATTGAAGGTGGAATGAAGTGGAGGTTCTTGTCAACAGAGCAGCCCTAAACTTTGGGGTGCTTGTGTCTTGCTGATTTTTAATTTTCCCAATTTATACCCCCATGAGTGGAAGTGCCCTATGCTCTCTAAGCTTTGCTTTTTAGACGTTTCAGGACTCACTGTACACTTCTCCAGAGTGGCTGTTGACAATTTACATCCCGCCCATCAGTGTAGCAAGGCTCCCATTTCTCCATGGCCTGTCCTGCATTTCTGGTTTTGACACTTTTTTCAGCATGGCCCTTTTGACCGATGGGAAGCGAGACATCTTTGTAGCGCTGATTTGCCTTTCCAGGTTGCTTGGTTGGCCAAAAAGTGCGTATGCGTTTTTTCCTGAATATATTTAGGAAAAAACGCATACGCCCTTTTTGGCCAAGGGCATCATTGTCAACGTTTTGCCGCTTTTCATGTGCTTTAAAGGCAATTCGAATCTACCTCCTGAAATCTGTTTCCTGCAATTCTGCCTTGATTTCAAATCCTCTTCTTTGCCTTCCCTCAATATATTTGTGGATGAGAGTTACCATTTATAAGTCTGCAGGTTTGTGAATTGCAGTGCCCTGAACCTCCATTTTACAACTCGCTTTTTAGGGAGCTGGCCGCAAAAGCGCAGGATGGCTTCAGGCCCTGTTCTGGTTCCGGGGGGCAGGCTGAGCCTGTGGTTAATTCTTCTTCCTGATGGGAAAATAGAGTGACCTGTGCCTGTCCCAACACCAAGAGCTAGTCTTTCATTGGTTCCACGTCTTCCCGTTCATCCTCAGTACAAATTGCAACCTGTACGGAACAGGAGGTTAAAGGTGCTGATGCTCCAAGGAGGGAGATTGCTAGTAAAGTGGCTGGAATGGCGAACCCGGGCACAAGCAGATGAGAAATGAGGTGCGTTTTAGAAACCTTTCCCCATCACACGGTGTACCATCTTCTGGGTATCTCATGCATGTTTTCGATGTAGGAAGATGCCCTTGAACCTGGAGATTTGGGACCCATGCGATGGGTACCACGCAGTATTATTTAAAGGGTCTGCGTTTGCTCACCCAACCTCACCAAACCTCTCAGCCGCAACAGTGTCCACCCTTATGTCTCATCCAGCTGTGGGTCTAGATATGGTCAATCCAGGTTGCATCACAGCCCCTGAACGCATTGTGTAAGAATTTCTCTCTCTTTCACTGTCTTTGTTTCATGGGTTTTTCAAAGTAATTTATTTTTATAATGGGGTTTAGCTGCTTTTCACTGCTGTGTTTATGCCGCTTTTTACCCACTTGACCCACTAACAGAGAGATATCAATACATAGGTTTTAAGATTATTACTAGTCAGATATATTCTTGTGCGGTGAATAGGGCGTGTTGAGTCCAGTTCTCTGAGCAAGGAGTAGGTCTAGTCTATTACATATTGGTTTTATGGAACGGTATCTGAGCTAATTTGAAACCCTTGTTTTATGTATCACCCCACCGCACCTTTCCCGTTAAGCAGCCATAGTGTGTTTTCTGCATGTGTGACTCTGTTCTGTTTTGTAATTCAGTTCAAGTGTAACGGTTTTTACATTCCCTCTATCAGTGATACCTTATGAGAAGTGTCCTTTTCTGTGTGACTTATTTCACTTAGAATCGTCGTACCTAAATCCACTCATCATGCTGCTACTAGCCTTATGACATTGATTTCATGGCTGAATGATATTCCATTGTACATAAGGACCACAACTTCTTTATCCATTTTTCTCTTTCCTGGGATATTGAAGGTGGAATGAAGTGGAGGTACTTGTCAACAGAGCAGCCCTAAACTTTGGGGTGCTTGTGTCTTGCTGATTTTTCATTTTCCCAATTTATACCCCCATGAGTGGAAGTGCCCTATGCTCTCTAAGCTTTGCTTTTTAGACGTTTCAGGACTCACCGTACACTTCTCCAGAGTGGCTGTTGACAATTTACATCCTGCCAATCAGTGTAGCAAGGCTCCCATTTTTCCATGGCCTGTCCTGCATTTCTGGTTTTGACACTTTTTTCAGCATGGCCCTTTTGACCGATGGGAAGCGAGACATCTTTGTAGCGCTGATTTGCCTTTCCAGGTTGCTTGGTTGGCCAAAAAGGGCGTATGCGTTTTTTCCTGAATATATTCAGGAAAAAACGCATACGCCCTTTTTGGCCAAGGGCATCATTGTCAACGTTTTGCCGCTTTTCATGTGCTTTAAAGGCGATTCGAATCTACCTCCTGAAATCTGTTTCCTGCAATTCTGCCTTGATTTCAAATCCTCTTCTTTGCCTTCCCTCAATATATTTGTGGATGAGAGTTATCATTTATAAGTCTGCAGGTTTGTGAATTGCAGTGCCCTGAACCTCCATTTTACAACTCGCTTTTTAGGGAGCTGGCAGCAAAAGCGCAGGATGGCTTCAGGCCCTGTTCTGGTTCCGGGGGGCAGGCTGAGCCTGTGGTTAATTCTTCTTCCTGATGGGAAAATAGAGTGACCTGTGCCTGTCCCAACACCAAGAGCTAGTCTCTCATTGGTTCCACGTCTTCCCGTTCATCCTCAGTACAAATTGCAACCTGTACAGAACAGGAGGTTAAAGGTGATGATGCTCCAAGGAGGGAGATTGCTAGTAAAGTGGCTGGAATGGCGAATCCGGGCACAAGCAGATGAGAAATGAGGTGCGTTTTAGAAACCTTTCGCCATCACACGGTGTACCATCTTCTGGGTATCTCATGCATGTTTTCGATGTAGGAAGATGACCTTGAACCTGGAGATTTGGGACCCATGCGATGGGTACCACGCAGTATTACTTTAAAGGGTCTGCGTTTGCTCACCCAACCTCACCAAACCTCTCAGCCGCAACAGTGTCCACCCTTATGTCTCATACAGCTGTGGGTCTAGATATGGTCAATCCAGGTTGCATCACAGCCCCTGAACGCATTGTGTAAGAATTTCTCTCTCTTTCACTGTCTTTGTTTCATGGGTTTTTCAAAGTAATTTATTTTTATAATGGGGTTTAGCTGCTTTTCACTGCTGTGTTTATGCCGCTTTTTACCCACTTGACCCACTAACAGAGAGATATCAATACATAGGTTTTAAGATTATTACTAGTCAGATATATTCTTGTGCGGTGAATAGGGCGTGTTGAGTCCAGTTCTCTGAGCAAGGAGTAGGTCTAGTCTATTACATATTGGTTTTATGGAACGGTATCTGAGCTAATTTGAAACCCTTGTTTTATGTATCACCCCACCGCACCTTTCCCGTTAAGCAGCCATAGTGTGTTTTCTGCATGTGTGACTCTGTTCTGTTTTGTAATTCAGTTCAAGTGTAACGGTTTCTACATTCCCTCTATCAGTGATACCTTATGAGAAGTGTCCTTTTCTGTGTGACTTATTTCACTTAGAGTCGTCGTACCTAAATCCACTCATCATGCTGCTACTAGCCTTATGACATTGATTTCACGGCTGAGTGATATTCCATTGTACATAAGGACCACAACTTCTTTATCCATTTTTCTCTTTCCTGCGATATTGAAGGTGGAATGAAGTGGAGGTCCTTGTCAACAGAGCAGCCCTAAACTTTGGGGTGCTTGTGTCTTGCTGATTTTTCATTTTCCCAATTTATACCCCCATGAGTGGAAGTGCCCTATACTCTCTAAGCTTTGCTTTTTAGACGTTTCAGGACTCACCGTACACTTCTCCAGAGTGGCTGTTGACAATTTACATCCTGCCCATCAGTGTAGCAAGGCTCCCATTTTTCCATGGCCTGTCCTGCATTTCTGGTTTTGACACTTTTTTCAGCATGGCCCTTTTGACCGATGGGAAGCGAGACATCTTTGTAGCGCTGATTTGCCTTTCCAGGTTGCTTGGTTGGCCAAAAAGGGCGTATGCGTTTTTTCCTGAATATATTCAGGAAAAAACGCATACGCCCTTTTTGGCCAAGGGCATCATTGTCAACGTTTTGCCGCTTTTCATGTGCTTTAAAGGCGATTCGAATCTACCTCCTGAAATCTGTTTCCTGCAATTCTGCCTTGATTTCAAATCCTCTTCTTTGCCTTCCCTCAATATATTTGTGGATGAGAGTTATCATTTATAAGTCTGCAGGTTTGTGAATTGCAGTGCCCTGAACCTCCATTTTACAACTCGCTTTTTAGGGAGCTGGCAGCAAAAGCGCAGGATGGCTTCAGGCCCTGTTCTGGTTCCGGGGGGCAGGCTGAGCCTGTGGTTAATTCTTCTTCCTGATGGGAAAATAGAGTGACCTGTGCCTGTCCCAACACCAAGAGCTAGTCTCTCATTGGTTCCACGTCTTCCCGTTCATCCTCAGTACAAATTGCAACCTGTACGGAACAGGAGGTTAAAGGTGATGATGCTCCAAGGAGGGAGATTGCTAGTAAAGTGGCTGGAATGGCGAATCCGGGCACAAGCAGATGAGAAATGAGGTGCGTTTTAGAAACCTTTCGCCATCACACGGTGTACCATCTTCTGGGTATCTCATGCATGTTTTCGATGTAGGAAGATGACCTTGAACCTGGAGATTTGGGACCCATGCGATGGGTACCACGCAGTATTACTTTAAAGGGTCTGCGTTTGCTCACCCAACCTCACCAAACCTCTCAGCCGCAACAGTGTCCACCCTTATGTCTCATCCAGCTGTGGGTCTAGATATGGTCAATCCAGGTTGCATCACAGCCCCTGAACGCATTGTGTAAGAATTTCTCTCTCTTTCACTGTCTTTGTTTCATGGGTTTTTCAAAGTAATTTATTTTTATAATGGGGTTTAGCTGCTTTTCACTGCTGTGTTTATGCCGCTTTTTACCCAATTGACACACTAACAGAGAGATATCAATACATAAGTTTTAAGATTATTACTAGTCAGATATATTCTTGTGCGGTGAATAGGGCGTGTTGAGTCCAGTTCTCTGAGCAAGGAGTAGGTCTTGTCTATTACATATTGGGTTTATGGAACGGTATCTGAGCTAATTTGAAACCCTTCTTTTATGTATCACCCCACCTCACCTTTCCCGTTAAGCAGCCATAGTGTGTTTTCTGCATGTGTGACTCTGTTCTGTTTTGTAATTCAGTTCAAGTGTAACGGTTTTTACATTCCCTCTATAAGTGATACCTTATGAGAAGTGTCCTTTTCTGTGTGACTTATTTCACTTAGAGTCGTCGTACCTAAATCCACTCATCATGCTGCTACTAGCCTTATGACATTGATTTCACGGCTGAGTGATATTCCATTGTACATAAGGACCACAACTTCTTTATCCATTTTTCTCTTTCCTGCGATATTGAAGGTGGAATGAAGTGGAGGTCCTTGTCAACAGAGCAGCCCTAAACTTTGGGGTGCTTGTGTCTTGCTGATTTTTAATTTTCCCAATTTATACCCCCATGAGTGGAAGTGCCCTATGCTCTCTAAGCTTTGCTTTTTAGACGTTTCAGGACTCACCGTACACTTCTCCAGAGTGGCTGTTGACAATTTACATCCCACCCATCAGTGTAGCAAGGCTCCCATTTCTCCATGGCCTGTCCTGCATTTCTGGTGTTGACACTTTTTTCAGCATGGCCCTTTTGACCGATGGGAAGCGAGACATCTTTGTAGCGCTGATTTGCCTTTCCAGGTTGCTTGGTTGGCCAAAAAGGGCGTATGCGTTTTTTCCTGAATATATTCAGGAAAAAACGCATACGCCCTTTTTGGCCAAGGGCATCATTGTCAACGTTTTGCCGCTTTTCATGTGCTTTAAAGGCGATTCGAATCTACCTCCTGAAATCTGTTTCCTGCAATTCTGCCTTGATTTCAAATCCTCTTCTTTGCCTTCCCTCAATATATTTGTGGATGAGAGTTATCATTTATAAGTCTGCAGGTTTGTGAATTGCAGTGCCCTGAACCTCCATTTTACAACTCGCTTTTTAGGGAGCTGGCAGCAAAAGCGCAGGATGGCTTCAGGCCCTGTTCTGGTTCCGGGGGGCAGGCTGAGCCTGTGGTTAATTCTTCTTCCTGATGGGAAAATAGAGTGACCTGTGCCTGTCCCAACACCAAGAGCTAGTCTCTCATTGGTTCCACGTCTTCCCGTTCATCCTCAGTACAAATTGCAACCTGTACAGAACAGGAGGTTAAAGGTGATGATGCTCCAAGGAGGGAGATTGCTAGTAAAGTGGCTGGAATGGCGAATCCGGGCACAAGCAGATGAGAAATGAGGTGCGTTTTAGAAACCTTTCGCCATCACACGGTGTACCATCTTCTGGGTATCTCATGCATGTTTTCGATGTAGGAAGATGACCTTGAACCTGGAGATTTGGGACCCATGCGATGGGTACCACGCAGTATTACTTTAAAGGGTCTGCGTTTGCTCACCCAACCTCACCAAACCTCTCAGCCGCAACAGTGTCCACCCTTATGTCTCATACAGCTGTGGGTCTAGATATGGTCAATCCAGGTTGCATCACAGCCCCTGAACGCATTGTGTAAGAATTTCTCTCTCTTTCACTGTCTTTGTTTCATGGGTTTTTCAAAGTAATTTATTTTTATAATGGGGTTTAGCTGCTTTTCACTGCTGTGTTTATGCCGCTTTTTACCCACTTGACCCACTAACAGAGAGATATCAATACATAGGTTTTAAGATTATTACTAGTCAGATATATTCTTGTGCGGTGAATAGGGCGTGTTGAGTCCAGTTCTCTGAGCAAGGAGTAGGTCTAGTCTATTACATATTGGTTTTATGGAACGGTATCTGAGCTAATTTGAAACCCTTGTTTTATGTATCACCCCACCGCACCTTTCCCGTTAAGCAGCCATAGTGTGTTTTCTGCATGTGTGACTCTGTTCTGTTTTGTAATTCAGTTCAAGTGTAACGGTTTCTACATTCCCTCTATCAGTGATACCTTATGAGAAGTGTCCTTTTCTGTGTGACTTATTTCACTTAGAGTCGTCGTACCTAAATCCACTCATCATGCTGCTACTAGCCTTATGACATTGATTTCACGGCTGAGTGATATTCCATTGTACATAAGGACCACAACTTCTTTATCCATTTTTCTCTTTCCTGCGATATTGAAGGTGGAATGAAGTGGAGGTCCTTGTCAACAGAGCAGCCCTAAACTTTGGGGTGCTTGTGTCTTGCTGATTTTTCATTTTCCCAATTTATACCCCCATGAGTGGAAGTGCCCTATGCTCTCTAAGCTTTGCTTTTTAGACGTTTCAGGGCTCACCGTACACTTCTCCAGAGTGGCTGTTGACAATTTACATCCTGCCCATCAGTGTAGCAAGGCTCCCATTTTTCCATGGCCTGTCCTGCATTTCTGGTTTTGACACTTTTTTCAGCATGGCCCTTTTGACCGATGGGAAGCGAGACATCTTTGTAGCGCTGATTTGCCTTTCCAGGTTGCTTGGTTGGCCAAAAAGGGCGTATGCGTTTTTTCCTGAATATATTCAGGAAAAAACGCATACGCCCTTTTTGGCCAAGGGCATCATTGTCAACGTTTTGCCGCTTTTCATGTGCTTTAAAGGCGATTCGAATCTACCTCCTGAAATCTGTTTCCTGCAATTCTGCCTTGATTTCAAATCCTCTTCTTTGCCTTCCCTCAATATATTTGTGGATGAGAGTTATCATTTATAAGTCTGCAGGTTTGTGAATTGCAGTGCCCTGAACCTCCATTTTACAACTCGCTTTTTAGGGAGCTGGCAGCAAAAGCGCAGGATGGCTTCAGGCCCTGTTCTGGTTCCGGGGGGCAGGCTGAGCCTGTGGTTAATTCTTCTTCCTGATGGGAAAATAGAGTGACCTGTGCCTGTCCCAACACCAAGAGCTAGTCTCTCATTGGTTCCACGTCTTCCCGTTCATCCTCAGTACAAATTGCAACCTGTACGGAACAGGAGGTTAAAGGTGATGATGCTCCAAGGAGGGAGATTGCTAGTAAAGTGGCTGGAATGGCGAATCCGGGCACAAGCAGATGAGAAATGAGGTGCGTTTTAGAAACCTTTCGCCATCACACGGTGTACCATCTTCTGGGTATCTCATGCATGTTTTCGATGTAGGAAGATGACCTTGAACCTGGAGATTTGGGACCCATGCGATGGGTACCACGCAGTATTACTTTAAAGGGTCTGCGTTTGCTCACCCAACCTCACCAAACCTCTCAGCCGCAACAGTGTCCACCCTTATGTCTCATCCAGCTGTGGGTCTAGATATGGTCAATCCAGGTTGCATCACAGCCCCTGAACGCATTGTGTAAGAATTTCTCTCTCTTTCACTGTCTTTGTTTCATGGGTTTTTCAAAGTAATTTATTTTTATAATGGGGTTTAGCTGCTTTTCACTGCTGTGTTTATGCCGCTTTTTACCCAATTGACACACTAACAGAGAGATATCAATACATAAGTTTTAAGATTATTACTAGTCAGATATATTCTTGTGCGGTGAATAGGGCGTGTTGAGTCCAGTTCTCTGAGCAAGGAGTAGGTCTTGTCTATTACATATTGGGTTTATGGAACGGTATCTGAGCTAATTTGAAACCCTTCTTTTATGTATCACCCCACCTCACCTTTCCCGTTAAGCAGCCATAGTGTGTTTTCTGCATGTGTGACTCTGTTCTGTTTTGTAATTCAGTTCAAGTGTAACGGTTTTTACATTCCCTCTATAAGTGATACCTTATGAGAAGTGTCCTTTTCTGTGTGACTTATTTCACTTAGAGTCGTCGTACCTAAATCCACTCATCATGCTGCTACTAGCCTTATGACATTGATTTCACGGCTGAGTGATATTCCATTGTACATAAGGACCACAACTTCTTTATCCATTTTTCTCTTTCCTGCGATATTGAAGGTGGAATGAAGTGGAGGTCCTTGTCAACAGAGCAGCCCTAAACTTTGGGGTGCTTGTGTCTTGCTGATTTTTAATTTTCCCAATTTATACCCCCATGAGTGGAAGTGCCCTATGCTCTCTAAGCTTTGCTTTTTAGACGTTTCAGGACTCACCGTACACTTCTCCAGAGTGGCTGTTGACAATTTACATCCCACCCATCAGTGTAGCAAGGCTCCCATTTCTCCATGGCCTGTCCTGCATTTCTGGTGTTGACACTTTTTTCAGCATGGCCCTTTTGACCGATGGGAAGCGAGACATCTTTGTAGCGCTGATTTGCCTTTCCAGGTTGCTTGGTTGGCCAAAAAGGGCGTATGCGTTTTTTCCTGAATATATTCAGGAAAAAACGCATACGCCCTTTTTGGCCAAGGGCATCATTGTCAACGTTTTGCCGGTTTTCATGTGCTTTAAAGGCGATTCGAATCTACCTCCTGAAATCTGTTTCCTGCAATTCTGCCTTGATTTCAAATCCTCTTCTTTGCCTTCCCACAATATATTTGTGGATGAGAGTTATCATTTATAACTCTGCAGGTTTGTGAATTGCAGTGCCCTGAACCTCCATTTTACAACTCGCTTTTTAGGGAGCTGGCAGCAAAAGCGCAGGATGGCTTCAGGCCCTGTTCTGGTTCCGGGGGGCAGGCTGAGCCTGTGGTTAATTCTTCTTCCTGATGGGAAAATAGAGTGACCTGTGTCTGTCCCAACACCAAGAGCTAGTCTCTCATTGGTTCCACGTCTTCCCGTTCATCCTCAGTACAAATTGCAACCTGTACGGAACAGGAGGTTAAAGGTGATGATGCTCCAAGGAGGGAGATTGCTAGTAAAGTGGCTGGAATGGCGAATCCGGGCACAAGCAGATGAGAAATGAGGTGCGTTTTAGAAACCTTTCGCCATCACACGGTGTACCATCTTCTGGGTATCTCATGCATGTTTTCGATGTAGGAAGATGACCTTGAACCTGGAGATTTGGGACCCATGCGATGGGTACCACGCAGTATTACTTTAAAGGGTCTGCGTTTGCTCACCCAACCTCACCAAACCTCTCAGCCGCCACCGTGTCCACCCTTATGTCTCATCCAGCTGTGGGTCTAGATATGGTCAATCCAGGTTGCATCACAGCCCCTGAACGCATTGTGTAAGAATTTCTCTCTCTTTCACTGTCTTTGTTTCATGGGTTTTTCAAAGTAATTTATTTTTATAATGGGGTTTAGCTGCTTTTCACTGCTGTGTTTATGCCGCTTTACACCCACTTGACACACTAACAGAGAGATATTAATACGTAAGTTTTAAGATTATTACTAGTCAGATATATTTTTGTGCGGTGAATAGGGCGTGTTGAGTCCAGTTCTCTGAGCAAGGCGTAGGTCTTGTCTATTACATATTGGGTTTATGGAACGGTATCTGAGCTAATTTGAAACCCTTGTTTTATGTATCACCCCACCTCACCTTTCCCGTTAAGCAGCCATAGTGTGTTTTCTGCATGTGTGACTCTGTTCTGTTTTGTAATCAGTTCAAGTGTAACGGTTTTTACATTCCCTCTATCAGTGATACCTTATGAGAAGTGTCCTTTTCTGTGTGACTTATTTCACTTAGAATCGTCGTACCTAAATCCACTTATCATGCTGCTACTAGCCTTAAGACATTGATTTCATGGCTGAGTGATATTCCATTGTACATAAGGACCACAACTTCTTTATCCATTTTTCTCTTTCCTGGGATATTGAAGGTGGAATGAAGTGGAGGTCCTTGTCAACAGAGCAGCCCTAAACTTTGGGGTGCTTGTGTCTTGCTGATTTTTCATTTTCCCAATTTATACCCCCATGAGTGGAAGTGCCCTATGCTCTCTAAGCTTTGCTTTTTAGACGTTTCAGGACTCACCGTACACTTCTCCAGAGTGGCTGTTGACAATTTACATCCCGCCCATCAGTGTAGCAAGGCTCCCATTTCTCCATGGCCTGTCCTGCATTTCTGGTGTTGACACTTTTTTCAGCATGGCCCTTTTGACCGATGGGAAGCGAGACATCTTTGTAGCGCTGATTTGCCTTTCCAGGTTGCTTGGTTGGCCAAAAAGGGCGTATGCGTTTTTTCCTGAATATATTCAGGAAAAAACGCATACGCCCTTTTTGGCCAAGGGCATCATTGTCAACGTTTGGCCGCTTTTCATGTGCTTTAAAGGCGATTCGAATCTACCTCCTGAAATCTGTTTCCTGCAATTCTGCCTTGATTTCAAATCCTCTTCTTTGCCTTCCCTCAATATATTTGTGGACGAGAGGTATCATTTATAACTCTGCAGGTTTGTGAATTGCAGTGCCCTGAACCTCCATTTTACAACTCGCGTTTTTGGGAGATGGCCGCAAAAGCTCAGGATGGCTTCAGGCCCTGTTCTGGTTCCGGGGGGCAGGCTGAGCCTGTGGTTAATTCTTCTTCCTGATGGGAAAATAGAGTGACCTGTGCCTGTCCCAACACCAAGAGCTAGTCTCTCATTGGTTCCACGTCTTCCCGTTCATCCTCAGGACAAATTGCAACCTGTACGGAACAGGAGGTTAAAGGTGCTGATGCTCCAAGGAGGGAGATTGCTAGTAAAGTGGCTGGAATGGCGAACCCGAGCACAAGGAGATGAGAAATGAGGTGCGTTTTAGAAACCTTTCCCCATCACACGGTGTACCATCTTCTGGGTTTCTCATGCATGTTTTCGATGTAGGAAGATGCCCTTGAACCTGGAGATTTGGGACCCATGCGATGGGTACCACGCAGTATTACTTTAAAGGGTCTGCGTTTGCTCACCCAACCTCACCAAACCTCTCAGCCGCAACAGTGTCCACCCTTATGTCTCATCCAGCTGTGGGTCTAGATATGGTCAATCCAGGTTGGATCATAGCCCCTGAACGCATTGTGTAAGAATTTCACTCTCTTTCACTGTCTTTGTTTCATGGGTTTGAAAAAGTAATTTATTCTTATAATGGGGTTTAGCTGCTTTTCACTGCTGTGTTTATGCCGCTTTACACCCACTTGACACACTAACAGAGAGATATGAATACATAGGTTTTAAGATTATTTCTAGTCAGATATATTCTTGTGCGGTGAATAGGGCGTGTTGAGTCCAGTTCTCTGAGCAAGGAGTAGGTCTTGTCTATTACATATTGGGTTTATGGAACGGTATCTGAGCTAATTTGAAACCCTTGTTTTATGTATCACCCCACCTCACCTTTCCCGTTAAGCAGCCATAGTGTGTTTTCTGCATGTGTGACTCCGTTCTGTTTTGTAATTCAGTTCAAGTGTAACGGTTTTTACATTCCCTCTATCACTGATACCTTATGAGAAGTGTCCTTTTCTGTGTAACTTACTTCACTTAGAATCGTCGTACCTAAATCCACTCATCATGCTGCTACTAGCCTTATGACATTGATTTCATGGCTGAGTGATATTCCTTTGTACATAAGGACCACAACTCTTTTATCCATTTTTCTCTTTCCTGGCATATTTAAGGTAGAATGAAGTGGAGGTCCTTGTCAACAGAGCAACCTTAAACTTTGGGGTGCTTGTGTCTTGCTGATTTTTCATTTTCCCAATTTATACCCCCATGAGTGGAAGTGCCCTATGCTCTCTAAGCTGTGTTTTTTAGATGTTTCAGGACACACCGTACTCTTCTCCAGAGTGGCTGTTGGCAATTTACATCCCGCCCATCAGTGTAGCAAGGCTCCCATTTCTCCATGGCCTGTCCTGCATTTCTGGTTTTGACACTTTTTTCAGCATGGCCCTTTTAACCGATGGGAAGCGAGACTTCTTTGTAGCGCTGATTTGCCTTTCCAGGTTGCTTGGTTGGCCAAAAAGGGCGTATGCGTTTTTTCCTGAATATATTCAGGAAAAAACGCATACGCCCTTTTTGGCCAAGGGCATCATTGTCAAAGTTTTTCCGCTTTTCATGTGCTTTAAAGGCGATTCGAATCTACCTCCTGAAATATGTTTCCTGCAATTCTGCCTTGATTTCAAATCCTCTTCTTTGCCTTCCCTCAATATATTTGTGGACGAGAGTTATCATTTATAAGTCTGAAGGTTTGTGAAATGCAGTGCCCTGAACCTCCATTTTACAACTCGCTTTTTAGGGAGCTGGCCGCAATAGCGCAGGATGGCTTCAGGCCCTGTTCTTGTTCCGGGTGGCAGGCTGAGCCTGTGGTTAATTCTTCTTCCTGATGGGAAAATAGAGTGACCTGTGCCTGTCCCAACACCAAGAGCTAGTCTCTCATTGGTTCCACGTCTTCCCGTTCACACTCAGGACAAATTGCAACCTGTACGGAACAGGAGGTTAAAGGTGCTGATGCTCCAAGGAGGGAGATTGCTAGTAAAGCGGCTGGAATACCGAACCCGGGCACAAGGAGATGAGAAATGAGGTGCGTTTTAGAAACCTTTCCCCATCACACGGTGTACCATCTTCTGGGTTTCTCATGCATGTTTTCGATGTAGGAAGATGCCCTTGAACCTGGAGATTTGGGACCCATGCGATGGGTACCACGCAGTATTACTTTAAAGGGTCTGCGTTTGCTCACCCAACCTCACCAAACCTCTCAGCCCCAAGAGTGTCCACCCTTATGTCTCATCCAGCTGTGGGTCTAGATATGGTCAATCCAGGTTGCATCACAGCCCCTGAACGCATTGTGTAAGAATTTCGCTCTCTTTCACTGTCTTTGTTTCATGGGTTTTTCAAAGTAATTTATTTTTATAATGGGGTTTAGCTGCTTTTCACTGCTGTGTTTATGCCGCTTTACACCCACTTGACACACAAAAAGAGAGATATGAATACATAGGTTTTAAGATTATTACTAGTCAGATATATTCTTGTGCGGTGAATAGGGCGTGTTGAGTCCAGTTCTCTGAGCAAGGAGTAGGTCTTGTCTATTACATATTGGGTTTATGGAACGGTATCTGAGCTAATTTGAAACCCTTGTTTTATGTATCACCCCACCTCACCTTTCCCGTTAAGCAGCCATAGTGTGTTTTCTGCATGTGTGACTCCGTTCTGTTTTGTAATTCAGTTCAAGTGTAACGGTTTTTACATTCCCTCTATCACTGATACCTTATGAGAAGTGTCCTTTTCTGTGTAACTTACTTCACTTAGAATCGTCGTACCTAAATCCACTCATCATGCTGCTACTAGCCTTATGACATTGATTTCATGGCTGAGTGATATTCCTTTGTACATAAGGACCACAACTCTTTTATCCATTTTTCTCTTTCCTGGCATATTTAAGGTGGAATGAAGTGGAGGTCCTTGTCAACAGAGCAACCCTAAACTTTGGGGTGCTTGTGTCTTGCTGATTTTTCATTTTCCCAATTTATACCCCCATGAGTGGAAGTGCCCTATGCTCTCTAAGCTGTGTTTTTTAGATGTTTCAGGACACACCGTACTCTTCTCCAGTGTGGCTGTTGGCAATTTACATCCCGCCCATCAGTGTAGCAAGGCTCCCATTTCTCCATGGCCTGTCCTGCATTTCTGGTTTTACACTTTTTTCAGCATGGCCCTTTTAACCGATGGGAAGCGAGACTTCTTTGTAGCGCTGATTTGCCTTTCCAGGTTGCTTGGTTGGCCAAAAAGGGCGTATGCGTTTTTTCCTGAATATATTCAGGAAAAAACGCATACGCCCTTTTTGGCCAAGGGCATCATTGTCAACGTTTTGCCGCTTTTCATGTGCTTTAAGGCGATTCGAATCTACCTCCTGAAATCTGTTTCCTGCAATTCTGCCTTGATTTCAAATCCTCTTCTTTGCCTTCCCTCAATATATTTGTGGACGAGAGTTATCATTTATAACTCTGCAGGTTTGTGAATTGCAGTGCCGTGAACCTCCATTTTACAACTCGCTTTTTTGGGAGCTGGCCGCAAAAGCGCAGGATGGCTTCAGGCCCTGTTCTGGTTCCAGGGGGCAGGCTGATCATGTGGTTAATTCTTCTTCCTGATGGGAAAATAGAGTGACCTCTGCCTGTCCCAACACCAAGAGCTAGTCTCTCATTCGTTCCCCATCTTCCCGTTCATCCTCAGGACAAATTGCAACCTGTACGAAACAAGAGGTTAAAGGTGCTGATGCTCCAAGTAGGGAGATTTCTAGTAGAGCGGTTGGAATGGCGAACCCGGGCACAAGGAGTTGAGAAATGAGGTGCGTTTTAGAAACCTTTCCCCATCACACGGTGTACCATCTTCTGGGTTTCTCATGCATGTTTTCGATGTAGTAAGATGCCCTTGAACCTGGAGATTTGGGACCCATGGGATGGGTACCACGCAGTATTACTTTAAAGGGTCTGCGTTTGCTCACCCAACCTCACCAAACCTCTCAGCCCCAAGAGTGTCCACCCTTATGTCTCATCCAGCTGTGGGTCTAGATATGGTCAATCCAGGTTGCATCACAGCCCCTGAACGAATTGTGTAAGAATTTCTCTCTCTTTCACTGTCTTTGTTTCATGGGTTTTTCAAACTAATTTATTTTTATAATGGGGTTTAGCTGCTTTTCACTGCTGTGTTTATGCTGCTTTACACCCACTTGACACACTAACAGAGAGATATCAATACATAGGTTTTAAGATTATTACTGGTCATATATATTCTTGTGCGGTGAATACGGCGTGTTGAGTCCAGTTCTCTGAGCAAGGAGTAGGTCTTGTCTATTACACATTGGGTTTATGGAATGGTATCTGAGCTAATTTGAAACCCTTGTTTTATGTATCACCCCACCTCCCCTTTCCCGTTAAGCAGCCATAGTGTGTTTTCTGCATGTGTGACTCGTTCTGTTTTGTAATTCAGTTCAAGTGTAACGGTTTTTACATTCCCTCTATCAGTGATACCTTATGAGAAGTGTCCTTTTCTGTGTGATTTATTTCACTTAGAATTGTCGTACCTAAATCCACTCATCATGCTGCTACTAGCCTTATGACATTGATTTCATGGCTGAGTGATATTCCATTGTACATAAGGACCACAACTCCTTCATCCATTTTTCTCTTTCCTGGCATATTTAAGGTGGAATGAAGTGGAGGTCCTTGTCAACAGAGCAACCCTAAACTTTGGGGTGCTTGTGTCTTGCTGATTTTTCATTTTCCCAATTTATACCCCCATGAGTGGAAGTGCCCTATGCTCTCTAAGCTGTGTTTTTTAGATGTTTCAGGACACACCGTACTCTTCTCCAGAGTGGCTGTTGGCAATTTACATCCCGCCCATCAGTGTAGCAAGGCTCCCATTTCTCCATGGCCTGTCCTGCATTTCTGGTTTTGACACTTTTTTCAGCATGGCCCTTTTAACCGATGGGAAGCGAGACTTCTTTGTAGCGCTGATTTGCTTTTCCAGGTTGCTTGGTTGGCCAAAAAGGGCGTATGCGTTTTTTCCTGAATATATTCAGGAAAAAACGCATACGCCCTTTTTGGCCAAGGGCATCATTGTCAAAGTTTTTCCGCTTTTCATGTGCTTTAAAGGCGATTCGAATCTACCTCCTGAAATCTGTTTCCTGCAATTCTGCCTTGATTTCAAATCCTCTTCTTTGCCTTCCCGCAATATATTTGTGGACGAGAGTTATCATTTATAAGTCTGCAGGTTTGTGAATTGCAGTGCCCTGAACCTCCATTTTACAACTCGCTTTTTAGGGAGCTGGCCGCAATAGCGCAGGATGGCTTCAGGCCCTGTTCTCGTTCCGGGTGGCAGGCTGAGCCTGTGGTTAATTCTTCTTCCTGATGGGAAAATAGAGTGACCTGTGCCTGTCCCAACACCAAGAGCTAGTCTCTCATTGGTTCCACGTCTTCCCGTTCACCCTCAGGACAAATTGCAACCTGTACGGAACAGGAGGTTAAAGGTGCTGATGCTCCAAGTAGGGAGATTGCTAGTAAAGCGGCTGGAATACCGAACCCGGGCACAAGGCGATGAGAAATGAGGTGCGTTTTAGAAACCTTTCCCCATCACACGGTGTACCATCTTCTGGGTTTCTCATGCATGTTTTCGATGTAGGAATATGCCCTTGAACCTGGAGATTTGGGACCCATGCGATGGGTACCACACAGTATTACTTTAAAGGGTCTGCATTTGCTCACCCAACCTCACCAAAACTCTCAGCCCCAAGAGTGTCCACCCTTATGTCTCATCCAGCTGTGGGTCTAGATATGGTCAATCCAGGTTGCATCACAGCCCCTGAACGCATTGTGTAAGAATTTCTCTCTCTTTCACTGTCTTTGTTTCATGGGTTTTTCAAAGTAATTTATTTTTATAATGGGGTTTAGCTGCTTTTCACTGCTGTGTTTATGCCGCTTTTTACCCACTTGACACACAAACAGAGAGATATCAATACATAGGTTTTAAGATTATTACTAGTCAGATATATTCTTGTGCGGTGAATAGGGCGTGTTGAGTCCAGTTCTCTGAGCAAGGAGTAGGTCTTGTCTATTACATATTGGGTTTATGGAACGGAATCTGAGCTAATTTGAAACCCTTGTTTTATGTATCACCCCACCGCACCTTTCCCGTTAAGCAACCCTAGTGTGTTTTCTGCATGTGTGACTCTGTTCTGTTTTGTAATTCAGTTCAAGTGTAACGGTTTTTACATTCCCTCTATAAGTGATACCTTATGAGAAGTGTCCTTTTCTGTGTGACTTATTTCACTTAGAGTCGTCGTACCTAAATCCACTCATCATGCTGCTACTAGCCTTATGACATTGATTTCACGGCTGAGTGATATTCCATTGTACATAAGGACCACAACTTCTTTATCCATTTTTCTCTTTCCTGGGATATTGAAGGTGGAATGAAGTGGAGGTCCTTGTCAACAGAGCAGCCCTAAACTTTGGGGTGCTTGTGTCTTGCTGATTTTTAATTTTCCCAATTTATACCCCCATGAGTGGAAGTGCCCTATGCTCTCTAAGCTTTGCTTTTTAGACGTTTCAGGACTCACCGTACACTTCTCCAGAGTGGCTGTTGACAATTTACATCCTGCCCATCAGTGTAGCAAGGCTCCCATTTTTCCATGGCCTGTCCTGCATTTCTGGTTTTGACACTTTTTTCAGCATGGCCCTTTTGACCGATGGGAAGCGAGACATCTTTGTAGCGCTGATTTGCCTTTCCAGGTTGCTTGGTTGGCCAAAAAGGGCGTATGCGTTTTTTCCTGAATATATTCAGGAAAAAACGCATACGCCCTTTTTGGCCAAGGGCATCATTGTCAACGTTTTGCCGCTTTTCATGTGCTTTAAAGGCGATTCGAATCTACCTCCTGAAATCTGTTTCCTGCAATTCTGCCTTGATTTCAAATCCTCTTCTTTGCCTTCCCTCAATATATTTGTGGATGAGAGTTATCATTTATAAGTCTGCAGGTTTGTGAATTGCAGTGCCCTGAACCTCCATTTTACAACTCGCTTTTTAGGGAGCTGGCAGCAAAAGCGCAGGATGGCTTCAGGCCCTGTTCTGGTTCCGGGGGGCAGGCTGAGCCTGTGGTTAATTCTTCTTCCTGATGGGAAAATAGAGTGACCTGTGCCTGTCCCAACACCAAGAGCTAGTCTCTCATTGGTTCCACGTCTTCCCGTTCATCCTCAGTACAAATTGCAACCTGTACGGAACAGGAGGTTAAAGGTGCTGATGCTCCAAGGAGGGAGATTGCTAGTAAAGTGGCTGGAATGGCGAACCTGGGCACAAGCAGATGAGAAATGAGGTGCGTTTTAGAAACCTTTCGCCATCACACGGTGTACCATCTTCTGGGTATCTCATGCATGTTTTCGATGTAGGAAGATGACCTTGAACCTGGAGATTTGGGACCCATGCGATGGGTACCACGCAGTATTACTTTAAAGGGTCTGCATTTGCTCACCCAACCTCACCAAAACTCTCAGCCGCAACAGTGTCCACCCTTATGTCTCATCCAGCTGTGGGTCTAGATATGGTCAATCCAGGTTGCATCACAGCCCCTGAACGCATTGTGTAAGAATTTCGCTCTCTTTCACTGTCTTTGTTTCATGGGTTTTTCAAAGTAATTTATTTTTATAATGGGGTTTAGCTGCTTTTCACTGCTGTGTTTATGCCGCTTTTTACCCACTTGACCCACTAACAGAGAGATATCAATACATAGGTTTTAAGATTATTACTAGTCAGATATATTCTTGTGCGGTGAATAGGGCGTGTTGAGTCCAGTTCTCTGAGCAAGGAGTAGGTCTTGTCTATTACATATTGGGTTTATGGAACGGTATCTGAGCTAATTTGAAACCCTTGTTTTATGTATCACCCCACCTCACCTTTCCCGTTAAGCAGCCATAGTGTGTTTTCCGCATGTGTGACTCTGTTCTGTTTTGTAATTCAGTTCAAGTGTAACGGTTTTTACATTCCCTCTATAAGTGATACCTTATGAGAAGTGTCCTTTTCTGTGTGACTTATTTCACTTAGAGTCGTCGTACCTAAATCCACTCATCATGCTGCTACTAGCCTTATGACATTGATTTCACGGCTGAGTGATATTCCATTGTACATAAGGACCACAACTTCTTTATCCATTTTTCTCTTTCCTGCGATATTGAAGGTGGAATGAAGTGGAGGTTCTTGTCAACAGAGCAGCCCTAAACTTTGGGGTGCTTGTGTCTTGCTGATTTTTAATTTTCCCAATTTATACCCCCATGAGTGGAAGTGCCCTATGCTCTCTAAGCTTTGCTTTTTAGACGTTTCAGGACTCACCGTACGCTTCTCCAGAGTGGCTGTTGACAATTTACATCCCGCCCATCAGTGTAGCAAGGCTCCCATTTCTCCATGGCCTGTCCTGCATTTCTGGTTTTGACACTTTTTTCAGCATGGCCCTTTTGACCGATGGGAAGCGAGACATCTTTGTAGCGCTGATTTGCCTTTCCAGGTTGCTTGGTTGGCCAAAAAGTGCGTATGCGTTTTTTCCTGAATATATTTAGGAAAAAACGCATACGCCCTTTTTGGCCAAGGGCATCATTGTCAACGTTTTGCCGCTTTTCATGTGCTTTAAAGGCAATTCGAATCTACCTCCTGAAATCTGTTTCCTGCAATTCTGCCTTGATTTCAAATCCTCTTCTTTGCCTTCCCTCAATATATTTGTGGATGAGAGTTACCATTTATAAGTCTGCATGTTTGTGAATTGCAGTGCCCTGAACCTCCATTTTACAACTCGCTTTTTAGGGAGCTGGCCGCAAAAGCGCAGGATGGCTTCAGGCCCTGTTCTGGTTCCGGGGGGCAGGCTGAGCCTGTGGTTAATTCTTCTTCCTGATGGGAAAATAGAGTGACCTGTGCCTGTCCCAACACCAAGAGCTAGTCTTTCATTGGTTCCACGTCTTCCCGTTCATCCTCAGTACAAATTGCAACCTGTACGGAACAGGAGGTTAAAGGTGCTGATGCTCCAAGGAGGGAGATTGCTAGTAAAGTGGCTGGAATGGCGAACCCGGGCACAAGCAGATGAGAAATGAGGTGCGTTTTAGAAACCTTTCCCCATCACACGGTGTACCATCTTCTGGGTATCTCATGCATGTTTTCGATGTAGGAAGATGCCCTTGAACCTGGAGATTTGGGACCCATGCGATGGGTACCACGCAGTATTATTTAAAGGGTCTGCGTTTGCTCACCCAACCTCACCAAACCTCTCAGCCGCAACAGTGTCCACCCTTATGTCTCATCCAGCTGTGGGTCTAGATATGGTCAATCCAGGTTGCATCACAGCCCCTGAACGCATTGTGTAAGAATTTCTCTCTCTTTCACTGTCTTTGTTTCATGGGTTTTTCAAAGTAATTTATTTTTATAATGGGGTTTAGCTGCTTTTCACTGCTGTGTTTATGCCGCTTTTTACCCACTTGACCCACTAACAGAGAGATATCAATACATAGGTTTTAAGATTATTACTAGTCAGATATATTCTTGTGCGGTGAATAGGGCGTGTTGAGTCCAGTTCTCTGAGCAAGGAGTAGGTCTAGTCTATTACATATTGGTTTTATGGAACGGTATCTGAGCTAATTTGAAACCCTTGTTTTATGTATCACCCCACCGCACCTTTCCCGTTAAGCAGCCATAGTGTGTTTTCTGCATGTGTGACTCTGTTCTGTTTTGTAATTCAGTTGAAGTGTAACGGTTTTTACATTCCCTCTATCAGTGATACCTTATGAGAAGTGTCCTTTTCTGTGTGACTTATTTCACTTAGAATCGTCGTACCTAAATCCACTCATCATGCTGCTACTAGCCTTATGACATTGATTTCATGGCTGAATGATATTCCATTGTACATAAGGACCACAACTTCTTTATCCATTTTTCTCTTTCCTGGGATATTGAAGGTGGAATGAAGTGGAGGTACTTGTCAACAGAGCAGCCCTAAACTTTGGGGTGCTTGTGTCTTGCTGATTTTTCATTTTCCCAATTTATACCCCCATGAGTGGAAGTGCCCTATGCTCTCTAAGCTTTGCTTTTTAGACGTTTCAGGACTCACCGTACACTTCTCCAGAGTGGCTGTTGACAATTTACATCCTGCCAATCAGTGTAGCAAGGCTCCCATTTTTCCATGGCCTGTCCTGCATTTCTGGTTTTGACACTTTTTTCAGCATGGCCCTTTTGACCGATGGGAAGCGAGACATCTTTGTAGCGCTGATTTGCCTTTCCAGGTTGCTTGGTTGGCCAAAAAGGGCGTATGCGTTTTTTCCTGAATATATTCAGGAAAAAACGCATACGCCCTTTTTGGCCAAGGGCATCATTGTCAACGTTTTGCCGCTTTTCATGTGCTTTAAAGGCGATTCGAATCTACCTCCTGAAATCTGTTTCCTGCAATTCTGCCTTGATTTCAAATCCTCTTCTTTGCCTTCCCTCAATATATTTGTGGATGAGAGTTATCATTTATAAGTCTGCAGGTTTGTGAATTGCAGTGCCCTGAACCTCCATTTTACAACTCGCTTTTTAGGGAGCTGGCAGCAAAAGCGCAGGATGGCTTCAGGCCCTGTTCTGGTTCCGGGGGGCAGGCTGAGCCTGTGGTTAATTCTTCTTCCTGATGGGAAAATAGAGTGACCTGTGCCTGTCCCAACACCAAGAGCTAGTCTCTCATTGGTTCCACGTCTTCCCGTTCATCCTCAGTACAAATTGCAACCTGTACGGAACAGGAGGTTAAAGGTGCTGATGCTCCAAGGAGGGAGATTGCTAGTAAAGTGGCTGGAATGGCGAACCTGGGCACAAGCAGATGAGAAATGAGGTGCGTTTTAGAAACCTTTCGCCATCACACGGTGTACCATCTTCTGGGTATCTCATGCATGTTTTCGATGTAGGAAGATGACCTTGAACCTGGAGATTTGGGACCCATGCGATGGGTACCACGCAGTATTACTTTAAAGGGTCTGCATTTGCTCACCCAACCTCACCAAAACTCTCAGCCGCAACAGTGTCCACCCTTATGTCTCATCCAGCTGTGGGTCTAGATATGGTCAATCCAGGTTGCATCACAGCCCCTGAACGCATTGTGTAAGAATTTCTCTCTCTTTCACTGTCTTTGTTTCATGGGTTTTTCAAAGTAATTTATTTTTATAATGGGGTTTAGCTGCTTTTCACTGCTGTGTTTATGCCGCTTTTTACCCACTTGACCCACTAACAGAGAGATATCAATACATAGGTTTTAAGATTATTACTAGTCAGATATATTCTTGTGCGGTGAATAGGGCGTGTTGAGTCCAGTTCTCTGAGCAAGGAGTAGGTCTTGTCTATTACATATTGGGTTTATGGAACGGTATCTGAGCTAATTTGAAACCCTTGTTTTATGTATCACCCCACCTCACCTTTCCCGTTAAGCAGCCATAGTGTGTTTTCCGCATGTGTGACTCTGTTCTGTTTTGTAATTCAGTTCAAGTGTAACGGTTTTTACATTCCCTCTATAAGTGATACCTTATGAGAAGTGTCCTTTTCTGTGTGACTTATTTCACTTAGAGTCGTCGTACCTAAATCCACTCATCATGCTGCTACTAGCCTTATGACATTGATTTCACGGCTGAGTGATATTCCATTGTACATAAGGACCACAACTTCTTTATCCATTTTTCTCTTTCCTGCGATATTGAAGGTGGAATGAAGTGGAGGTTCTTGTCAACAGAGCAGCCCTAAACTTTGGGGTGCTTGTGTCTTGCTGATTTTTAATTTTCCCAATTTATACCCCCATGAGTGGAAGTGCCCTATGCTCTCTAAGCTTTGCTTTTTAGACGTTTCAGGACTCACTGTACACTTCTCCAGAGTGGCTGTTGACAATTTACATCCCGCCCATCAGTGTAGCAAGGCTCCCATTTCTCCATGGCCTGTCCTGCATTTCTGGTTTTGACACTTTTTTCAGCATGGCCCTTTTGACCGATGGGAAGCGAGACATCTTTGTAGCGCTGATTTGCCTTTCCAGGTTGCTTGGTTGGCCAAAAAGTGCGTATGCGTTTTTTCCTGAATATATTTAGGAAAAAACGCATACGCCCTTTTTGGCCAAGGGCATCATTGTCAACGTTTTGCCGCTTTTCATGTGCTTTAAAGGCAATTCGAATCTACCTCCTGAAATCTGTTTCCTGCAATTCTGCCTTGATTTCAAATCCTCTTCTTTGCCTTCCCTCAATATATTTGTGGATGAGAGTTACCATTTATAAGTCTGCATGTTTGTGAATTGCAGTGCCCTGAACCTCCATTTTACAACTCGCTTTTTAGGGAGCTGGCCGCAAAAGCGCAGGATGGCTTCAGGCCCTGTTCTGGTTCCGGGGGGCAGGCTGAGCCTGTGGTTAATTCTTCTTCCTGATGGGAAAATAGAGTGACCTGTGCCTGTCCCAACACCAAGAGCTAGTCTTTCATTGGTTCCACGTCTTCCCGTTCATCCTCAGTACAAATTGCAACCTGTACGGAACAGGAGGTTAAAGGTGCTGATGCTCCAAGGAGGGAGATTGCTAGTAAAGTGGCTGGAATGGCGAACCCGGGCACAAGCAGATGAGAAATGAGGTGCGTTTTAGAAACCTTTCCCCATCACACGGTGTACCATCTTCTGGGTATCTCATGCATGTTTTCGATGTAGGAAGATGCCCTTGAACCTGGAGATTTGGGACCCATGCGATGGGTACCACGCAGTATTATTTAAAGGGTCTGCGTTTGCTCACCCAACCTCACCAAACCTCTCAGCCGCAACAGTGTCCACCCTTAGGTCTCATCCAGCTGTGGGTCTAGATATGGTCAATCCAGGTTGCATCACAGCCCCTGAACGCATTGTGTAAGAATTTCTCTCTCTTTCACTGTCTTTGTTTCATGGGTTTTTCAAAGTAATTTATTTTTATAATGGGGTTTAGCTGCTTTTCACTGCTGTGTTTATGCCGCTTTTTACCCACTTGACCCACTAACAGAGAGATATCAATACATAGGTTTTAAGATTATTACTAGTCAGATATATTCTTGTGCGGTGAATAGGGCGTGTTGAGTCCAGTTCTCTGAGCAAGGAGTAGGTCTAGTCTATTACATATTGGTTTTATGGAACGGTATCTGAGCTAATTTGAAACCCTTGTTTTATGTATCACCCCACCTCACCTTTCCCGTTAAGCAGCCATAGTGTGTTTTCTGCATGTGTGACTCTGTTCTGTTTTGTAATTCAGTTCAAGTGTAACGGTTTTTACATTCCCTCTATCAGTGATACCTTATGAGAAGTGTCCTTTTCTGTGTGACTTATTTCACTTAGAATCGTCGTACCTAAATCCACTCATCATGCTGCTACTAGCCTTATGACATTGATTTCATGGCTGAGTGATATTCCATTGTACATAAGGACCACAACTTCTTTATCCATTTTTCTCTTTCCTGCGATATTGAAGGTGGAATGAAGTGGAGGTCCTTGTCAACAGAGCAGCCCTAAACTTTGGGGTGCTTGTGTCTTGCTGATTTTTAATTTTCCCAATTTATAACCCCATGAGTGGAAGTGCCCTATGCTCTCTAAGCTTTGCTTTTTAGACGTTTCAGGACTCACCGTACACTTCTCCAGAGTGGCTGTTGACAATTTACATCCCGCCCATCAGTGTAGCAAGGCTCCCATTTCTCCATGGCCTGTCCTGCATTTCTGGTTTTGACACTTTTTTCAGCATGGCCCTTTTGACCGATGGGAAGCGAGACATCTTTGTAGCGCTGATTTGCCTTTCCAGGTTGCTTGGTTGGCCAAAAAGTGCGTATGCGTTTTTTCCTGAATATATTTAGGAAAAAACGCATACGCCCTTTTTGGCCAAGGGCATCATTGTCAACGTTTTGCCGCTTTTCATGTGCTTTAAAGGCGATTCGAATCTACCTCCTGAAATCTGTTTCCTGCAATTCTGCCTTGATTTCAAATCCTCTTCTTTGCCTTCCCTCAATATATTTGTGGATGAGAGTTATCATTTATAAGTCTGCAGGTTTGTGAATTGCAGTGCCCTGAACCTCCATTTTACAACTCGCTTTTTAGGGAGCTGGCAGCAAAAGCGCAGGATGGCTTCTGGCCCTGTTCTGGTTCCGGGGGGCAGGCTGAGCCTGTGGTTAATTCTTCTTCCTGATGGGAAAATAGAGTGACCTGTGCCTGTCCCAACACCAAGAGCTAGTCTCTCATTGGTTCCACGTCTTCCCGTTCATCCTCAGTACAAATTGCAACCTGTACGGAACAGGAGGTTAAAGGTGCTGATGCTCCAAGGAGGGAGATTGCTAGTAAAGTGGCTGGAATGGCGAACCTGGGCACAAGCAGATGAGAAATGAGGTGCGTTTTAGAAACCTTTCCCCATCACACGGTGTACCATCTTCTGGGTATCTCATGCATGTTTTCGATGTAGGAAGATGCCCTTGAACCTGGAGATTTGGGACCCATGCGATGGGTACCACGCAGTATTACTTTAAAGGGTCTGCGTTTGCTCACCCAACCTCACCAAACCTCTCAGCCCCAAGAGTGTCCACCCTTATGTCTCATCCAGCTGTGGGTCTAGATATGGTCAATCCAGGTTGCATCACAGCCCCTGAACGCATTGTGTAAGAATTTCGCTCTCTTTCACTGTCTTTGTTTCATGGGTTTTTCAAAGTAATTTATTTTTATAATGGGGTTTAGCTGCTTTTCACTGCTGTGTTTATGCCGCTTTACACCCACTTGACACACAAAAAGAGAGATATGAATACATAGGTTTTAAGATTATTACTAGTCAGATATATTCTTGTGCGGTGAATAGGGCGTGTTGAGTCCAGTTCTCTGAGCAAGGAGTAGGTCTTGTCTATTACATATTGGGTTTATGGAACGGTATCTGAGCTAATTTGAAACCCTTGTTTTATGTATCACCCCACCTCACCTTTCCCGTTAAGCAGCCATAGTGTGTTTTCTGCATGTGTGACTCCGTTCTGTTTTGTAATTCAGTTCAAGTGTAACGGTTTTTACATTCCCTCTATCACTGATACCTTATGAGAAGTGTCCTTTTCTGTGTAACTTACTTCACTTAGAATCGTCGTACCTAAATCCACTCATCATGCTGCTACTAGCCTTATGACATTGATTTCATGGCTGAGTGATATTCCTTTGTACATAAGGACCACAACTCTTTTATCCATTTTTCTCTTTCCTGGCATATTTAAGGTGGAATGAAGTGGAGGTCCTTGTCAACAGAGCAACCCTAAACTTTGGGGTGCTTGTGTCTTGCTGATTTTTCATTTTCCCAATTTATACCCCCATGAGTGGAAGTGCCCTATGCTCTCTAAGCTGTGTTTTTTAGATGTTTCAGGACACACCGTACTCTTCTCCAGTGTGGCTGTTGGCAATTTACATCCCGCCCATCAGTGTAGCAAGGCTCCCATTTCTCCATGGCCTGTCCTGGATTTCTGGTTTTACACTTTTTTCAGCATGGCCCTTTTAACCGATGGGAAGCGAGACTTCTTTGTAGCGCTGATTTGCCTTTCCAGGTTGCTTGGTTGGCCAAAAAGGGCGTATGCGTTTTTTCCTGAATATATTCAGGAAAAAACGCATACGCCCTTTTTGGCCAAGGGCATCATTGTCAACGTTTTGCCGCTTTTCATGTGCTTTAAGGCGATTCGAATCTACCTCCTGAAATCTGTTTCCTGCAATTCTGCCTTGATTTCAAATCCTCTTCTTTGCCTTCCCTCAATATATTTGTGGACGAGAGTTATCATTTATAACTCTGCAGGTTTGTGAATTGCAGTGCCGTGAACCTCCATTTTACAACTCGCTTTTTTGGGAGCTGGCCGCAAAAGCGCAGGATGGCTTCAGGCCCTGTTCTGGTTCCAGGGGGCAGGCTGATCATGTGGTTAATTCTTCTTCCTGATGGGAAAATAGAGTGACCTCTGCCTGTCCCAACACCAAGAGCTAGTCTCTCATTCGTTCCCCATCTTCCCGTTCATCCTCAGGACAAATTGCAACCTGTACGAAACAAGAGGTTAAAGGTGCTGATGCTCCAAGTAGGGAGATTTCTAGTAGAGCGGTTGGAATGGCGAACCCGGGCACAAGGAGTTGAGAAATGAGGTGCGTTTTAGAAACCTTTCCCCATCACACGGTGTACCATCTTCTGGGTTTCTCATGCATGTTTTCGATGTAGGAAGATGCCCTTGAACCTGGAGATTTGGGACCCATGGGATGGGTACCACGCAGTATTACTTTAAAGGGTCTGCGTTTGCTCACCCAACCTCACCAAACCTCTCAGCCCCAAGAGTGTCCACCCTTATGTCTCATCCAGCTGTGGGTCTAGATATGGTCAATCCAGGTTGCATCACAGCCCCTGAACGAATTGTGTAAGAATTTCTCTCTCTTTCACTGTCTTTGTTTCATGGGTTTTTCAAAGTAATTTATTTTTATAATGGGGTTTAGCTGCTTTTCACTGCTGTGTTTATGCTGCTTTACACCCACTTGACACACTAACAGAGAGATATCAATACATAGGTTTTAAGATTATTACTGGTCATATATATTCTTGTGCGGTGAATACGGCGTGTTGAGTCCAGTTCTCTGAGCAAGGAGTAGGTCTTGTCTATTACACATTGGGTTTATGGAATGGTATCTGAGCTAATTTGAAACCCTTGTTTTATGTATCACCCCACCTCCCCTTTCCCGTTAAGCAGCCATAGTGTGTTTTCTGCATGTGTGACTCGTTCTGTTTTGTAATTCAGTTCAAGTGTAACGGTTTTTACATTCCCTCTATCAGTGATACCTTATGAGAAGTGTCCTTTTCTGTGTGATTTATTTCACTTAGAATTGTCGTACCTAAATCCACTCATCATGCTGCTACTAGCCTTATGACATTGATTTCATGGCTGAGTGATATTCCATTGTACATAAGGACCACAACTCCTTCATCCATTTTTCTCTTTCCTGGCATATTTAAGGTGGAATGAAGTGGAGGTCCTTGTCAACAGAGCAACCCTAAACTTTGGGGTGCTTGTGTCTTGCTGATTTTTCATTTTCCCAATTTATACCCCCATGAGTGGAAGTGCCCTATGCTCTCTAAGCTGTGTTTTTTAGATGTTTCAGGACACACCGTACTCTTCTCCAGAGTGGCTGTTGGCAATTTACATCCCGCCCATCAGTGTAGCAAGGCTCCCATTTCTCCATGGCCTGTCCTGCATTTCTGGTTTTGACACTTTTTTCAGCATGGCCCTTTTAACCGATGGGAAGCGAGACTTCTTTGTAGCGCTGATTTGCTTTTCCAGGTTGCTTGGTTGGCCAAAAAGGGCGTATGCGTTTTTTCCTGAATATATTCAGGAAAAAACGCATACGCCCTTTTTGGCCAAGGGCATCATTGTCAAAGTTTTTCCGCTTTTCATGTGCTTTAAAGGCGATTCGAATCTACCTCCTGAAATCTGTTTCCTGCAATTCTGCCTTGATTTCAAATCCTCTTCTTTGCCTTCCCGCAATATATTTGTGGACGAGAGTTATCATTTATAAGTCTGCAGGTTTGTGAATTGCAGTGCCCTGAACCTCCATTTTACAACTCGCTTTTTAGGGAGCTGGCCGCAATAGCGCAGGATGGCTTCAGGCCCTGTTCTCGTTCCGGGTGGCAGGCTGAGCCTGTGGTTAATTCTTCTTCCTGATGGGAAAATAGAGTGACCTGTGCCTGTCCCAACACCAAGAGCTAGTCTCTCATTGGTTCCACGTCTTCCCGTTCACCCTCAGGACAAATTGCAACCTGTACGGAACAGGAGGTTAAAGGTGCTGATGCTCCAAGTAGGGAGATTGCTAGTAAAGCGGCTGGAATACCGAACCCGGGCACAAGGCGATGAGAAATGAGGTGCGTTTTAGAAACCTTTCCCCATCACACGGTGTACCATCTTCTGGGTTTCTCATGCATGTTTTCGATGTAGGAATATGCCCTTGAACCTGGAGATTTGGGACCCATGCGATGGGTACCACGCAGTATTACTTTAAAGGGTCTGCATTTGCTCACCCAACCTCACCAAAACTCTCAGCCCCAAGAGTGTCCACCCTTATGTCTCATCCAGCTGTGGGTCTAGATATGGTCAATCCAGGTTGCATCACAGCCCCTGAACGCATTGTGTAAGAATTTCTCTCTCTTTCACTGTCTTTGTTTCATGGGTTTTTCAAAGTAATTTATTTTTATAATGGGGTTTAGCTGCTTTTCACTGCTGTGTTTATGCCGCTTTTTACCCACTTGACACACAAACAGAGAGATATCAATACATAGGTTTTAAGATTATTACTAGTCAGATATATTCTTGTGCGGTGAATAGGGCGTGTTGAGTCCAGTTCTCTGAGCAAGGAGTAGGTCTTGTCTATTACATATTGGGTTTATGGAACGGAATCTGAGCTAATTTGAAACCCTTGTTTTATGTATCACCCCACCGCACCTTTCCCGTTAAGCAACCCTAGTGTGTTTTCTGCATGTGTGACTCTGTTCTGTTTTGTAATTCAGTTCAAGTGTAACGGTTTTTACATTCCCTCTATAAGTGATACCTTATGAGAAGTGTCCTTTTCTGTGTGACTTATTTCACTTAGAGTCGTCGTACCTAAATCCACTCATCATGCTGCTACTAGCCTTATGACATTGATTTCACGGCTGAGTGATATTCCATTGTACATAAGGACCACAACTTCTTTATCCATTTTTCTCTTTCCTGGGATATTGAAGGTGGAATGAAGTGGAGGTCCTTGTCAACAGAGCAGCCCTAAACTTTGGGGTGCTTGTGTCTTGCTGATTTTTAATTTTCCCAATTTATACCCCCATGAGTGGAAGTGCCCTATGCTCTCTAAGCTTTGCTTTTTAGACGTTTCAGGACTCACCGTACACTTCTCCAGAGTGGCTGTTGACAATTTACATCCTGCCCATCAGTGTAGCAAGGCTCCCATTTTTCCATGGCCTGTCCTGCATTTCTGGTTTTGACACTTTTTTCAGCATGGCCCTTTTGACCGATGGGAAGCGAGACATCTTTGTAGCGCTGATTTGCCTTTCCAGGTTGCTTGGTTGGCCAAAAAGGGCGTATGCGTTTTTTCCTGAATATATTCAGGAAAAAACGCATACGCCCTTTTTGGCCAAGGGCATCATTGTCAACGTTTTGCCGCTTTTCATGTGCTTTAAAGGCGATTCGAATCTACCTCCTGAAATCTGTTTCCTGCAATTCTGCCTTGATTTCAAATCCTCTTCTTTGCCTTCCCTCAATATATTTGTGGATGAGAGTTATCATTTATAAGTCTGCAGGTTTGTGAATTGCAGTGCCCTGAACCTCCATTTTACAACTCGCTTTTTAGGGAGCTGGCAGCAAAAGCGCAGGATGGCTTCAGGCCCTGTTCTGGTTCCGGGGGGCAGGCTGAGCCTGTGGTTAATTCTTCTTCCTGATGGGAAAATAGAGTGACCTGTGCCTGTCCCAACACCAAGAGCTAGTCTCTCATTGGTTCCACGTCTTCCCGTTCATCCTCAGTACAAATTGCAACCTGTACGGAACAGGAGGTTAAAGGTGCTGATGCTCCAAGGAGGGAGATTGCTAGTAAAGTGGCTGGAATGGCGAACCTGGGCACAAGCAGATGAGAAATGAGGTGCGTTTTAGAAACCTTTCGCCATCACACGGTGTACCATCTTCTGGGTATCTCATGCATGTTTTCGATGTAGGAAGATGACCTTGAACCTGGAGATTTGGGACCCATGCGATGGGTACCACGCAGTATTACTTTAAAGGGTCTGCATTTGCTCACCCAACCTCACCAAAACTCTCAGCCGCAACAGTGTCCACCCTTATGTCTCATCCAGCTGTGGGTCTAGATATGGTCAATCCAGGTTGCATCACAGCCCCTGAACGCATTGTGTAAGAATTTCGCTCTCTTTCACTGTCTTTGTTTCATGGGTTTTTCAAAGTAATTTATTTTTATAATGGGGTTTAGCTGCTTTTCACTGCTGTGTTTATGCCGCTTTTTACCCACTTGACCCACTAACAGAGAGATATCAATACATAGGTTTTAAGATTATTACTAGTCAGATATATTCTTGTGCGGTGAATAGGGCGTGTTGAGTCCAGTTCTCTGAGCAAGGAGTAGGTCTTGTCTATTACATATTGGGTTTATGGAACGGTATCTGAGCTAATTTGAAACCCTTGTTTTATGTATCACCCCACCTCACCTTTCCCGTTAAGCAGCCATAGTGTGTTTTCCGCATGTGTGACTCTGTTCTGTTTTGTAATTCAGTTCAAGTGTAACGGTTTTTACATTCCCTCTATAAGTGATACCTTATGAGAAGTGTCCTTTTCTGTGTGACTTATTTCACTTAGAGTCGTCGTACCTAAATCCACTCATCATGCTGCTACTAGCCTTATGACATTGATTTCACGGCTGAGTGATATTCCATTGTACATAAGGACCACAACTTCTTTATCCATTTTTCTCTTTCCTGCGATATTGAAGGTGGAATGAAGTGGAGGTTCTTGTCAACAGAGCAGCCCTAAACTTTGGGGTGCTTGTGTCTTGCTGATTTTTAATTTTCCCAATTTATACCCCCATGAGTGGAAGTGCCCTATGCTCTCTAAGCTTTGCTTTTTAGACGTTTCAGGACTCACTGTACACTTCTCCAGAGTGGCTGTTGACAATTTACATCCCGCCCATCAGTGTAGCAAGGCTCCCATTTCTCCATGGCCTGTCCTGCATTTCTGGTTTTGACACTTTTTTCAGCATGGCCCTTTTGACCGATGGGAAGCGAGACATCTTTGTAGCGCTGATTTGCCTTTCCAGGTTGCTTGGTTGGCCAAAAAGTGCGTATGCGTTTTTTCCTGAATATATTTAGGAAAAAACGCATACGCCCTTTTTGGCCAAGGGCATCATTGTCAACGTTTTGCCGCTTTTCATGTGCTTTAAAGGCAATTCGAATCTACCTCCTGAAATCTGTTTCCTGCAATTCTGCCTTGATTTCAAATCCTCTTCTTTGCCTTCCCTCAATATATTTGTGGATGAGAGTTACCATTTATAAGTCTGCATGTTTGTGAATTGCAGTGCCCTGAACCTCCATTTTACAACTCGCTTTTTAGGGAGCTGGCCGCAAAAGCGCAGGATGGCTTCAGGCCCTGTTCTGGTTCTGGGGGGCAGGCTGAGCCTGTGGTTAATTCTTCTTCCTGATGGGAAAATAGAGTGACCTGTGCCTGTCCCAACACCAAGAGCTAGTCTTTCATTGGTTCCACGTCTTCCCGTTCATCCTCAGTACAAATTGCAACCTGTACGGAACAGGAGGTTAAAGGTGCTGATGCTCCAAGGAGGGAGATTGCTAGTAAAGTGGCTGGAATGGCGAACCCGGGCACAAGCAGATGAGAAATGAGGTGCGTTTTAGAAACCTTTCCCCATCACACGGTGTACCATCTTCTGGGTATCTCATGCATGTTTTCGATGTAGGAAGATGCCCTTGAACCTGGAGATTTGGGACCCATGCGATGGGTACCACGCAGTATTATTTAAAGGGTCTGCGTTTGCTCACCCAACCTCACCAAACCTCTCAGCCGCAACAGTGTCCACCCTTATGTCTCATCCAGCTGTGGGTCTAGATATGGTCAATCCAGGTTGCATCACAGCCCCTGAACGCATTGTGTAAGAATTTCTCTCTCTTTCACTGTCTTTGTTTCATGGGTTTTTCAAAGTAATTTATTTTTATAATGGGGTTTAGCTGCTTTTCACTGCTGTGTTTATGCCGCTTTTTACCCACTTGACCCACTAACAGAGAGATATCAATACATAGGTTTTAAGATTATTACTAGTCAGATATATTCTTGTGCGGTGAATAGGGCGTGTTGAGTCCAGTTCTCTGAGCAAGGAGTAGGTCTAGTCTATTACATATTGGTTTTATGGAACGGTATCTGAGCTAATTTGAAACCCTTGTTTTATGTATCACCCCACCGCACCTTTCCCGTTAAGCAGCCATAGTGTGTTTTCTGCATGTGTGACTCTGTTCTGTTTTGTAATTCAGTTGAAGTGTAACGGTTTTTACATTCCCTCTATCAGTGATACCTTATGAGAAGTGTCCTTTTCTGTGTGACTTATTTCACTTAGAATCGTCGTACCTAAATCCACTCATCATGCTGCTACTAGCCTTATGACATTGATTTCATGGCTGAATGATATTCCATTGTACATAAGGACCACAACTTCTTTATCCATTTTTCTCTTTCCTGGGATATTGAAGGTGGAATGAAGTGGAGGTACTTGTCAACAGAGCAGCCCTAAACTTTGGGGTGCTTGTGTCTTGCTGATTTTTCATTTTCCCAATTTATACCCCCATGAGTGGAAGTGCCCTATGCTCTCTAAGCTTTGCTTTTTAGACGTTTCAGGACTCACCGTACACTTCTCCAGAGTGGCTGTTGACAATTTACATCCTGCCAATCAGTGTAGCAAGGCTCCCATTTTTCCATGGCCTGTCCTGCATTTCTGGTTTTGACACTTTTTTCAGCATGGCCCTTTTGACCGATGGGAAGCGAGACATCTTTGTAGCGCTGATTTGCCTTTCCAGGTTGCTTGGTTGGCCAAAAAGGGCGTATGCGTTTTTTCCTGAATATATTCAGGAAAAAACGCATACGCCCTTTTTGGCCAAGGGCATCATTGTCAACGTTTTGCCGCTTTTCATGTGCTTTAAAGGCGATTCGAATCTACCTCCTGAAATCTGTTTCCTGCAATTCTGCCTTGATTTCAAATCCTCTTCTTTGCCTTCCCTCAATATATTTGTGGATGAGAGTTATCATTTATAAGTCTGCAGGTTTGTGAATTGCAGTGCCCTGAACCTCCATTTTACAACTCGCTTTTTAGGGAGCTGGCAGCAAAAGCGCAGGATGGCTTCAGGCCCTGTTCTGGTTCCGGGGGGCAGGCTGAGCCTGTGGTTAATTCTTCTTCCTGATGGGAAAATAGAGTGACCTGTGCCTGTCCCAACACCAAGAGCTAGTCTCTCATTGGTTCCACGTCTTCCCGTTCATCCTCAGTACAAATTGCAACCTGTACGGAACAGGAGGTTAAAGGTGCTGATGCTCCAAGGAGGGAGATTGCTAGTAAAGTGGCTGGAATGGCGAACCTGGGCACAAGCAGATGAGAAATGAGGTGCGTTTTAGAAACCTTTCGCCATCACACGGTGTACCATCTTCTGGGTATCTCATGCATGTTTTCGATGTAGGAAGATGACCTTGAACCTGGAGATTTGGGACCCATGCGATGGGTACCACGCAGTATTACTTTAAAGGGTCTGCATTTGCTCACCCAACCTCACCAAAACTCTCAGCCGCAACAGTGTCCACCCTTATGTCTCATCCAGCTGTGGGTCTAGATATGGTCAATCCAGGTTGCATCACAGCCCCTGAACGCATTGTGTAAGAATTTCTCTCTCTTTCACTGTCTTTGTTTCATGGGTTTTTCAAAGTAATTTATTTTTATAATGGGGTTTAGCTGCTTTTCACTGCTGTGTTTATGCCGCTTTTTACCCACTTGACCCACTAACAGAGAGATATCAATACATAGGTTTTAAGATTATTACTAGTCAGATATATTCTTGTGCGGTGAATAGGGCGTGTTGAGTCCAGTTCTCTGAGCAAGGAGTAGGTCTTGTCTATTACATATTGGGTTTATGGAACGGTATCTGAGCTAATTTGAAACCCTTGTTTTATGTATCACCCCACCTCACCTTTCCCGTTAAGCAGCCATAGTGTGTTTTCCGCATGTGTGACTCTGTTCTGTTTTGTAATTCAGTTCAAGTGTAACGGTTTTTACATTCCCTCTATAAGTGATACCTTATGAGAAGTGTCCTTTTCTGTGTGACTTATTTCACTTAGAGTCGTCGTACCTAAATCCACTCATCATGCTGCTACTAGCCTTATGACATTGATTTCACGGCTGAGTGATATTCCATTGTACATAAGGACCACAACTTCTTTATCCATTTTTCTCTTTCCTGCGATATTGAAGGTGGAATGAAGTGGAGGTTCTTGTCAACAGAGCAGCCCTAAACTTTGGGGTGCTTGTGTCTTGCTGATTTTTAATTTTCCCAATTTATACCCCCATGAGTGGAAGTGCCCTATGCTCTCTAAGCTTTGCTTTTTAGACGTTTCAGGACTCACTGTACACTTCTCCAGAGTGGCTGTTGACAATTTACATCCCGCCCATCAGTGTAGCAAGGCTCCCATTTCTCCATGGCCTGTCCTGCATTTCTGGTTTTGACACTTTTTTCAGCATGGCCCTTTTGACCGATGGGAAGCGAGACATCTTTGTAGCGCTGATTTGCCTTTCCAGGTTGCTTGGTTGGCCAAAAAGTGCGTATGCGTTTTTTCCTGAATATATTTAGGAAAAAACGCATACGCCCTTTTTGGCCAAGGGCATCATTGTCAACGTTTTGCCGCTTTTCATGTGCTTTAAAGGCAATTCGAATCTACCTCCTGAAATCTGTTTCCTGCAATTCTGCCTTGATTTCAAATCCTCTTCTTTGCCTTCCCTCAATATATTTGTGGATGAGAGTTACCATTTATAAGTCTGCATGTTTGTGAATTGCAGTGCCCTGAACCTCCATTTTACAACTCGCTTTTTAGGGAGCTGGCCGCAAAAGCGCAGGATGGCTTCAGGCCCTGTTCTGGTTCCGGGGGGCAGGCTGAGCCTGTGGTTAATTCTTCTTCCTGATGGGAAAATAGAGTGACCTGTGCCTGTCCCAACACCAAGAGCTAGTCTTTCATTGGTTCCACGTCTTCCCGTTCATCCTCAGTACAAATTGCAACCTGTACGGAACAGGAGGTTAAAGGTGCTGATGCTCCAAGGAGGGAGATTGCTAGTAAAGTGGCTGGAATGGCGAACCCGGGCACAAGCAGATGAGAAATGAGGTGCGTTTTAGAAACCTTTCCCCATCACACGGTGTACCATCTTCTGGGTATCTCATGCATGTTTTCGATGTAGGAAGATGCCCTTGAACCTGGAGATTTGGGACCCATGCGATGGGTACCACGCAGTATTATTTAAAGGGTCTGCGTTTGCTCACCCAACCTCACCAAACCTCTCAGCCGCAACAGTGTCCACCCTTAGGTCTCATCCAGCTGTGGGTCTAGATATGGTCAATCCAGGTTGCATCACAGCCCCTGAACGCATTGTGTAAGAATTTCTCTCTCTTTCACTGTCTTTGTTTCATGGGTTTTTCAAAGTAATTTATTTTTATAATGGGGTTTAGCTGCTTTTCACTGCTGTGTTTATGCCGCTTTTTACCCACTTGACCCACTAACAGAGAGATATCAATACATAGGTTTTAAGATTATTACTAGTCAGATATATTCTTGTGCGGTGAATAGGGCGTGTTGAGTCCAGTTCTCTGAGCAAGGAGTAGGTCTAGTCTATTACATATTGGTTTTATGGAACGGTATCTGAGCTAATTTGAAACCCTTGTTTTATGTATCACCCCACCTCACCTTTCCCGTTAAGCAGCCATAGTGTGTTTTCTGCATGTGTGACTCTGTTCTGTTTTGTAATTCAGTTCAAGTGTAACGGTTTTTACATTCCCTCTATCAGTGATACCTTATGAGAAGTGTCCTTTTCTGTGTGACTTATTTCACTTAGAATCGTCGTACCTAAATCCACTCATCATGCTGCTACTAGCCTTATGACATTGATTTCATGGCTGAGTGATATTCCATTGTACATAAGGACCACAACTTCTTTATCCATTTTTCTCTTTCCTGCGATATTGAAGGTGGAATGAAGTGGAGGTCCTTGTCAACAGAGCAGCCCTAAACTTTGGGGTGCTTGTGTCTTGCTGATTTTTAATTTTCCCAATTTATAACCCCATGAGTGGAAGTGCCCTATGCTCTCTAAGCTTTGCTTTTTAGACGTTTCAGGACTCACCGTACACTTCTCCAGAGTGGCTGTTGACAATTTACATCCCGCCCATCAGTGTAGCAAGGCTCCCATTTCTCCATGGCCTGTCCTGCATTTCTGGTTTTGACACTTTTTTCAGCATGGCCCTTTTGACCGATGGGAAGCGAGACATCTTTGTAGCGCTGATTTGCCTTTCCAGGTTGCTTGGTTGGCCAAAAAGTGCGTATGCGTTTTTTCCTGAATATATTTAGGAAAAAACGCATACGCCCTTTTTGGCCAAGGGCATCATTGTCAACGTTTTGCCGCTTTTCATGTGCTTTAAAGGCGATTCGAATCTACCTCCTGAAATCTGTTTCCTGCAATTCTGCCTTGATTTCAAATCCTCTTCTTTGCCTTCCCTCAATATATTTGTGGATGAGAGTTATCATTTATAAGTCTGCAGGTTTGTGAATTGCAGTGCCCTGAACCTCCATTTTACAACTCGCTTTTTAGGGAGCTGGCCGCAAAAGCGCAGGATGGCTTCAGGCCCTGTTCTGGTTCCGGGGGGCAGGCTGAGCCTGTGGTTAATTCTTCTTCCTGATGGGAAAATAGAGTGACCTGTGCCTGTCCCAACACCAAGAGCTAGTCTTTCATTGGTTCCACGTCTTCCCGTTCATCCTCAGTACAAATTGCAACCTGTACGGAACAGGAGGTTAAAGGTGCTGATGCTCCAAGGAGGTAGATTGCTAGTAAAGTGGCTGGAATGGCGAACCCGGGCACAAGCAGATGAGAAATGAGGTGCGTTTTAGAAACCTTTCCCCATCACACGGTGTACCATCTTCTGGGTATCTCATGCATGTTTTCGATGTAGGAAGATGACCTTGAACCTGGAGATTTGGGACCCATGCGATGGGTACCACACAGTATTATTTAAAGGGTCTGCGTTTGCTCACCCAACCTCACCAAACCTCTCAGCCGCAACAGTGTCCACCCTTAGGTCTCATCCAGCTGTGGGTCTAGATATGGTCAATCCAGGTTGCATCACAGCCCCTGAACGCATTGTGTAAGAATTTCTCTCTCTTTCACTGTCTTTGTTTCATGGGTTTTTCAAAGTAATTTATTTTTATAATGGGGTTTAGCTGCTTTTCACTGCTGTGTTTATGCCGCTTTTTACCCACTTGACCCACTAACAGAGAGATATCAATACATAGGTTTTAAGATTATTACTAGTCAGATATATTCTTGTGCGGTGAATAGGGCGTGTTGAGTCCAGTTCTCTGAGCAAGGAGTAGGTCTAGTCTATTACATATTGGTTTTATGGAACGGTATCTGAGCTAATTTGAAACCCTTGTTTTATGTATCACCCCACCTCACCTTTCCCGTTAAGCAGCCATAGTGTGTTTTCTGCATGTGTGACTCTGTTCTGTTTTGTAATTCAGTTCAAGTGTAACGGTTTTTACATTCCCTCTATAAGTGATACCTTATGAGAAGTGTCCTTTTCTGTGTGACTTATTTCACTTAGAATCGTCGTACCTAAATCCACTCATCATGCTGCTACTAGCCTTATGACATTGATTTCATGGCTGAGTGATATTCCATTGTACATAAGGACCACAACTTCTTTATCCATTTTTCTCTTTCCTGCGATATTGAAGGTGGAATGAAGTGGAGGTCCTTGTCAACAGAGCAGCCCTATACTTTGGGGTGCTTGTGTCTTGCTGATTTTTAATTTTCCCAATTTATACCCCCATGAGTGGAAGTGCCCTATGCTCTCTAAGCTTTGCTTTTTAGACGTTTCAGGACTCACCGTACACTTCTCCAGAGTGGCTGTTGACAATTTACATCCCGCCCATCAGTGTAACAAGGCTCCCATTTCTCCATGGCCTGTCCTGCATTTCTGGTTTTGACACTTTTTTCAGCATGGCCCTTTTGACCGATGGGAAGCGAGACATCTTTGTAGCGCTGATTTGCCTTTCCAGGTTGCTTGGTTGGCCAAAAAGGGCGTATGCGTTTTTTCCTGAATATATTCAGGAAAAAACGCATACGCCCTTTTTGGCCAAGGGCATCATTGTCAACGTTTTGCCGGTTTTCATGTGCTTTAAAGGCGATTCGAATCTACCTCCTGAAATCTGTTTCCTGCAATTCTGCCTTGATTTCAAATCCTCTTCTTTGCCTTCCCTCAATATATTTGTGGATGAGAGTTATCATTTATAAGTCTGCAGGTTTGTGAATTGCAGTGCCCTGAACCTCCATTTTACAACTCGCTTTTTAGGGAGCTGGCAGCAAAAGCGCAGGATGGCTTCAGGCCCTGTTCTGGTTCCGGGGGGCAGGCTGAGCCTGTGGTTAATTCTTCTTCCTGATGGGAAAATAGAGTGACCTGTGCCTGTCCCAACACCAAGAGCTAGTCTCTCATTGGTTCCACGTCTTCCCGTTCATCCTCAGTACAAATTGCAACCTGTACGGAACAGGAGGTTAAAGGTGATGATGCTCCAAGGAGGGAGATTGCTAGTAAAGTGCCTGGAATGGCGAATCCGGGCACAAGCAGATGAGAAATGAGGTGCGTTTTAGAAACCTTTCGCCATCACACGGTGTACCATCTTCTGGGTATCTCATGCATGGTTTCGATGTAGGAAGATGACCTTGAACCTGGAGATTTGGGACCCATGCGATGGGTACCACACAGTATTACTTTAAAGGGTCTGCGTTTGCTCACCCAACCTCACCAAACCTCTCAGCCGCCACCGTGTCCACCCTTATGTCTCATCCAGCTGTGGGTCTAGATATGGTCAATCCAGGTTGCATCACAGCCCCTGAACGCATTGTGTAAGAATTTCTCTCTCTTTCACTGTCTTTGTTTCATGGGTTTTTCAAAGTAATTTATTTTTATAATGGGGTTTAGCTGCTTTTCACTGCTGTGTTTATGCCGCTTTTTACCCAATTGACACACTAACAGAGAGATATCAATACATAAGTTTTAAGATTATTACTAGTCAGATATATTCTTGTGCGGTGAATAGGGCGTGTTGAGTCCAGTTCTCTGAGCAAGGAGTAGGTCTTGTCTATTACATATTGGGTTTATGGAACGGTATCTGAGCTAATTTGAAACCCTTGTTTTATGTATCACCCCACCTCACCTTTCCCGTTAAGCAGCCATAGTGTGTTTTCTGCATGTGTGACTCTGTTCTGTTTTGTAATTCAGTTCAAGTGTAACGGTTTTTACATTCCCTCTATAAGTGATACCTTATGAGAAGTGTCCTTTTCTGTGTGACTTATTTCACTTAGAGTCGTCGTACCTAAATCCACTCATCATGCTGCTACTAGCCTTATGACATTGATTTCACGGCTGAGTGATATTCCATTGTACATAAGGACCACAACTTCTTTATCCATTTTTCTCTTTCCTGGGATATTGAAGGTGGAATGAAGTGGAGGTCCTTGTCAACAGAGCAGCCCTAAACTTTGGGGTGCTTGTGTCTTGCTGATTTTTCATTTTCCCAATTTATACCCCCATGAGTGGAAGTGCCCTATGCTCTCTAAGCTTTGCTTTTTAGACGTTTCAGGACTCATCGTACACTTCTCCAGAGTGGCTGTTGACAATTTACATCCCGCCCATCAGTGTAGCAAGGCTCCCATTTCTCCATGGCCTGTCCTGCATTTCTGGTTTTGACACTTTTTTCAGCATGGCCCTTTTGACCGATGGGAAGCGAGACATCTTTGTAGCGCTGATTTGCCTTTCCAGGTTGCTTGGTTGGCCAAAAAGGGCGTATGCGTTTTTTCCTGAATATATTCAGGAAAAAACGCATACGCCCTTTTTGGCCAAGGGCATCATTGTCAACGTTTTGCCGCTTTTCATGTGCTTTAAAGGCGATTCGAATCTACCTCCTGAAATCTGTTTCCTGCAATTCTGCCTTGATTTCAAATCCTCTTCTTTGCCTTCCCTCAATATATTTGTGGATGAGAGTTATCATTTATAACTCTGCAGGTTTGTGAATTGCAGTGCCCTGAACCTCCATTTTACAACTCGCTTTTTAGGGAGCTGGCAGCAAAAGTGCAGGATGGCTTCAGGCCCTGTTCTGGTTCCGGGGGGCAGGCTGAGCCTGTGGTTAATTCTTCTTCCTGATGGGAAAATAGAGTGACCTGTGCCTGTCCCAACACCAAGAGCTAGTCTTTCATTGGTTCCACGTCTTCCCGTTCATCCTCAGTACAAATTGCAACCTGTACGGAACAGGAGGTTAAAGGTGCTGATGCTCCAAGGAGGGAGATTGCTAGTAAAGTGGCTGGAATGGCGAACCCGGGCACAAGCAGATGAGAAATGAGGTGCGTTTTAGAAACCTTTCCCCAGCACACGGTGTACCATCTTCTGGGTATCTCATGCATGTTTTCGATGTAGGAAGATGCCCTTGAACCTGGAGATTTGGGACCCATGCGATGGGTACCACGCAGTATTACTTTAAAGGGTCTGCGTTTGCTCACCCAACCTCACCAAACCTCTCAGCCGCAACAGTGTCCACCCTTATGTCTCATCCAGCTGTGGGTCTAGATATGGTCAATCCAGGTTGCATCACAGCCCCTGAACGCATTGTGTAAGAATTTCTCTCTCTTTCACTGTCTTTGTTTCATGGGTTTTTCAAAGTAATTTATTTTTATAATGGGGTTTAGCTGCTTTTCACTGCTGTGTTTATGCCGCTTTTTACCCACTTGACCCACTAACAGAGAGATATCAATACATAGGTTTTAAGATTATTACTAGTCAGATATATTCTTGTGCGGTGAATAGGCCGTGTTGAGTCCAGTTCTCTGAGCAAGGAGTAGGTCTTGTCTATTACATATTGGGTTTATGGAACGGTATCTAAGCTAATTTGAATCCCTTGTTTTATGTATCACCCCACCTCACCTTTCCCGTTAAGCAGCCATAGTGTGTTTTCTGCATGTGTGACTCTGTTCTGTTTTGTAATTCAGTTCAAGTGTAACGGTTTTTACATTCCCTCTATAAGTGATACCTTATGAGAAGTGTCCTTTTCTGTGTGACTTATTTCACTTAGAGTCGTCGTACCTAAATCCACTCATCATGCTGCTACTAGCCTTATGACATTGATTTCACGGCTGAGTGATATTCCATTGTACATAAGGACCACAACTTCTTTATCCATTTTTCTCTTTCCTGCGATATTGAAGGTGGAATGAAGTGGAGGTCCTTGTCAACAGAGCAGCCCTAAACTTTGGGGTGCTTGTGTCTTGCTGATTTTTAATTTTCCCAATTTATAACCCCATGAGTGGAAGTGCCCTATGCTCTCTAAGCTTTGCTTTTTAGACGTTTCAGGACTCACCGTACACTTCTCCAGAGTGGCTGTTGACAATTTACATCCCGCCCATCAGTGTAGCAAGGCTCCCATTTCTCCATGGCCTGTCCTGCATTTCTGGTTTTGACACTTTTTTCAGCATGGCCCTTTTGACCGATGGGAAGCGAGACATCTTTGTAGCGCTGATTTGCCTTTCCAGGTTGCTTGGTTGGCCAAAAAGGGCGTATGCGTTTTTTCCTGAATATATTTAGGAAAAAACGCATACGCCCTTTTTGGCCAAGGGCATCATTGTCAACGTTTTGCCGCTTTTCATGTGCTTTAAAGGCGATTCGAATCTACCTCCTGAAATCTGTTTCCTGCAATTCTGCCTTGATTTCAAATCCTCTTCTTTGCCTTCCCTCAATATATTTGTGGATGAGAGTTATCATTTATAAGTCTGCAGGTTTGTGAATTGCAGTGCCCTGAACCTCCATTTTACAACTCGCTTTTTAGGGAGCTGGCCGCAAAAGCGCAGGATGGCTTCAGGCCCTGTTCTGGTTCCGGGGGGCAGGCTGAGCCTGTGGTTAATTCTTCTTCCTGATGGGAAAATAGAGTGACCTGTGCCTGTCCCAACACCAAGAGCTAGTCTTTCATTGGTTCCACGTCTTCCCGTTCATCCTCAGTACAAATTGCAACCTGTACGGAACAGGAGGTTAAAGGTGCTGATGCTCCAAGGAGGTAGATTGCTAGTAAAGTGGCTGGAATGGCGAACCCGGGCACAAGCAGATGAGAAATGAGGTGCGTTTTAGAAACCTTTCCCCATCACACGGTGTACCATCTTCTGGGTATCTCATGCATGTTTTCGATGTAGGAAGATGACCTTGAACCTGGAGATTTGGGACCCATGCGATGGGTACCACACAGTATTATTTAAAGGGTCTGCGTTTGCTCACCCAACCTCACCAAACCTCTCAGCCGCAACAGTGTCCACCCTTAGGTCTCATCCAGCTGTGGGTCTAGATATGGTCAATCCAGGTTGCATCACAGCCCCTGAACGCATTGTGTAAGAATTTCTCTCTCTTTCACTGTCTTTGTTTCATGGGTTTTTCAAAGTAATTTATTTTTATAATGGGGTTTAGCTGCTTTTCACTGCTGTGTTTATGCCGCTTTTTACCCACTTGACCCACTAACAGAGAGATATCAATACATAGGTTTTAAGATTATTACTAGTCAGATATATTCTTGTGCGGTGAATAGGGCGTGTTGAGTCCAGTTCTCTGAGCAAGGAGTAGGTCTAGTCTATTACATATTGGTTTTATGGAACGGTATCTGAGCTAATTTGAAACCCTTGTTTTATGTATCACCCCACCTCACCTTTCCCGTTAAGCAGCCATAGTGTGTTTTCTGCATGTGTGACTCTGTTCTGTTTTGTAATTCAGTTCAAGTGTAACGGTTTTTACATTCCCTCTATCAGTGATACCTTATGAGAAGTGTCCTTTTCTGTGTGACTTATTTCACTTAGAATCGTCGTACCTAAATCCACTCATCATGCTGCTACTAGCCTTATGACATTGATTTCATGGCTGAGTGATATTCCATTGTACATAAGGACCACAACTTCTTTATCCATTTTTCTCTTTCCTGCGATATTGAAGGTGGAATGAAGTGGAGGTCCTTGTCAACAGAGCAGCCCTAAACTTTGGGGTGCTTGTGTCTTGCTGATTTTTAATTTTCCCAATTTATAACCCCATGAGTGGAAGTGCCCTATGCTCTCTAAGCTTTGCTTTTTAGACGTTTCAGGACTCACCGTACACTTCTCCAGAGTGGCTGTTGACAATTTACATCCCGCCCATCAGTGTAACAAGGCTCCCATTTCTCCATGGCCTGTCCTGCATTTCTGGTTTTGACACTTTTTTCAGCATGGCCCTTTTGACCGATGGGAAGCGAGACATCTTTGTAGCGCTGATTTGCCTTTCCAGGTTGCTTGGTTGGCCAAAAAGGGCGTATGCGTTTTTTCCTGAATATATTCAGGAAAAAACGCATACGCCCTTTTTGGCCAAGGGCATCATTGTCAACGTTTTGCCGGTTTTCATGTGCTTTAAAGGCGATTCGAATCTACCTCCTGAAATCTGTTTCCTGCAATTCTGCCTTGATTTCAAATCCTCTTCTTTGCCTTCCCTCAATATATTTGTGGATGAGAGTTATCATTTATAAGTCTGCAGGTTTGTGAATTGCAGTGCCCTGAACCTCCATTTTACAACTCGCTTTTTAGGGAGCTGGCCGCAAAAGCGCAGGATGGCTTCAGGCCCTGTTCTGGTTCCGGGGGGCAGGCTGAGCCTGTGGTTAATTCTTCTTCCTGATGGGAAAATAGAGTGACCTGTGCCTGTCCCAACACCAAGAGCTAGTCTTTCATTGGTTCCACGTCTTCCCGTTCATCCTCAGTACAAATTGCAACCTGTACGGAACAGGAGGTTAAAGGTGCTGATGCTCCAAGGAGGGAGATTGCTAGTAAAGTGGCTGGAATGGCGAACCCGGGCACAAGCAGATGAGAAATGAGGTGCGTTTTAGAAACCTTTCCCCATCACACGGTGTACCATCTTCTGGGTATCTCATGCATGTTTTCGATGTAGGAAGATGCCCTTGAACCCGGAGATTTGGGACCCATGCGATGGGTACCACGCAGTATTACTTTAAAGGGTCTGCGTTTGCTCACCCAACCTCACCAAACCTCTCAGCCGCAACAGTGTCCACCCTTATGTCTCATCCAGCTGTGGGTCTAGATATGGTCAATCCAGGTTGCATCACAGCCCCTGAACGCATTGTGTAAGAATTTCTCTCTCTTTCACTGTCTTTGTTTCATGGGTTTTTCAAAGTAATTTATTTTTATAATGGGGTTTAGCTGCTTTTCACTGCTGTGTTTATGCCGCTTTTTACCCAATTGACACACTAACAGAGAGATATCAATACATAAGTTTTAAGATTATTACTAGTCAGATATATTCTTGTGCGGTGAATAGGGCGTGTTGAGTCCAGTTCTCTGAGCAAGGAGTAGGTCTTGTCTATTACATATTGGGTTTATGGAACGGTATCTGAGCTAATTTGAAACCCTTGTTTTATGTATCACCCCACCTCACCTTTCCCGTTAAGCAGCCATAGTGTGTTTTCTGCATGTGTGACTCTGTTCTGTTTTGTAATTCAGTTCAAGTGTAACGGTTTTTACATTCCCTCTATAAGTGATACCTTATGAGAAGTGTCCTTTTCTGTGTGACTTATTTCACTTAGAGTCGTCGTACCTAAATCCACTCATCATGCTGCTACTAGCCTTATGACATTGATTTCACGGCTGAGTGATATTCCATTGTACATAAGGACCACAACTTCTTTATCCATTTTTCTCTTTCCTGGGATATTGAAGGTGGAATGAAGTGGAGGTCCTTGTCAACAGAGCAGCCCTAAACTTTGGGGTGCTTGTGTCTTGCTGATTTTTCATTTTCCCAATTTATACCCCCATGAGTGGAAGTGCCCTATGCTCTCTAAGCTTTGCTTTTTAGACGTTTCAGGACTCATCGTACACTTCTCCAGAGTGGCTGTTGACAATTTACATCCCGCCCATCAGTGTAGCAAGGCTCCCATTTCTCCATGGCCTGTCCTGCATTTCTGGTTTTGACACTTTTTTCAGCATGGCCCTTTTGACCGATGGGAAGCGAGACATCTTTGTAGCGCTGATTTGCCTTTCCAGGTTGCTTGGTTGGCCAAAAAGGGCGTATGCGTTTTTTCCTGAATATATTCAGGAAAAAACGCATACGCCCTTTTTGGCCAAGGGCATCATTGTCAACGTTTTGCCGCTTTTCATGTGCTTTAAAGGCGATTCGAATCTACCTCCTGAAATCTGTTTCCTGCAATTCTGCCTTGATTTCAAATCCTCTTCTTTGCCTTCCCTCAATATATTTGTGGATGAGAGTTATCATTTATAACTCTGCAGGTTTGTGAATTGCAGTGCCCTGAACCTCCATTTTACAACTCGCTTTTTAGGGAGCTGGCCGCAAAAGCGCAGGATGGCTTCAGGCCCTGTTCTGGTTCCGGGGGGCAGGCTGAGCCTGTGGTTAATTCTTCTTCCTGATGGGAAAATAGAGTGACCTGTGCCTGTCCCAACACCAAGAGCTAGTCTCTCATTGGTTCCACGTCTTCCCGTTCATCCTCAGTACAAATTGCAACCTGTACGGAACAGGAGGTTAAAGGTGATGATGCTCCAAGGAGGGAGATTGCTAGTAAAGTGGCTGGAATGGCGAATCCGGGCACAAGCAGATGAGAAATGAGGTGCGTTTTAGAAACCTTTCGCCATCACACGGTGTACCATCTTCTGGGTATCTCATGCATGTTTTCGATGTAGGAAGATGACCTTGAACCTGGAGATTTGGGACCCATGCGATGGGTACCACGCAGTATTACTTTAAAGGGTCTGCGTTTGCTCACCCAACCTCACCAAACCTCTCAGCCGCAACAGTGTCCACCCTTATGTCTCATCCAGCTGTGGGTCTAGATATGGTCAATCCAGGTTGCATCACAGCCCCTGAACGCATTGTGTAAGAATTTCTCTCTCTTTCACTGTCTTTGTTTCATGGGTTTTTCAAAGTAATTTATTTTTGTAATGGGGTTTAGCTGCTTTTCACTGCTGTGTTTATGCCGCTTTTTACCCAATTGACACACTAACAGAGAGATATCAATACATAAGTTTTAAGATTATTACTAGTCAGATATATTCTTGTGTGGTGAATAGGGCGTGTTGAGTCCAGTTCTCTGAGCAAGGAGTAGGTCTTGTCTATTACATATTGGGTTTATGGAACGGTATCTGAGCTAATTTGAAACCCTTGTTTTATGTATCACCCCACCTCACCTTTCCCGTTAAGCAGCCATAGTGTGTTTTCTGCATGTGTGACTCTGTTCTGTTTTGTAATTCAGTTCAAGTGTAACGGTTTTTACATTCCCTCTATAAGTGATACCTTATGAGAAGTGTCCTTTTCTGTGTGACTTATTTCACTTAGAGTCGTCGTACCTAAATCCACTCATCATGCTGCTACTAGCCTTATGACATTGATTTCACGGCTGAGTGATATTCCATTGTACATAAGGACCACAACTTCTTTATCCATTTTTCTCTTTCCTGCGATATTGAAGGTGGAATGAAGTGGAGGTCCTTGTCAACAGAGCAGCCCTAAACTTTGGGGTGCTTGTGTCTTGCTGATTTTTAATTTTCCCAATTTATACCCCCATGAGTGGAAGTGCCCTATGCTCTCTAAGCTTTGCTTTTTAGACGTTTCAGGACTCATCGTACACTTCTCCAGAGTGGCTGTTGACAATTTACATCCCGCCCATCAGTGTAGCAAGGCTCCCATTTCTCCATGGCCTGTCCTGCATTTCTGGTTTTGACACTTTTTTCAGCATGGCCCTTTTGACCGATGGGAAGCGAGACATCTTTGTAGCGCTGATTTGCCTTTCCAGGTTGCTTGGTTGGCCAAAAAGGGCGTATGCGTTTTTTCCTGAATATATTCAGGAAAAAACGCATACGCCCTTTTTGGCCAAGGGCATCATTGTCAACGTTTTGCCGCTTTTCATGTGCTTTAAAGGCGATTCGAATCTACCTCCTGAAATCTGTTTCCTGCAATTCTGCCTTGATTTCAAATCCTCTTCTTTGCCTTCCCTCAATATATTTGTGGATGAGAGTTATCATTTATAACTCTGCAGGTTTGTGAATTGCAGTGCCCTGAACCTCCATTTTACAACTCGCTTTTTAGGGAGCTGGCCGCAAAAGCGCAGGATGGCTTCAGGCCCTGTTCTGGTTCCGGGGGGCAGGCTGAGCCTGTGGTTAATTCTTCTTCCTGATGGGAAAATAGAGTGACCTGTGCCTGTCCCAACACCAAGAGCTAGTCTCTCATTGGTTCCACGTCTTCCCGTTCATCCTCAGTACAAATTGCAACCTGTACGGAACAGGAGGTTAAAGGTGATGATGCTCCAAGGAGGGAGATTGCTAGTAAAGTGGCTGGAATGGCGAATCCGGGCACAAGCAGATGAGAAATGAGGTGCGTTTTAGAAACCTTTCGCCATCACACGGTGTACCATCTTCTGGGTATCTCATGCATGTTTTCGATGTAGGAAGATGACCTTGAACCTGGAGATTTGGGACCCATGCGATGGGTACCACGCAGTATTACTTTAAAGGGTCTGCGTTTGCTCACCCAACCTCACCAAACCTCTCAGCCGCAACAGTGTCCACCCTTATGTCTCATCCAGCTGTGGGTCTAGATATGGTCAATCCAGGTTGCATCACAGCCCCTGAACGCATTGTGTAAGAATTTCTCTCTCTTTCACTGTCTTTGTTTCATGGGTTTTTCAAAGTAATTTATTTTTGTAATGGGGTTTAGCTGCTTTTCACTGCTGTGTTTATGCCGCTTTTTACCCAATTGACACACTAACAGAGAGATATCAATACATAAGTTTTAAGATTATTACTAGTCAGATATATTCTTGTGTGGTGAATAGGGCGTGTTGAGTCCAGTTCTCTGAGCAAGGAGTAGGTCTTGTCTATTACATATTGGGTTTATGGAACGGTATCTGAGCTAATTTGAAACCCTTGTTTTATGTATCACCCCACCTCACCTTTCCCGTTAAGCAGCCATAGTGTGTTTTCTGCATGTGTGACTCTGTTCTGTTTTGTAATTCAGTTCAAGTGTAACGGTTTTTACATTCCCTCTATAAGTGATACCTTATGAGAAGTGTCCTTTTCTGTGTGACTTATTTCACTTAGAGTCGTCGTACCTAAATCCACTCATCATGCTGCTACTAGCCTTATGACATTGATTTCACGGCTGAGTGATATTCCATTGTACATAAGGACCACAACTTCTTTATCCATTTTTCTCTTTCCTGCGATATTGAAGGTGGAATGAAGTGGAGGTCCTTGTCAACAGAGCAGCCCTAAACTTTGGGGTGCTTGTGTCTTGCTGATTTTTAATTTTCCCAATTTATAACCCCATGAGTGGAAGTGCCCTATGCTCTCTAAGCTTTGCTTTTTAGACGTTTCAGGACTCACCGTACACTTCTCCAGAGTGGCTGTTGACAATTTACATCCCGCCCATCAGTGTAGCAAGGCTCCCATTTCTCCATGGCCTGTCCTGCATTTCTGGTTTTGACACTTTTTTCAGCATGGCCCTTTTGACCGATGGGAAGCGAGACATCTTTGTAGCGCTGATTTGCCTTTCCAGGTTGCTTGGTTGGCCAAAAAGTGCGTATGCGTTTTTTCCTGAATATATTTAGGAAAAAACGCATACGCCCTTTTTGGCCAAGGGCATCATTGTCAACGTTTTGCCGCTTTTCATGTGCTTTAAAGGCGATTCGAATCTACCTCCTGAAATCTGTTTCCTGCAATTCTGCCTTGATTTCAAATCCTCTTCTTTGCCTTCCCTCAATATATTTGTGGATGAGAGTTATCATTTATAAGTCTGCAGGTTTGTGAATTGCAGTGCCCTGAACCTCCATTTTACAACTCGCTTTTTAGGGAGCTGGCCGCAAAAGCGCAGGATGGCTTCAGGCCCTGTTCTGGTTCCGGGGGGCAGGCTGAGCCTGTGGTTAATTCTTCTTCCTGATGGGAAAATAGAGTGACCTGTGCCTGTCCCAACACCAAGAGCTAGTCTTTCATTGGTTCCACGTCTTCCCGTTCATCCTCAGTACAAATTGCAACCTGTACGGAACAGGAGGTTAAAGGTGCTGATGCTCCAAGGAGGTAGATTGCTAGTAAAGTGGCTGGAATGGCGAACCCGGGCACAAGCAGATGAGAAATGAGGTGCGTTTTAGAAACCTTTCCCCATCACACGGTGTACCATCTTCTGGGTATCTCATGCATGTTTTCGATGTAGGAAGATGACCTTGAACCTGGAGATTTGGGACCCATGCGATGGGTACCACACAGTATTATTTAAAGGGTCTGCGTTTGCTCACCCAACCTCACCAAACCTCTCAGCCGCAACAGTGTCCACCCTTAGGTCTCATCCAGCTGTGGGTCTAGATATGGTCAATCCAGGTTGCATCACAGCCCCTGAACGCATTGTGTAAGAATTTCTCTCTCTTTCACTGTCTTTGTTTCATGGGTTTTTCAAAGTAATTTATTTTTATAATGGGGTTTAGCTGCTTTTCACTGCTGTGTTTATGCCGCTTTTTACCCACTTGACCCACTAACAGAGAGATATCAATACATAGGTTTTAAGATTATTACTAGTCAGATATATTCTTGTGCGGTGAATAGGGCGTGTTGAGTCCAGTTCTCTGAGCAAGGAGTAGGTCTAGTCTATTACATATTGGTTTTATGGAACGGTATCTGAGCTAATTTGAAACCCTTGTTTTATGTATCACCCCACCTCACCTTTCCCGTTAAGCAGCCATAGTGTGTTTTCTGCATGTGTGACTCTGTTCTGTTTTGTAATTCAGTTCAAGTGTAACGGTTTTTACATTCCCTCTATCAGTGATACCTTATGAGAAGTGTCCTTTTCTGTGTGACTTATTTCACTTAGAATCGTCGTACCTAAATCCACTCATCATGCTGCTACTAGCCTTATGACATTGATTTCATGGCTGAGTGATATTCCATTGTACATAAGGACCACAACTTCTTTATCCATTTTTCTCTTTCCTGCGATATTGAAGGTGGAATGAAGTGGAGGTCCTTGTCAACAGAGCAGCCCTAAACTTTGGGGTGCTTGTGTCTTGCTGATTTTTAATTTTCCCAATTTATAACCCCATGAGTGGAAGTGCCCTATGCTCTCTAAGCTTTGCTTTTTAGACGTTTCAGGACTCACCGTACACTTCTCCAGAGTGGCTGTTGACAATTTACATCCCGCCCATCAGTGTAGCAAGGCTCCCATTTCTCCATGGCCTGTCCTGCATTTCTGGTTTTGACACTTTTTTCAGCATGGCCCTTTTGACCGATGGGAAGCGAGACATCTTTGTAGCGCTGATTTGCCTTTCCAGGTTGCTTGGTTGGCCAAAAAGTGCGTATGCGTTTTTTCCTGAATATATTTAGGAAAAAACGCATACGCCCTTTTTGGCCAAGGGCATCATTGTCAACGTTTTGCCGCTTTTCATGTGCTTTAAAGGCGATTCGAATCTACCTCCTGAAATCTGTTTCCTGCAATTCTGCCTTGATTTCAAATCCTCTTCTTTGCCTTCCCTCAATATATTTGTGGATGAGAGTTATCATTTATAAGTCTGCAGGTTTGTGAATTGCAGTGCCCTGAACCTCCATTTTACAACTCGCTTTTTAGGGAGCTGGCCGCAAAAGCGCAGGATGGCTTCAGGCCCTGTTCTGGTTCCGGGGGGCAGGCTGAGCCTGTGGTTAATTCTTCTTCCTGATGGGAAAATAGAGTGACCTGTGCCTGTCCCAACACCAAGAGCTAGTCTTTCATTGGTTCCACGTCTTCCCGTTCATCCTCAGTACAAATTGCAACCTGTACGGAACAGGAGGTTAAAGGTGCTGATGCTCCAAGGAGGTAGATTGCTAGTAAAGTGGCTGGAATGGCGAACCCGGGCACAAGCAGATGAGAAATGAGGTGCGTTTTAGAAACCTTTCCCCATCACACGGTGTACCATCTTCTGGGTATCTCATGCATGTTTTCGATGTAGGAAGATGACCTTGAACCTGGAGATTTGGGACCCATGCGATGGGTACCACACAGTATTATTTAAAGGGTCTGCGTTTGCTCACCCAACCTCACCAAACCTCTCAGCCGCAACAGTGTCCACCCTTAGGTCTCATCCAGCTGTGGGTCTAGATATGGTCAATCCAGGTTGCATCACAGCCCCTGAACGCATTGTGTAAGAATTTCTCTCTCTTTCACTGTCTTTGTTTCATGGGTTTTTCAAAGTAATTTATTTTTATAATGGGGTTTAGCTGCTTTTCACTGCTGTGTTTATGCCGCTTTTTACCCACTTGACCCACTAACAGAGAGATATCAATACATAGGTTTTAAGATTATTACTAGTCAGATATATTCTTGTGCGGTGAATAGGGCGTGTTGAGTCCAGTTCTCTGAGCAAGGAGTAGGTCTAGTCTATTACATATTGGTTTTATGGAACGGTATCTGAGCTAATTTGAAACCCTTGTTTTATGTATCACCCCACCTCACCTTTCCCGTTAAGCAGCCATAGTGTGTTTTCTGCATGTGTGACTCTGTTCTGTTTTGTAATTCAGTTCAAGTGTAACGGTTTTTACATTCCCTCTATCAGTGATACCTTATGAGAAGTGTCCTTTTCTGTGTGACTTATTTCACTTAGAATCGTCGTACCTAAATCCACTCATCATGCTGCTACTAGCCTTATGACATTGATTTCATGGCTGAGTGATATTCCATTGTACATAAGGACCACAACTTCTTTATCCATTTTTCTCTTTCCTGCGATATTGAAGGTGGAATGAAGTGGAGGTCCTTGTCAACAGAGCAGCCCTAAACTTTGGGGTGCTTGTGTCTTGCTGATTTTTAATTTTCCCAATTTATAACCCCATGAGTGGAAGTGCCCTATGCTCTCTAAGCTTTGCTTTTTAGACGTTTCAGGACTCACCGTACACTTCTCCAGAGTGGCTGTTGACAATTTACATCCCGCCCATCAGTGTAACAAGGCTCCCATTTCTCCATGGCCTGTCCTGCATTTCTGGTTTTGACACTTTTTTCAGCATGGCCCTTTTGACCGATGGGAAGCGAGACATCTTTGTAGCGCTGATTTGCCTTTCCAGGTTGCTTGGTTGGCCAAAAAGGGCGTATGCGTTTTTTCCTGAATATATTCAGGAAAAAACGCATACGCCCTTTTTGGCCAAGGGCATCATTGTCAACGTTTTGCCGGTTTTCATGTGCTTTAAAGGCGATTCGAATCTACCTCCTGAAATCTGTTTCCTGCAATTCTGCCTTGATTTCAAATCCTCTTCTTTGCCTTCCCTCAATATATTTGTGGATGAGAGTTATCATTTATAAGTCTGCAGGTTTGTGAATTGCAGTGCCCTGAACCTCCATTTTACAACTCGCTTTTTAGGGAGCTGGCCGCAAAAGCGCAGGATGGCTTCAGGCCCTGTTCTGGTTCCGGGGGGCAGGCTGAGCCTGTGGTTAATTCTTCTTCCTGATGGGAAAATAGAGTGACCTGTGCCTGTCCCAACACCAAGAGCTAGTCTTTCATTGGTTCCACGTCTTCCCGTTCATCCTCAGTACAAATTGCAACCTGTACGGAACAGGAGGTTAAAGGTGCTGATGCTCCAAGGAGGGAGATTGCTAGTAAAGTGGCTGGAATGGCGAACCCGGGCACAAGCAGATGAGAAATGAGGTGCGTTTTAGAAACCTTTCCCCATCACACGGTGTACCATCTTCTGGGTATCTCATGCATGTTTTCGATGTAGGAAGATGCCCTTGAACCCGGAGATTTGGGACCCATGCGATGGGTACCACGCAGTATTACTTTAAAGGGTCTGCGTTTGCTCACCCAACCTCACCAAACCTCTCAGCCGCAACAGTGTCCACCCTTATGTCTCATCCAGCTGTGGGTCTAGATATGGTCAATCCAGGTTGCATCACAGCCCCTGAACGCATTGTGTAAGAATTTCTCTCTCTTTCACTGTCTTTGTTTCATGGGTTTTTCAAAGTAATTTATTTTTATAATGGGGTTTAGCTGCTTTTCACTGCTGTGTTTATGCCGCTTTTTACCCAATTGACACACTAACAGAGAGATATCAATACATAAGTTTTAAGATTATTACTAGTCAGATATATTCTTGTGCGGTGAATAGGGCGTGTTGAGTCCAGTTCTCTGAGCAAGGAGTAGGTCTTGTCTATTACATATTGGGTTTATGGAACGGTATCTGAGCTAATTTGAAACCCTTGTTTTATGTATCACCCCACCTCACCTTTCCCGTTAAGCAGCCATAGTGTGTTTTCTGCATGTGTGACTCTGTTCTGTTTTGTAATTCAGTTCAAGTGTAACGGTTTTTACATTCCCTCTATAAGTGATACCTTATGAGAAGTGTCCTTTTCTGTGTGACTTATTTCACTTAGAGTCGTCGTACCTAAATCCACTCATCATGCTGCTACTAGCCTTATGACATTGATTTCACGGCTGAGTGATATTCCATTGTACATAAGGACCACAACTTCTTTATCCATTTTTCTCTTTCCTGGGATATTGAAGGTGGAATGAAGTGGAGGTCCTTGTCAACAGAGCAGCCCTAAACTTTGGGGTGCTTGTGTCTTGCTGATTTTTCATTTTCCCAATTTATACCCCCATGAGTGGAAGTGCCCTATGCTCTCTAAGCTTTGCTTTTTAGACGTTTCAGGACTCATCGTACACTTCTCCAGAGTGGCTGTTGACAATTTACATCCCGCCCATCAGTGTAGCAAGGCTCCCATTTCTCCATGGCCTGTCCTGCATTTCTGGTTTTGACACTTTTTTCAGCATGGCCCTTTTGACCGATGGGAAGCGAGACATCTTTGTAGCGCTGATTTGCCTTTCCAGGTTGCTTGGTTGGCCAAAAAGGGCGTATGCGTTTTTTCCTGAATATATTCAGGAAAAAACGCATACGCCCTTTTTGGCCAAGGGCATCATTGTCAACGTTTTGCCGCTTTTCATGTGCTTTAAAGGCGATTCGAATCTACCTCCTGAAATCTGTTTCCTGCAATTCTGCCTTGATTTCAAATCCTCTTCTTTGCCTTCCCTCAATATATTTGTGGATGAGAGTTATCATTTATAACTCTGCAGGTTTGTGAATTGCAGTGCCCTGAACCTCCATTTTACAACTCGCTTTTTAGGGAGCTGGCAGCAAAAGTGCAGGATGGCTTCAGGCCCTGTTCTGGTTCCGGGGGGCAGGCTGAGCCTGTGGTTAATTCTTCTTCCTGATGGGAAAATAGAGTGACCTGTGCCTGTCCCAACACCAAGAGCTAGTCTTTCATTGGTTCCACGTCTTCCCGTTCATCCTCAGTACAAATTGCAACCTGTACGGAACAGGAGGTTAAAGGTGCTGATGCTCCAAGGAGGGAGATTGCTAGTAAAGTGGCTGGAATGGCGAACCCGGGCACAAGCAGATGAGAAATGAGGTGCGTTTTAGAAACCTTTCCCCAGCACACGGTGTACCATCTTCTGGGTATCTCATGCATGTTTTCGATGTAGGAAGATGCCCTTGAACCTGGAGATTTGGGACCCATGCGATGGGTACCACGCAGTATTACTTTAAAGGGTCTGCGTTTGCTCACCCAACCTCACCAAACCTCTCAGCCGCAACAGTGTCCACCCTTATGTCTCATCCAGCTGTGGGTCTAGATATGGTCAATCCAGGTTGCATCACAGCCCCTGAACGCATTGTGTAAGAATTTCTCTCTCTTTCACTGTCTTTGTTTCATGGGTTTTTCAAAGTAATTTATTTTTATAATGGGGTTTAGCTGCTTTTCACTGCTGTGTTTATGCCGCTTTTTACCCACTTGACCCACTAACAGAGAGATATCAATACATAGGTTTTAAGATTATTACTAGTCAGATATATTCTTGTGCGGTGAATAGGCCGTGTTGAGTCCAGTTCTCTGAGCAAGGAGTAGGTCTTGTCTATTACATATTGGGTTTATGGAACGGTATCTGAGCTAATTTGAATCCCTTGTTTTATGTATCACCCCACCTCACCTTTCCCGTTAAGCAGCCATAGTGTGTTTTCTGCATGTGTGACTCTGTTCTGTTTTGTAATTCAGTTCAAGTGTAACGGTTTTTACATTCCCTCTATAAGTGATACCTTATGAGAAGTGTCCTTTTCTGTGTGACTTATTTCACTTAGAGTCGTCGTACCTAAATCCACTCATCATGCTGCTACTAGCCTTATGACATTGATTTCACGGCTGAGTGATATTCCATTGTACATAAGGACCACAACTTCTTTATCCATTTTTCTCTTTCCTGCGATATTGAAGGTGGAATGAAGTGGAGGTCCTTGTCAACAGAGCAGCCCTAAACTTTGGGGTGCTTGTGTCTTGCTGATTTTTAATTTTCCCAATTTATAACCCCATGAGTGGAAGTGCCCTATGCTCTCTAAGCTTTGCTTTTTAGACGTTTCAGGACTCACCGTACACTTCTCCAGAGTGGCTGTTGACAATTTACATCCCGCCCATCAGTGTAGCAAGGCTCCCATTTCTCCATGGCCTGTCCTGCATTTCTGGTTTTGACACTTTTTTCAGCATGGCCCTTTTGACCGATGGGAAGCGAGACATCTTTGTAGCGCTGATTTGCCTTTCCAGGTTGCTTGGTTGGCCAAAAAGTGCGTATGCGTTTTTTCCTGAATATATTTAGGAAAAAACGCATACGCCCTTTTTGGCCAAGGGCATCATTGTCAACGTTTTGCCGCTTTTCATGTGCTTTAAAGGCGATTCGAATCTACCTCCTGAAATCTGTTTCCTGCAATTCTGCCTTGATTTCAAATCCTCTTCTTTGCCTTCCCTCAATATATTTGTGGATGAGAGTTATCATTTATAAGTCTGCAGGTTTGTGAATTGCAGTGCCCTGAACCTCCATTTTACAACTCGCTTTTTAGGGAGCTGGCCGCAAAAGCGCAGGATGGCTTCAGGCCCTGTTCTGGTTCCGGGGGGCAGGCTGAGCCTGTGGTTAATTCTTCTTCCTGATGGGAAAATAGAGTGACCTGTGCCTGTCCCAACACCAAGAGCTAGTCTTTCATTGGTTCCACGTCTTCCCGTTCATCCTCAGTACAAATTGCAACCTGTACGGAACAGGAGGTTAAAGGTGCTGATGCTCCAAGGAGGGAGATTGCTAGTAAAGTGGCTGGAATGGCGAACCCGGGCACAAGCAGATGAGAAATGAGGTGCGTTTTAGAAACCTTTCCCCATCACACGGTGTACCATCTTCTGGGTATCTCATGCATGTTTTCGATGTAGGAAGATGACCTTGAACCTGGAGATTTGGGACCCATGCGATGGGTACCACACAGTATTATTTAAAGGGTCTGCGTTTGCTCACCCAACCTCACCAAACCTCTCAGCCGCAACAGTGTCCACCCTTAGGTCTCATCCAGCTGTGGGTCTAGATATGGTCAATCCAGGTTGCATCACAGCCCCTGAACGCATTGTGTAAGAATTTCTCTCTCTTTCACTGTCTTTGTTTCATGGGTTTTTCAAAGTAATTTATTTTTATAATGGGGTTTAGCTGCTTTTCACTGCTGTGTTTATGCCGCTTTTTACCCACTTGACCCACTAACAGAGAGATATCAATACATAGGTTTTAAGATTATTACTAGTCAGATATATTCTTGTGCGGTGAATAGGGCGTGTTGAGTCCAGTTCTCTGAGCAAGGAGTAGGTCTAGTCTATTACATATTGGTTTTATGGAACGGTATCTGAGCTAATTTGAAACCCTTGTTTTATGTATCACCCCACCTCACCTTTCCCGTTAAGCAGCCATAGTGTGTTTTCTGCATGTGTGACTCTGTTCTGTTTTGTAATTCAGTTCAAGTGTAACGGTTTTTACATTCCCTCTATCAGTGATACCTTATGAGAAGTGTCCTTTTCTGTGTGACTTATTTCACTTAGAATCGTCGTACCTAAATCCACTCATCATGCTGCTACTAGCCTTATGACATTGATTTCATGGCTGAGTGATATTCCATTGTACATAAGGACCACAACTTCTTTATCCATTTTTCTCTTTCCTGCGATATTGAAGGTGGAATGAAGTGGAGGTCCTTGTCAACAGAGCAGCCCTAAACTTTGGGGTGCTTGTGTCTTGCTGATTTTTAATTTTCCCAATTTATAACCCCATGAGTGGAAGTGCCCTATGCTCTCTAAGCTTTGCTTTTTAGACGTTTCAGGACTCACCGTACACTTCTCCAGAGTGGCTGTTGACAATTTACATCCCGCCCATCAGTGTAACAAGGCTCCCATTTCTCCATGGCCTGTCCTGCATTTCTGGTTTTGACACTTTTTTCAGCATGGCCCTTTTGACCGATGGGAAGCGAGACATCTTTGTAGCGCTGATTTGCCTTTCCAGGTTGCTTGGTTGGCCAAAAAGGGCGTATGCGTTTTTTCCTGAATATATTCAGGAAAAAACGCATACGCCCTTTTTGGCCAAGGGCATCATTGTCAACGTTTTGCCGGTTTTCATGTGCTTTAAAGGCGATTCGAATCTACCTCCTGAAATCTGTTTCCTGCAATTCTGCCTTGATTTCAAATCCTCTTCTTTGCCTTCCCTCAATATATTTGTGGATGAGAGTTATCATTTATAAGTCTGCAGGTTTGTGAATTGCAGTGCCCTGAACCTCCATTTTACAACTCGCTTTTTAGGGAGCTGGCCGCAAAAGCGCAGGATGGCTTCAGGCCCTGTTCTGGTTCCGGGGGGCAGGCTGAGCCTGTGGTTAATTCTTCTTCCTGATGGGAAAATAGAGTGACCTGTGCCTGTCCCAACACCAAGAGCTAGTCTTTCATTGGTTCCACGTCTTCCCGTTCATCCTCAGTACAAATTGCAACCTGTACGGAACAGGAGGTTAAAGGTGCTGATGCTCCAAGGAGGGAGATTGCTAGTAAAGTGGCTGGAATGGCGAACCCGGGCACAAGCAGATGAGAAATGAGGTGCGTTTTAGAAACCTTTCCCCATCACACGGTGTACCATCTTCTGGGTATCTCATGCATGTTTTCGATGTAGGAAGATGCCCTTGAACCCGGAGATTTGGGACCCATGCGATGGGTACCACGCAGTATTACTTTAAAGGGTCTGCGTTTGCTCACCCAACCTCACCAAACCTCTCAGCCGCAACAGTGTCCACCCTTATGTCTCATCCAGCTGTGGGTCTAGATATGGTCAATCCAGGTTGCATCACAGCCCCTGAACGCATTGTGTAAGAATTTCTCTCTCTTTCACTGTCTTTGTTTCATGGGTTTTTCAAAGTAATTTATTTTTATAATGGGGTTTAGCTGCTTTTCACTGCTGTGTTTATGCCGCTTTTTACCCAATTGACACACTAACAGAGAGATATCAATACATAAGTTTTAAGATTATTACTAGTCAGATATATTCTTGTGCGGTGAATAGGGCGTGTTGAGTCCAGTTCTCTGAGCAAGGAGTAGGTCTTGTCTATTACATATTGGGTTTATGGAACGGTATCTGAGCTAATTTGAAACCCTTGTTTTATGTATCACCCCACCTCACCTTTCCCGTTAAGCAGCCATAGTGTGTTTTCTGCATGTGTGACTCTGTTCTGTTTTGTAATTCAGTTCAAGTGTAACGGTTTTTACATTCCCTCTATAAGTGATACCTTATGAGAAGTGTCCTTTTCTGTGTGACTTATTTCACTTAGAGTCGTCGTACCTAAATCCACTCATCATGCTGCTACTAGCCTTATGACATTGATTTCACGGCTGAGTGATATTCCATTGTACATAAGGACCACAACTTCTTTATCCATTTTTCTCTTTCCTGGGATATTGAAGGTGGAATGAAGTGGAGGTCCTTGTCAACAGAGCAGCCCTAAACTTTGGGGTGCTTGTGTCTTGCTGATTTTTCATTTTCCCAATTTATACCCCCATGAGTGGAAGTGCCCTATGCTCTCTAAGCTTTGCTTTTTAGACGTTTCAGGACTCATCGTACACTTCTCCAGAGTGGCTGTTGACAATTTACATCCCGCCCATCAGTGTAGCAAGGCTCCCATTTCTCCATGGCCTGTCCTGCATTTCTGGTTTTGACACTTTTTTCAGCATGGCCCTTTTGACCGATGGGAAGCGAGACATCTTTGTAGCGCTGATTTGCCTTTCCAGGTTGCTTGGTTGGCCAAAAAGGGCGTATGCGTTTTTTCCTGAATATATTCAGGAAAAAACGCATACGCCCTTTTTGGCCAAGGGCATCATTGTCAACGTTTTGCCGCTTTTCATGTGCTTTAAAGGCGATTCGAATCTACCTCCTGAAATCTGTTTCCTGCAATTCTGCCTTGATTTCAAATCCTCTTCTTTGCCTTCCCTCAATATATTTGTGGATGAGAGTTATCATTTATAACTCTGCAGGTTTGTGAATTGCAGTGCCCTGAACCTCCATTTTACAACTCGCTTTTTAGGGAGCTGGCAGCAAAAGTGCAGGATGGCTTCAGGCCCTGTTCTGGTTCCGGGGGGCAGGCTGAGCCTGTGGTTAATTCTTCTTCCTGATGGGAAAATAGAGTGACCTGTGCCTGTCCCAACACCAAGAGCTAGTCTTTCATTGGTTCCACGTCTTCCCGTTCATCCTCAGTACAAATTGCAACCTGTACGGAACAGGAGGTTAAAGGTGCTGATGCTCCAAGGAGGGAGATTGCTAGTAAAGTGGCTGGAATGGCGAACCCGGGCACAAGCAGATGAGAAATGAGGTGCGTTTTAGAAACCTTTCCCCAGCACACGGTGTACCATCTTATGGGTATCTCATGCATGTTTTCGATGTAGGAAGATGCCCTTGAACCTGGAGATTTGGGACCCATGCGATGGGTACCACGCAGTATTACTTTAAAGGGTCTGCGTTTGCTCACCCAACCTCACCAAACCTCTCAGCCTCAAGAGTGTCCACCCTTATGTCTCATCCAGCTGTGGGTCTAGATATGGTCAATCCAGGTTGGATCACAGCCCCTGAACGCATTGTGTAAGAATTTCGCTCTCTTTCACTGTCTTTGTTTCATGGGTTTTTCAAAGTAATTTATTTTTATAATGGGGTTTAGCTGCTTTTCACTGCTGTGTTTATGCCGCTTTTTACCCACTTGACCCACTAACAGAGAGATATCAATACATAGGTTTTAAGATTATTACTAGTCAGATATATTCTTGTGCGGTGAATAGGCCGTGTTGAGTCCAGTTCTCTGAGCAAGGAGTAGGTCTTGTCTATTACATATTGGGTTTATGGAACGGTATCTGAGCTAATTTGAATCCCTTGTTTTATGTATCACCCCACCTCACCTTTCCCGTTAAGCAGCCATAGTGTGTTTTCTGCATGTGTGACTCTGTTCTGTTTTGTAATTCAGTTCAAGTGTAACGGTTTTTACATTCCCTCTATAAGTGATACCTTATGAGAAGTGTCCTTTTCTGTGTGACTTATTTCACTTAGAGTCGTCGTACCTAAATCCACTCATCATGCTGCTACTAGCCTTATGACATTGATTTCACGGCTGAGTGATATTCCATTGTACATAAGGACCACAACTTCTTTATCCATTTTTCTCTTTCCTGCGATATTGAAGGTGGAATGAAGTGGAGGTCCTTGTCAACAGAGCAGCCCTAAACTTTGGGGTGCTTGTGTCTTGCTGATTTTTAATTTTCCCAATTTATAACCCCATGAGTGGAAGTGCCCTATGCTCTCTAAGCTTTGCTTTTTAGACGTTTCAGGACTCACCGTACACTTCTCCAGAGTGGCTGTTGACAATTTACATCCCGCCCATCAGTGTAGCAAGGCTCCCATTTCTCCATGGCCTGTCCTGCATTTCTGGTTTTGACACTTTTTTCAGCATGGCCCTTTTGACCGATGGGAAGCGAGACATCTTTGTAGCGCTGATTTGCCTTTCCAGGTTGCTTGGTTGGCCAAAAAGTGCGTATGCGTTTTTTCCTGAATATATTTAGGAAAAAACGCATACGCCCTTTTTGGCCAAGGGCATCATTGTCAACGTTTTGCCGCTTTTCATGTGCTTTAAAGGCGATTCGAATCTACCTCCTGAAATCTGTTTCCTGCAATTCTGCCTTGATTTCAAATCCTCTTCTTTGCCTTCCCTCAATATATTTGTGGATGAGAGTTATCATTTATAAGTCTGCAGGTTTGTGAATTGCAGTGCCCTGAACCTCCATTTTACAACTCGCTTTTTAGGGAGCTGGCCGCAAAAGCGCAGGATGGCTTCAGGCCCTGTTCTGGTTCCGGGGGGCAGGCTGAGCCTGTGGTTAATTCTTCTTCCTGATGGGAAAATAGAGTGACCTGTGCCTGTCCCAACACCAAGAGCTAGTCTTTCATTGGTTCCACGTCTTCCCGTTCATCCTCAGTACAAATTGCAACCTGTACGGAACAGGAGGTTAAAGGTGCTGATGCTCCAAGGAGGTAGATTGCTAGTAAAGTGGCTGGAATGGCGAACCCGGGCACAAGCAGATGAGAAATGAGGTGCGTTTTAGAAACCTTTCCCCATCACACGGTGTACCATCTTCTGGGTATCTCATGCATGTTTTCGATGTAGGAAGATGACCTTGAACCTGGAGATTTGGGACCCATGCGATGGGTACCACACAGTATTATTTAAAGGGTCTGCGTTTGCTCACCCAACCTCACCAAACCTCTCAGCCGCAACAGTGTCCACCCTTAGGTCTCATCCAGCTGTGGGTCTAGATATGGTCAATCCAGGTTGCATCACAGCCCCTGAACGCATTGTGTAAGAATTTCTCTCTCTTTCACTGTCTTTGTTTCATGGGTTTTTCAAAGTAATTTATTTTTATAATGGGGTTTAGCTGCTTTTCACTGCTGTGTTTATGCCGCTTTTTACCCACTTGACCCACTAACAGAGAGATATCAATACATAGGTTTTAAGATTATTACTAGTCAGATATATTCTTGTGCGGTGAATAGGGCGTGTTGAGTCCAGTTCTCTGAGCAAGGAGTAGGTCTTGTCTATTACATATTGGGTTTATGGAACGGTATCTGAGCTAATTTGAAACCCTTGTTTTATGTATCACCCCACCTCACCTTTCCCGTTAAGCAGCCATAGTGTGTTTTCTGCATGTGTGACTCTGTTCTGTTTTGTAATTCAGTTCAAGTGTAACGGTTTTTACATTCCCTCTATCAGTGATACCTTATGAGAAGTGTCCTTTTCTGTGTGACTTATTTCACTTAGAATCGTCGTACCTAAATCCACTCATCATGCTGCTACTAGCCTTATGACATTGATTTCATGGCTGAGTGATATTCCATTGTACATAAGGACCACAACTTCTTTATCCATTTTTCTCTTTCCTGCGATATTGAAGGTGGAATGAAGTGGAGGTCCTTGTCAACAGAGCAGCCCTAAACTTTGGGGTGCTTGTGTCTTGCTGATTTTTAATTTTCCCAATTTATAACCCCATGAGTGGAAGTGCCCTATGCTCTCTAAGCTTTGCTTTTTAGACGTTTCAGGACTCACCGTACACTTCTCCAGAGTGGCTGTTGACAATTTACATCCCGCCCATCAGTGTAACAAGGCTCCCATTTCTCCATGGCCTGTCCTGCATTTCTGGTTTTGACACTTTTTTCAGCATGGCCCTTTTGACCGATGGGAAGCGAGACATCTTTGTAGCGCTGATTTGCCTTTCCAGGTTGCTTGGTTGGCCAAAAAGGGCGTATGCGTTTTTTCCTGAATATATTCAGGAAAAAACGCATACGCCCTTTTTGGCCAAGGGCATCATTGTCAACGTTTTGCCGGTTTTCATGTGCTTTAAAGGCGATTCGAATCTACCTCCTGAAATCTGTTTCCTGCAATTCTGCCTTGATTTCAAATCCTCTTCTTTGCCTTCCCTCAATATATTTGTGGATGAGAGTTATCATTTATAAGTCTGCAGGTTTGTGAATTGCAGTGCCCTGAACCTCCATTTTACAACTCGCTTTTTAGGGAGCTGGCCGCAAAAGCGCAGGATGGCTTCAGGCCCTGTTCTGGTTCCGGGGGGCAGGCTGAGCCTGTGGTTAATTCTTCTTCCTGATGGGAAAATAGAGTGACCTGTGCCTGTCCCAACACCAAGAGCTAGTCTTTCATTGGTTCCACGTCTTCCCGTTCATCCTCAGTACAAATTGCAACCTGTACGGAACAGGAGGTTAAAGGTGCTGATGCTCCAAGGAGGGAGATTGCTAGTAAAGTGGCTGGAATGGCGAACCCGGGCACAAGCAGATGAGAAATGAGGTGCGTTTTAGAAACCTTTCCCCATCACACGGTGTACCATCTTCTGGGTATCTCATGCATGTTTTCGATGTAGGAAGATGCCCTTGAACCCGGAGATTTGGGACCCATGCGATGGGTACCACGCAGTATTACTTTAAAGGGTCTGCGTTTGCTCACCCAACCTCACCAAACCTCTCAGCCGCAACAGTGTCCACCCTTATGTCTCATCCAGCTGTGGGTCTAGATATGGTCAATCCAGGTTGCATCACAGCCCCTGAACGCATTGTGTAAGAATTTCTCTCTCTTTCACTGTCTTTGTTTCATGGGTTTTTCAAAGTAATTTATTTTTATAATGGGGTTTAGCTGCTTTTCACTGCTGTGTTTATGCCGCTTTTTACCCAATTGACACACTAACAGAGAGATATCAATACATAAGTTTTAAGATTATTACTAGTCAGATATATTCTTGTGCGGTGAATAGGGCGTGTTGAGTCCAGTTCTCTGAGCAAGGAGTAGGTCTTGTCTATTACATATTGGGTTTATGGAACGGTATCTGAGCTAATTTGAAACCCTTGTTTTATGTATCACCCCACCTCACCTTTCCCGTTAAGCAGCCATAGTGTGTTTTCTGCATGTGTGACTCTGTTCTGTTTTGTAATTCAGTTCAAGTGTAACGGTTTTTACATTCCCTCTATAAGTGATACCTTATGAGAAGTGTCCTTTTCTGTGTGACTTATTTCACTTAGAGTCGTCGTACCTAAATCCACTCATCATGCTGCTACTAGCCTTATGACATTGATTTCACGGCTGAGTGATATTCCATTGTACATAAGGACCACAACTTCTTTATCCATTTTTCTCTTTCCTGGGATATTGAAGGTGGAATGAAGTGGAGGTCCTTGTCAACAGAGCAGCCCTAAACTTTGGGGTGCTTGTGTCTTGCTGATTTTTCATTTTCCCAATTTATACCCCCATGAGTGGAAGTGCCCTATGCTCTCTAAGCTTTGCTTTTTAGACGTTTCAGGACTCATCGTACACTTCTCCAGAGTGGCTGTTGACAATTTACATCCCGCCCATCAGTGTAGCAAGGCTCCCATTTCTCCATGGCCTGTCCTGCATTTCTGGTTTTGACACTTTTTTCAGCATGGCCCTTTTGACCGATGGGAAGCGAGACATCTTTGTAGCGCTGATTTGCCTTTCCAGGTTGCTTGGTTGGCCAAAAAGGGCGTATGCGTTTTTTCCTGAATATATTCAGGAAAAAACGCATACGCCCTTTTTGGCCAAGGGCATCATTGTCAACGTTTTGCCGCTTTTCATGTGCTTTAAAGGCGATTCGAATCTACCTCCTGAAATCTGTTTCCTGCAATTCTGCCTTGATTTCAAATCCTCTTCTTTGCCTTCCCTCAATATATTTGTGGATGAGAGTTATCATTTATAACTCTGCAGGTTTGTGAATTGCAGTGCCCTGAACCTCCATTTTACAACTCGCTTTTTAGGGAGCTGGCAGCAAAAGTGCAGGATGGCTTCAGGCCCTGTTCTGGTTCCGGGGGGCAGGCTGAGCCTGTGGTTAATTCTTCTTCCTGATGGGAAAATAGAGTGACCTGTGCCTGTCCCAACACCAAGAGCTAGTCTTTCATTGGTTCCACGTCTTCCCGTTCATCCTCAGTACAAATTGCAACCTGTACGGAACAGGAGGTTAAAGGTGCTGATGCTCCAAGGAGGGAGATTGCTAGTAAAGTGGCTGGAATGGCGAACCCGGGCACAAGCAGATGAGAAATGAGGTGCGTTTTAGAAACCTTTCCCCAGCACACGGTGTACCATCTTCTGGGTATCTCATGCATGTTTTCGATGTAGGAAGATGCCCTTGAACCTGGAGATTTGGGACCCATGCGATGGGTACCACGCAGTATTACTTTAAAGGGTCTGCGTTTGCTCACCCAACCTCACCAAACCTCTCAGCCTCAAGAGTGTCCACCCTTATGTCTCATCCAGCTGTGGGTCTAGATATGGTCAATCCAGGTTGGATCACAGCCCCTGAACGCATTGTGTAAGAATTTCGCTCTCTTTCACTGTCTTTGTTTCATGGGTTTGATAAAGTAATTTATTCTTATAATGGGGTTTAGCTGCTTTTCACTGCTGTGTTTTTGCCGCTTTACACCCACTTGACACACTAACAGAGAGATATGAATACATAGGTTTTAAGATTATTACTAGTCAGATATATTCTTGTGCGGTGAATAGGGCGTGTTGAGTCCAGTTCTCTGAGCAAGGAGTAGGTCTTGTCTATTACATATTGGGTTTATGGAACGGTATCTGAGCTAATTTGAAACCCTTGTTTTATGTATCACCCCACCTCACCTTTCCCGTTAAGCAGCCATAGTGTGTTTTCTGCATGTGTGACTCTGTTCTGTTTTGTAATTCAGTTCAAGTGTAACGGTTTTTACATTCCCTCTATAAGTGATACCTTATGAGAAGTGTCCTTTTCTGTGTGACTTATTTCACTTAGAGTCGTCATACCTAAATCCACTCATCATGCTGCTACTAGCCTTATGACATTGATTTCACGGCTGAGTGATATTCCATTGTACATAAGGACCACAACTTCTTTATCCATTTTTCTCTTTCCTGGGATATTGAAGGTGGAATGAAGTGGAGGTCCTTGTCAACAGAGCAGCCCTAAACTTTGGGGTGCTTGTGTCTTGCTGATTTTTCATTTTCCCAATTTATACCCCCATGAGTGGAAGTGCCCTATGCTCTCTAAGCTTTGCTTTTTAGACGTTTCAGGACTCACCGTACACTTCTCCAGAGTGGCTGTTGACAATTTACATCCCGCCCATCAGTGTAGCAAGGCTCCCATTTCTCCATGGCCTGTCCTGCATTTTTGGTTTTGAGACTTTTTTCAGCATGGCCCTTTTGACCGATGGGAAGCGAGACATCTTTGTAGCGCTGATTTGCCTTTCCAGGTTGCTTGGTTGGCCAAAAAGGGCGTATGCGTTTTTTCCTGAATATATTCAGGAAAAAACGCATACGCCCTTTTTGGCCAAGGGCATCATTGTCAACGTTTTGCCGCTTTTCATGTGCTTTAAAGGCGATTCGAATCTACCTCCTGAAATCTGTTTCCTGCAATTCTGCCTTGATTTCAAATCCTCTTCTTTGCCTTCCCTCAATATATTTGTGGATGAGAGTTATCATTTATAAGTCTGCAGGTTTGTGAATTGCAGTGCCCTGAACCTCCATTTTACAACTCGCTTTTTAGGGAGCTGGCCGCAAAAGCGCAGGATGGCTTCAGGCCCTGTTCTGGTTCCGGGGGGCAGGCTGAGCCTGTGGTTAATTCTTCTTCCTGATGGGAAAATAGAGTGACCTGTGCCTGTCCCAACACCAAGAGCTAGTCTTTCATTGGTTCCACGTCTTCCCGTTCATCCTCAGTACAAATTGCAACCTGTACGGAACAGGAGGTTAAAGGTGCTGATGCTCCAAGGAGGGAGATTGCTAGTAAAGTGGCTGGAATGGCGAACCCGGGCACAAGCAGATGAGAAATGAGGTGCGTTTTAGAAACCTTTCCCCATCACACGGTGTACCATCTTCTGGGTATCTCATGCATGTTTTCGATGTAGGAAGATGCCCTTGAACCCGGAGATTTGGGACCCATGCGATGGGTACCACACAGTATTATTTAAAGGGTCTGCGTTTGCTCACCCAACCTCACCAAACCTCTCAGCCGCAACAGTGTCCACCCTTAGGTCTCATCCAGCTGTGGGTCTAGATATGGTCAATCCAGGTTGCATCACAGCCCCTGAACGCATTGTGTAAGAATTTCTCTCTCTTTCACTGTCTTTGTTTCATGGGTTTTTCAAAGTAATTTATTTTTATAATGGGGTTTAGCTGCTTTTCACTGCTGTGTTTATGCCGCTTTTTACCCACTTGACCCACTAACAGAGAGATATCAATACATAGGTTTTAAGATTATTACTAGTCAGATATATTCTTGTGCGGTGAATAGGGCGTGTTGAGTCCAGTTCTCTGAGCAAGGAGTAGGTCTAGTCTATTACATATTGGTTTTATGGAACGGTATCTGAGCTAATTTGAAACCCTTGTTTTATGTATCACCCCACCTCACCTTTCCCGTTAAGCAGCCATAGTGTGTTTTCTGCATGTGTGACTCTGTTCTGTTTTGTAATTCAGTTCAAGTGTAACGGTTTTTACATTCCCTCTATCAGTGATACCTTATGAGAAGTGTCCTTTTCTGTGTGACTTATTTCACTTAGAATCGTCGTACCTAAATCCACTCATCATGCTGCTACTAGCCTTATGACATTGATTTCATGGCTGAGTGATATTCCATTGTACATAAGGACCACAACTTCTTTATCCATTTTTCTCTTTCCTGCGATATTGAAGGTGGAATGAAGTGGAGGTCCTTGTCAACAGAGCAGCCCTAAACTTTGGGGTGCTTGTGTCTTGCTGATTTTTAATTTTCCCAATTTATAACCCCATGAGTGGAAGTGCCCTATGCTCTCTAAGCTTTGCTTTTTAGACGTTTCAGGACTCACCGTACACTTCTCCAGAGTGGCTGTTGACAATTTACATCCCGCCCATCAGTGTAACAAGGCTCCCATTTCTCCATGGCCTGTCCTGCATTTCTGGTTTTGACACTTTTTTCAGCATGGCCCTTTTGACCGATGGGAAGCGAGACATCTTTGTAGCGCTGATTTGCCTTTCCAGGTTGCTTGGTTGGCCAAAAAGGGCGTATGCGTTTTTTCCTGAATATATTCAGGAAAAAACGCATACGCCCTTTTTGGCCAAGGGCATCATTGTCAACGTTTTGCCGGTTTTCATGTGCTTTAAAGGCGATTCGAATCTACCTCCTGAAATCTGTTTCCTGCAATTCTGCCTTGATTTCAAATCCTCTTCTTTGCCTTCCCTCAATATATTTGTGGATGAGAGTTATCATTTATAAGTCTGCAGGTTTGTGAATTGCAGTGCCCTGAACCTCCATTTTACAACTCGCTTTTTAGGGAGCTGGCCGCAAAAGCGCAGGATGGCTTCAGGCCCTGTTCTGGTTCCGGGGGGCAGGCTGAGCCTGTGGTTAATTCTTCTTCCTGATGGGAAAATAGAGTGACCTGTGCCTGTCCCAACACCAAGAGCTAGTCTTTCATTGGTTCCACGTCTTCCCGTTCATCCTCAGTACAAATTGCAACCTGTACGGAACAGGAGGTTAAAGGTGCTGATGCTCCAAGGAGGGAGATTGCTAGTAAAGTGGCTGGAATGGCGAACCCGGGCACAAGCAGATGAGAAATGAGGTGCGTTTTAGAAACCTTTCCCCATCACACGGTGTACCATCTTCTGGGTATCTCATGCATGTTTTCGATGTAGGAAGATGCCCTTGAACCTGGAGATTTGGGACCCATGCGATGGGTACCACGCAGTATTACTTTAAAGGGTCTGCGTTTGCTCACCCAACCTCACCAAACCTCTCAGCCGCAACAGTGTCCACCCTTATGTCTCATCCAGCTGTGGGTCTAGATATGGTCAATCCAGGTTGCATCACAGCCCCTGAACGCATTGTGTAAGAATTTCTCTCTCTTTCACTGTCTTTGTTTCATGGGTTTTTCAAAGTAATTTATTTTTATAATGGGGTTTAGCTGCTTTTCACTGCTGTGTTTATGCCGCTTTTTACCCACTTGACCCACTAACAGAGAGATATCAATACATAGGTTTTAAGATTATTACTAGTCAGATATATTCTTGTGCGGTGAATAGGGCGTGTTGAGTCCAGTTCTCTGAGCAAGGAGTAGGTCTAGTCTATTACATATTGGGTTTATGGAACGGTATCTGAGCTAATTTGAAACCCTTGTTTTATGTATCACCCCACCTCACCTTTCCCGTTAAGCAGCCATAGTGTGTTTTCTGCATGTGTGACTCTGTTCTGTTTTGTAATTCAGTTCAAGTGTAACGGTTTTTACATTCCCTCTATCAGTGATACCTTATGAGAAGTGTCCTTTTCTGTGTGACTTATTTCACTTAGAATCGTCGTACCTAAATCCACTCATCATGCTGCTACTAGCCTTATGACATTGATTTCATGGCTGAGTGATATTCCATTGTACATAAGGACCACAACTTCTTTATCCATTTTTCTCTTTCCTGGGATATTGAAGGTGGAATGAAGTGGAGGTCCTTGTCAACAGAGCAGCCCTAAACTTTGGGGTGCTTGTGTCTTGCTGATTTTTAATTTTCCCAATTTATACCCCCATGAGTGGAAGTGCCCTATGCTCTCTAAGCTTTGCTTTTTAGACGTTTCAGGACTCACCGTACACTTCTCCAGAGTGGCTGTTGACAATTTACATCCCGCCCATCAGTGTAGCAAGGCTCCCATTTCTCCATGGCCTGTCCTGCATTTCTGGTTTTGACACTTTTTTCAGCATGGCCCTTTTGACCGATGGGAAGCGAGACATCTTTGTAGCGCAGATTTGCCTTTCCAGGTTGCTTGGTTGGCCAAAAAGGGCGTATGCGTTTTTTCCTGAATATATTCAGGAAAAAACGCATACGCCCTTTTTGGCCAAGGGCATCATTGTCAACGTTTTGCCGGTTTTCATGTGCTTTAAAGGCGATTCGAATCTACCTCCTGAAATCTGTTTCCTGCAATTCTGCCTTGATTTCAAATCCTCTTCTTTGCCTTCCCTCAATATATTTGTGGATGAGAGTTATCATTTATAACTCTGCAGGTTTGTGAATTGCAGTGCCCTGAACCTCCATTTTACAACTCGCTTTTTAGGGAGCTGGCCGCAAAAGCGCAGGATGGCTTCAGGCCCTGTTCTGGTTCCGGGGGGCAGGCTGAGCCTGTGGTTAATTCTTCTTCCTGATGGGAAAATAGAGTGACCTGTGCCTGTCCCAACACCAAGAGCTAGTCTCTCATTGGTTCCACGTCTTCCCGTTCATCCTCAGTACAAATTGCAACCTGTACGGAACAGGAGGTTAAAGGTGATGATGCTCCAAGGAGGGAGATTGCTAGTAAAGTGGCTGGAATGGCGAATCCGGGCACAAGCAGATGAGAAATGAGGTGCGTTTTAGAAACCTTTCGCCATCACACGGTGTACCATCTTCTGGGTATCTCATGCATGTTTTCGATGTAGGAAGATGACCTTGAACCTGGAGATTTGGGACCCATGCGATGGGTACCACGCAGTATTACTTTAAAGGGTCTGCGTTTGCTCACCCAACCTCACCAAACCTCTCAGCCGCAACAGTGTCCACCCTTATGTCTCATCCAGCTGTGGGTCTAGATATGGTCAATCCAGGTTGCATCACAGCCCCTGAACGCATTGTGTAAGAATTTCTCTCTCTTTCACTGTCTTTGTTTCATGGGTTTTTCAAAGTAATTTATTTTTGTAATGGGGTTTAGCTGCTTTTCACTGCTGTGTTTATGCCGCTTTTTACCCAATTGACACACTAACAGAGAGATATCAATACATAAGTTTTAAGATTATTACTAGTCAGATATATTCTTGTGTGGTGAATAGGGCGTGTTGAGTCCAGTTCTCTGAGCAAGGAGTAGGTCTTGTCTATTACATATTGGGTTTATGGAACGGTATCTGAGCTAATTTGAAACCCTTGTTTTATGTATCACCCCACCTCACCTTTCCCGTTAAGCAGCCATATTGTGTTTTCTGCATGTGTGACTCTGTTCTGTTTTGTAATTCAGTTCAAGTGTAACGGTTTTTACATTCCCTCTATAAGTGATACCTTATGAGAAGTGTCCTTTTCTGTGTGACTTATTTCACTTAGAGTCGTCGTACCTAAATCCACTCATCATGCTGCTACTAGCCTTATGACATTGATTTCACGGCTGAGTGATATTCCATTGTACATAAGGACCACAACTTCTTTATCCATTTTTCTCTTTCCTGCGATATTGAAGGTGGAATGAAGTGGAGGTCCTTGTCAACAGAGCAGCCCTAAACTTTGGGGTGCTTGTGTCTTGCTGATTTTTAATTTTCCCAATTTATAACCCCATGAGTGGAAGTGCCCTATGCTCTCTAAGCTTTGCTTTTTAGACGTTTCAGGACTCACCGTACACTTCTCCAGAGTGGCTGTTGACAATTTACATCCCGCCCATCAGTGTAGCAAGGCTCCCATTTCTCCATGGCCTGTCCTGCATTTCTGGTTTTGACACTTTTTTCAGCATGGCCCTTTTGACCGATGGGAAGCGAGACATCTTTGTAGCGCTGATTTGCCTTTCCAGGTTGCTTGGTTGGCCAAAAAGTGCGTATGCGTTTTTTCCTGAATATATTTAGGAAAAAACGCATACGCCCTTTTTGGCCAAGGGCATCATTGTCAACGTTTTGCCGCTTTTCATGTGCTTTAAAGGCGATTCGAATCTACCTCCTGAAATCTGTTTCCTGCAATTCTGCCTTGATTTCAAATCCTCTTCTTTGCCTTCCCTCAATATATTTGTGGATGAGAGTTATCATTTATAAGTCTGCAGGTTTGTGAATTGCAGTGCCCTGAACCTCCATTTTACAACTCGCTTTTTAGGGAGCTGGCCGCAAAAGCGCAGGATGGCTTCAGGCCCTGTTCTGGTTCCGGGGGGCAGGCTGAGCCTGTGGTTAATTCTTCTTCCTGATGGGAAAATAGAGTGACCTGTGCCTGTCCCAACACCAAGAGCTAGTCTTTCATTGGTTCCACGTCTTCCCGTTCATCCTCAGTACAAATTGCAACCTGTACGGAACAGGAGGTTAAAGGTGCTGATGCTCCAAGGAGGTAGATTGCTAGTAAAGTGGCTGGAATGGCGAACCCGGGCACAAGCAGATGAGAAATGAGGTGCGTTTTAGAAACCTTTCCCCATCACACGGTGTACCATCTTCTGGGTATCTCATGCATGTTTTCGATGTAGGAAGATGACCTTGAACCTGGAGATTTGGGACCCATGCGATGGGTACCACACAGTATTATTTAAAGGGTCTGCGTTTGCTCACCCAACCTCACCAAACCTCTCAGCCGCAACAGTGTCCACCCTTAGGTCTCATCCAGCTGTGGGTCTAGATATGGTCAATCCAGGTTGCATCACAGCCCCTGAACGCATTGTGTAAGAATTTCTCTCTCTTTCACTGTCTTTGTTTCATGGGTTTTTCAAAGTAATTTATTTTTATAATGGGGTTTAGCTGCTTTTCACTGCTGTGTTTATGCCGCTTTTTACCCACTTGACCCACTAACAGAGAGATATCAATACATAGGTTTTAAGATTATTACTAGTCAGATATATTCTTGTGCGGTGAATAGGGCGTGTTGAGTCCAGTTCTCTGAGCAAGGAGTAGGTCTAGTCTATTACATATTGGTTTTATGGAACGGTATCTGAGCTAATTTGAAACCCTTGTTTTATGTATCACCCCACCTCACCTTTCCCGTTAAGCAGCCATAGTGTGTTTTCTGCATGTGTGACTCTGTTCTGTTTTGTAATTCAGTTCAAGTGTAACGGTTTTTACATTCCCTCTATCAGTGATACCTTATGAGAAGTGTCCTTTTCTGTGTGACTTATTTCACTTAGAATCGTCGTACCTAAATCCACTCATCATGCTGCTACTAGCCTTATGACATTGATTTCATGGCTGAGTGATATTCCATTGTACATAAGGACCACAACTTCTTTATCCATTTTTCTCTTTCCTGCGATATTGAAGGTGGAATGAAGTGGAGGTCCTTGTCAACAGAGCAGCCCTAAACTTTGGGGTGCTTGTGTCTTGCTGATTTTTAATTTTCCCAATTTATAACCCCATGAGTGGAAGTGCCCTATGCTCTCTAAGCTTTGCTTTTTAGACGTTTCAGGACTCACCGTACACTTCTCCAGAGTGGCTGTTGACAATTTACATCCCGCCCATCAGTGTAACAAGGCTCCCATTTCTCCATGGCCTGTCCTGCATTTCTGGTTTTGACACTTTTTTCAGCATGGCCCTTTTGACCGATGGGAAGCGAGACATCTTTGTAGCGCTGATTTGCCTTTCCAGGTTGCTTGGTTGGCCAAAAAGGGCGTATGCGTTTTTTCCTGAATATATTCAGGAAAAAACGCATACGCCCTTTTTGGCCAAGGGCATCATTGTCAACGTTTTGCCGCTTTTCATGTGCTTTAAAGGCGATTCGAATCTACCTCCTGAAATCTGTTTCCTGCAATTCTGCCTTGATTTCAAATCCTCTTCTTTGCCTTCCCTCAATATATTTGTGGATGAGAGTTATCATTTATAAGTCTGCAGGTTTGTGAATTGCAGTGCCCTGAACCTCCATTTCACAACTCGCTTTTTAGGGAGCTGGCCGCAAAAGCGCAGGATGGCTTCAGGCCCTGTTCTGGTTCCGGGGGGCAGGCTGAGCCTGTGGTTAATTCTTCTTCCTGATGGGAAAATAGAGTGACCTGTGCCTGTCCCAACACCAAGAGCTAGTCTTTCATTGGTTCCACGTCTTCCCGTTCATCCTCAGTACAAATTGCAACCTGTACGGAACAGGAGGTTAAAGGTGCTGATGCTCCAAGGAGGTAGATTGCTAGTAAAGTGGCTGGAATGGCGAACCCGGGCACAAGCAGATGAGAAATGAGGTGCGTTTTAGAAACCTTTCCCCATCACACGGTGTACCATCTTCTGGGTATCTCATGCATGTTTTCGATGTAGGAAGATGACCTTGAACCTGGAGATTTGGGACCCATGCGATGGGTACCACACAGTATTATTTAAAGGGTCTGCGTTTGCTCACCCAACCTCACCAAACCTCTCAGCCGCAACAGTGTCCACCCTTAGGTCTCATCCAGCTGTGGGTCTAGATATGGTCAATCCAGGTTGCATCACAGCCCCTGAACGCATTGTGTAAGAATTTCTCTCTCTTTCACTGTCTTTGTTTCATGGGTTTTTCAAAGTAATTTATTTTTATAATGGGGTTTAGCTGCTTTTCACTGCTGTGTTTATGCCGCTTTTTACCCACTTGACCCACTAACAGAGAGATATCAATACATAGGTTTTAAGATTATTACTAGTCAGATATATTCTTGTGCGGTGAATAGGGCGTGTTGAGTCCAGTTCTCTGAGCAAGGAGTAGGTCTAGTCTATTACATATTGGTTTTATGGAACGGTATCTGAGCTAATTTGAAACCCTTGTTTTATGTATCACCCCACCTCACCTTTCCCGTTAAGCAGCCATAGTGTGTTTTCTGCATGTGTGACTCTGTTCTGTTTTGTAATTCAGTTCAAGTGTAACGGTTTTTACATTCCCTCTATCAGTGATACCTTATGAGAAGTGTCCTTTTCTGTGTGACTTATTTCACTTAGAATCGTCGTACCTAAATCCACTCATCATGCTGCTACTAGCCTTATGACATTGATTTCATGGCTGAGTGATATTCCATTGTACATAAGGACCACAACTTCTTTATCCATTTTTCTCTTTCCTGCGATATTGAAGGTGGAATGAAGTGGAGGTCCTTGTCAACAGAGCAGCCCTAAACTTTGGGGTGCTTGTGTCTTGCTGATTTTTAATTTTCCCAATTTATAACCCCATGAGTGGAAGTGCCCTATGCTCTCTAAGCTTTGCTTTTTAGACGTTTCAGGACTCACCGTACACTTCTCCAGAGTGGCTGTTGACAATTTACATCCCGCCCATCAGTGTAACAAGGCTCCCATTTCTCCATGGCCTGTCCTGCATTTCTGGTTTTGACACTTTTTTCAGCATGGCCCTTTTGACCGATGGGAAGCGAGACATCTTTGTAGCGCTGATTTGCCTTTCCAGGTTGCTTGGTTGGCCAAAAAGGGCGTATGCGTTTTTTCCTGAATATATTCAGGAAAAAACGCATACGCCCTTTTTGGCCAAGGGCATCATTGTCAACGTTTTGCCGGTTTTCATGTGCTTTAAAGGCGATTCGAATCTACCTCCTGAAATCTGTTTCCTGCAATTCTGCCTTGATTTCAAATCCTCTTCTTTGCCTTCCCTCAATATATTTGTGGATGAGAGTTATCATTTATAAGTCTGCAGGTTTGTGAATTGCAGTGCCCTGAACCTCCATTTTACAACTCGCTTTTTAGGGAGCTGGCCGCAAAAGCGCAGGATGGCTTCAGGCCCTGTTCTGGTTCCGGGGGGCAGGCTGAGCCTGTGGTTAATTCTTCTTCCTGATGGGAAAATAGAGTGACCTGTGCCTGTCCCAACACCAAGAGCTAGTCTTTCATTGGTTCCACGTCTTCCCGTTCATCCTCAGTACAAATTGCAACCTGTACGGAACAGGAGGTTAAAGGTGCTGATGCTCCAAGGAGGGAGATTGCTAGTAAAGTGGCTGGAATGGCGAACCCGGGCACAAGCAGATGAGAAATGAGGTGCGTTTTAGAAACCTTTCCCCATCACACGGTGTACCATCTTCTGGGTATCTCATGCATGTTTTCGATGTAGGAAGATGCCCTTGAACCCGGAGATTTGGGACCCATGCGATGGGTACCACGCAGTATTACTTTAAAGGGTCTGCGTTTGCTCACCCAACCTCACCAAACCTCTCAGCCGCAACAGTGTCCACCCTTATGTCTCATCCAGCTGTGGGTCTAGATATGGTCAATCCAGGTTGCATCACAGCCCCTGAACGCATTGTGTAAGAATTTCTCTCTCTTTCACTGTCTTTGTTTCATGGGTTTTTCAAAGTAATTTATTTTTATAATGGGGTTTAGCTGCTTTTCACTGCTGTGTTTATGCCGCTTTTTACCCAATTGACACACTAACAGAGAGATATCAATACATAAGTTTTAAGATTATTACTAGTCAGATATATTCTTGTGCGGTGAATAGGGCGTGTTGAGTCCAGTTCTCTGAGCAAGGAGTAGGTCTTGTCTATTACATATTGGGTTTATGGAACGGTATCTGAGCTAATTTGAAACCCTTGTTTTATGTATCACCCCACCTCACCTTTCCCGTTAAGCAGCCATAGTGTGTTTTCTGCATGTGTGACTCTGTTCTGTTTTGTAATTCAGTTCAAGTGTAACGGTTTTTACATTCCCTCTATAAGTGATACCTTATGAGAAGTGTCCTTTTCTGTGTGACTTATTTCACTTAGAGTCGTCGTACCTAAATCCACTCATCATGCTGCTACTAGCCTTATGACATTGATTTCACGGCTGAGTGATATTCCATTGTACATAAGGACCACAACTTCTTTATCCATTTTTCTCTTTCCTGGGATATTGAAGGTGGAATGAAGTGGAGGTCCTTGTCAACAGAGCAGCCCTAAACTTTGGGGTGCTTGTGTCTTGCTGATTTTTCATTTTCCCAATTTATACCCCCATGAGTGGAAGTGCCCTATGCTCTCTAAGCTTTGCTTTTTAGACGTTTCAGGACTCATCGTACACTTCTCCAGAGTGGCTGTTGACAATTTACATCCCGCCCATCAGTGTAGCAAGGCTCCCATTTCTCCATGGCCTGTCCTGCATTTCTGGTTTTGACACTTTTTTCAGCATGGCCCTTTTGACCGATGGGAAGCGAGACATCTTTGTAGCGCTGATTTGCCTTTCCAGGTTGCTTGGTTGGCCAAAAAGGGCGTATGCGTTTTTTCCTGAATATATTCAGGAAAAAACGCATACGCCCTTTTTGGCCAAGGGCATCATTGTCAACGTTTTGCCGCTTTTCATGTGCTTTAAAGGCGATTCGAATCTACCTCCTGAAATCTGTTTCCTGCAATTCTGCCTTGATTTCAAATCCTCTTCTTTGCCTTCCCTCAATATATTTGTGGATGAGAGTTATCATTTATAACTCTGCAGGTTTGTGAATTGCAGTGCCCTGAACCTCCATTTTACAACTCGCTTTTTAGGGAGCTGGCAGCAAAAGTGCAGGATGGCTTCAGGCCCTGTTCTGGTTCCGGGGGGCAGGCTGAGCCTGTGGTTAATTCTTCTTCCTGATGGGAAAATAGAGTGACCTGTGCCTGTCCCAACACCAAGAGCTAGTCTTTCATTGGTTCCACGTCTTCCCGTTCATCCTCAGTACAAATTGCAACCTGTACGGAACAGGAGGTTAAAGGTGCTGATGCTCCAAGGAGGGAGATTGCTAGTAAAGTGGCTGGAATGGCGAACCCGGGCACAAGCAGATGAGAAATGAGGTGCGTTTTAGAAACCTTTCCCCAGCACACGGTGTACCATCTTCTGGGTATCTCATGCATGTTTTCGATGTAGGAAGATGCCCTTGAACCTGGAGATTTGGGACCCATGCGATGGGTACCACGCAGTATTACTTTAAAGGGTCTGCGTTTGCTCACCCAACCTCACCAAACCTCTCAGCCGCAACAGTGTCCACCCTTATGTCTCATCCAGCTGTGGGTCTAGATATGGTCAATCCAGGTTGCATCACAGCCCCTGAACGCATTGTGTAAGAATTTCTCTCTCTTTCACTGTCTTTGTTTCATGGGTTTTTCAAAGTAATTTATTTTTATAATGGGGTTTAGCTGCTTTTCACTGCTGTGTTTATGCCGCTTTTTACCCACTTGACCCACTAACAGAGAGATATCAATACATAGGTTTTAAGATTATTACTAGTCAGATATATTCTTGTGCGGTGAATAGGCCGTGTTGAGTCCAGTTCTCTGAGCAAGGAGTAGGTCTTGTCTATTACATATTGGGTTTATGGAACGGTATCTGAGCTAATTTGAATCCCTTGTTTTATGTATCACCCCACCTCACCTTTCCCGTTAAGCAGCCATAGTGTGTTTTCTGCATGTGTGACTCTGTTCTGTTTTGTAATTCAGTTCAAGTGTAACGGTTTTTACATTCCCTCTATAAGTGATACCTTATGAGAAGTGTCCTTTTCTGTGTGACTTATTTCACTTAGAGTCGTCGTACCTAAATCCACTCATCATGCTGCTACTAGCCTTATGACATTGATTTCACGGCTGAGTGATATTCCATTGTACATAAGGACCACAACTTCTTTATCCATTTTTCTCTTTCCTGCGATATTGAAGGTGGAATGAAGTGGAGGTCCTTGTCAACAGAGCAGCCCTAAACTTTGGGGTGCTTGTGTCTTGCTGATTTTTAATTTTCCCAATTTATAACCCCATGAGTGGAAGTGCCCTATGCTCTCTAAGCTTTGCTTTTTAGACGTTTCAGGACTCACCGTACACTTCTCCAGAGTGGCTGTTGACAATTTACATCCCGCCCATCAGTGTAGCAAGGCTCCCATTTCTCCATGGCCTGTCCTGCATTTCTGGTTTTGACACTTTTTTCAGCATGGCCCTTTTGACCGATGGGAAGCGAGACATCTTTGTAGCGCTGATTTGCCTTTCCAGGTTGCTTGGTTGGCCAAAAAGTGCGTATGCGTTTTTTCCTGAATATATTTAGGAAAAAACGCATACGCCCTTTTTGGCCAAGGGCATCATTGTCAACGTTTTGCCGCTTTTCATGTGCTTTAAAGGCGATTCGAATCTACCTCCTGAAATCTGTTTCCTGCAATTCTGCCTTGATTTCAAATCCTCTTCTTTGCCTTCCCTCAATATATTTGTGGATGAGAGTTATCATTTATAAGTCTGCAGGTTTGTGAATTGCAGTGCCCTGAACCTCCATTTTACAACTCGCTTTTTAGGGAGCTGGCCGCAAAAGCGCAGGATGGCTTCAGGCCCTGTTCTGGTTCCGGGGGGCAGGCTGAGCCTGTGGTTAATTCTTCTTCCTGATGGGAAAATAGAGTGACCTGTGCCTGTCCCAACACCAAGAGCTAGTCTTTCATTGGTTCCACGTCTTCCCGTTCATCCTCAGTACAAATTGCAACCTGTACGGAACAGGAGGTTAAAGGTGCTGATGCTCCAAGGAGGTAGATTGCTAGTAAAGTGGCTGGAATGGCGAACCCGGGCACAAGCAGATGAGAAATGAGGTGCGTTTTAGAAACCTTTCCCCATCACACGGTGTACCATCTTCTGGGTATCTCATGCATGTTTTCGATGTAGGAAGATGACCTTGAACCTGGAGATTTGGGACCCATGCGATGGGTACCACACAGTATTATTTAAAGGGTCTGCGTTTGCTCACCCAACCTCACCAAACCTCTCAGCCGCAACAGTGTCCACCCTTAGGTCTCATCCAGCTGTGGGTCTAGATATGGTCAATCCAGGTTGCATCACAGCCCCTGAACGCATTGTGTAAGAATTTCTCTCTCTTTCACTGTCTTTGTTTCATGGGTTTTTCAAAGTAATTTATTTTTATAATGGGGTTTAGCTGCTTTTCACTGCTGTGTTTATGCCGCTTTTTACCCACTTGACCCACTAACAGAGAGATATCAATACATAGGTTTTAAGATTATTACTAGTCAGATATATTCTTGTGCGGTGAATAGGGCGTGTTGAGTCCAGTTCTCTGAGCAAGGAGTAGGTCTAGTCTATTACATATTGGTTTTATGGAACGGTATCTGAGCTAATTTGAAACCCTTGTTTTATGTATCACCCCACCTCACCTTTCCCGTTAAGCAGCCATAGTGTGTTTTCTGCATGTGTGACTCTGTTCTGTTTTGTAATTCAGTTCAAGTGTAACGGTTTTTACATTCCCTCTATCAGTGATACCTTATGAGAAGTGTCCTTTTCTGTGTGACTTATTTCACTTAGAATCGTCGTACCTAAATCCACTCATCATGCTGCTACTAGCCTTATGACATTGATTTCATGGCTGAGTGATATTCCATTGTACATAAGGACCACAACTTCTTTATCCATTTTTCTCTTTCCTGCGATATTGAAGGTGGAATGAAGTGGAGGTCCTTGTCAACAGAGCAGCCCTAAACTTTGGGGTGCTTGTGTCTTGCTGATTTTTAATTTTCCCAATTTATAACCCCATGAGTGGAAGTGCCCTATGCTCTCTAAGCTTTGCTTTTTAGACGTTTCAGGACTCACCGTACACTTCTCCAGAGTGGCTGTTGACAATTTACATCCCGCCCATCAGTGTAACAAGGCTCCCATTTCTCCATGGCCTGTCCTGCATTTCTGGTTTTGACACTTTTTTCAGCATGGCCCTTTTGACCGATGGGAAGCGAGACATCTTTGTAGCGCTGATTTGCCTTTCCAGGTTGCTTGGTTGGCCAAAAAGGGCGTATGCGTTTTTTCCTGAATATATTCAGGAAAAAACGCATACGCCCTTTTTGGCCAAGGGCATCATTGTCAACGTTTTGCCGGTTTTCATGTGCTTTAAAGGCGATTCGAATCTACCTCCTGAAATCTGTTTCCTGCAATTCTGCCTTGATTTCAAATCCTCTTCTTTGCCTTCCCTCAATATATTTGTGGATGAGAGTTATCATTTATAAGTCTGCAGGTTTGTGAATTGCAGTGCCCTGAACCTCCATTTTACAACTCGCTTTTTAGGGAGCTGGCCGCAAAAGCGCAGGATGGCTTCAGGCCCTGTTCTGGTTCCGGGGGGCAGGCTGAGCCTGTGGTTAATTCTTCTTCCTGATGGGAAAATAGAGTGACCTGTGCCTGTCCCAACACCAAGAGCTAGTCTTTCATTGGTTCCACGTCTTCCCGTTCATCCTCAGTACAAATTGCAACCTGTACGGAACAGGAGGTTAAAGGTGCTGATGCTCCAAGGAGGGAGATTGCTAGTAAAGTGGCTGGAATGGCGAACCCGGGCACAAGCAGATGAGAAATGAGGTGCGTTTTAGAAACCTTTCCCCATCACACGGTGTACCATCTTCTGGGTATCTCATGCATGTTTTCGATGTAGGAAGATGCCCTTGAACCCGGAGATTTGGGACCCATGCGATGGGTACCACGCAGTATTACTTTAAAGGGTCTGCGTTTGCTCACCCAACCTCACCAAACCTCTCAGCCGCAACAGTGTCCACCCTTATGTCTCATCCAGCTGTGGGTCTAGATATGGTCAATCCAGGTTGCATCACAGCCCCTGAACGCATTGTGTAAGAATTTCTCTCTCTTTCACTGTCTTTGTTTCATGGGTTTTTCAAAGTAATTTATTTTTATAATGGGGTTTAGCTGCTTTTCACTGCTGTGTTTATGCCGCTTTTTACCCAATTGACACACTAACAGAGAGATATCAATACATAAGTTTTAAGATTATTACTAGTCAGATATATTCTTGTGCGGTGAATAGGGCGTGTTGAGTCCAGTTCTCTGAGCAAGGAGTAGGTCTTGTCTATTACATATTGGGTTTATGGAACGGTATCTGAGCTAATTTGAAACCCTTGTTTTATGTATCACCCCACCTCACCTTTCCCGTTAAGCAGCCATAGTGTGTTTTCTGCATGTGTGACTCTGTTCTGTTTTGTAATTCAGTTCAAGTGTAACGGTTTTTACATTCCCTCTATAAGTGATACCTTATGAGAAGTGTCCTTTTCTGTGTGACTTATTTCACTTAGAGTCGTCGTACCTAAATCCACTCATCATGCTGCTACTAGCCTTATGACATTGATTTCACGGCTGAGTGATATTCCATTGTACATAAGGACCACAACTTCTTTATCCATTTTTCTCTTTCCTGGGATATTGAAGGTGGAATGAAGTGGAGGTCCTTGTCAACAGAGCAGCCCTAAACTTTGGGGTGCTTGTGTCTTGCTGATTTTTCATTTTCCCAATTTATACCCCCATGAGTGGAAGTGCCCTATGCTCTCTAAGCTTTGCTTTTTAGACGTTTCAGGACTCATCGTACACTTCTCCAGAGTGGCTGTTGACAATTTACATCCCGCCCATCAGTGTAGCAAGGCTCCCATTTCTCCATGGCCTGTCCTGCATTTCTGGTTTTGACACTTTTTTCAGCATGGCCCTTTTGACCGATGGGAAGCGAGACATCTTTGTAGCGCTGATTTGCCTTTCCAGGTTGCTTGGTTGGCCAAAAAGGGCGTATGCGTTTTTTCCTGAATATATTCAGGAAAAAACGCATACGCCCTTTTTGGCCAAGGGCATCATTGTCAACGTTTTGCCGCTTTTCATGTGCTTTAAAGGCGATTCGAATCTACCTCCTGAAATCTGTTTCCTGCAATTCTGCCTTGATTTCAAATCCTCTTCTTTGCCTTCCCTCAATATATTTGTGGATGAGAGTTATCATTTATAACTCTGCAGGTTTGTGAATTGCAGTGCCCTGAACCTCCATTTTACAACTCGCTTTTTAGGGAGCTGGCAGCAAAAGTGCAGGATGGCTTCAGGCCCTGTTCTGGTTCCGGGGGGCAGGCTGAGCCTGTGGTTAATTCTTCTTCCTGATGGGAAAATAGAGTGACCTGTGCCTGTCCCAACACCAAGAGCTAGTCTTTCATTGGTTCCACGTCTTCCCGTTCATCCTCAGTACAAATTGCAACCTGTACGGAACAGGAGGTTAAAGGTGCTGATGCTCCAAGGAGGGAGATTGCTAGTAAAGTGGCTGGAATGGCGAACCCGGGCACAAGCAGATGAGAAATGAGGTGCGTTTTAGAAACCTTTCCCCAGCACACGGTGTACCATCTTCTGGGTATCTCATGCATGTTTTCGATGTAGGAAGATGCCCTTGAACCTGGAGATTTGGGACCCATGCGATGGGTACCACGCAGTATTACTTTAAAGGGTCTGCGTTTGCTCACCCAACCTCACCAAACCTCTCAGCCGCAACAGTGTCCACCCTTATGTCTCATCCAGCTGTGGGTCTAGATATGGTCAATCCAGGTTGCATCACAGCCCCTGAACGCATTGTGTAAGAATTTCTCTCTCTTTCACTGTCTTTGTTTCATGGGTTTTTCAAAGTAATTTATTTTTATAATGGGGTTTAGCTGCTTTTCACTGCTGTGTTTATGCCGCTTTTTACCCACTTGACCCACTAACAGAGAGATATCAATACATAGGTTTTAAGATTATTACTAGTCAGATATATTCTTGTGCGGTGAATAGGCCGTGTTGAGTCCAGTTCTCTGAGCAAGGAGTAGGTCTTGTCTATTACATATTGGGTTTATGGAACGGTATCTGAGCTAATTTGAATCCCTTGTTTTATGTATCACCCCACCTCACCTTTCCCGTTAAGCAGCCATAGTGTGTTTTCTGCATGTGTGACTCTGTTCTGTTTTGTAATTCAGTTCAAGTGTAACGGTTTTTACATTCCCTCTATAAGTGATACCTTATGAGAAGTGTCCTTTTCTGTGTGACTTATTTCACTTAGAGTCGTCGTACCTAAATCCACTCATCATGCTGCTACTAGCCTTATGACATTGATTTCACGGCTGAGTGATATTCCATTGTACATAAGGACCACAACTTCTTTATCCATTTTTCTCTTTCCTGCGATATTGAAGGTGGAATGAAGTGGAGGTCCTTGTCAACAGAGCAGCCCTAAACTTTGGGGTGCTTGTGTCTTGCTGATTTTTAATTTTCCCAATTTATAACCCCATGAGTGGAAGTGCCCTATGCTCTCTAAGCTTTGCTTTTTAGACGTTTCAGGACTCACCGTACACTTCTCCAGAGTGGCTGTTGACAATTTACATCCCGCCCATCAGTGTAGCAAGGCTCCCATTTCTCCATGGCCTGTCCTGCATTTCTGGTTTTGACACTTTTTTCAGCATGGCCCTTTTGACCGATGGGAAGCGAGACATCTTTGTAGCGCTGATTTGCCTTTCCAGGTTGCTTGGTTGGCCAAAAAGTGCGTATGCGTTTTTTCCTGAATATATTTAGGAAAAAACGCATACGCCCTTTTTGGCCAAGGGCATCATTGTCAACGTTTTGCCGCTTTTCATGTGCTTTAAAGGCGATTCGAATCTACCTCCTGAAATCTGTTTCCTGCAATTCTGCCTTGATTTCAAATCCTCTTCTTTGCCTTCCCTCAATATATTTGTGGATGAGAGTTATCATTTATAAGTCTGCAGGTTTGTGAATTGCAGTGCCCTGAACCTCCATTTTACAACTCGCTTTTTAGGGAGCTGGCCGCAAAAGCGCAGGATGGCTTCAGGCCCTGTTCTGGTTCCGGGGGGCAGGCTGAGCCTGTGGTTAATTCTTCTTCCTGATGGGAAAATAGAGTGACCTGTGCCTGTCCCAACACCAAGAGCTAGTCTTTCATTGGTTCCACGTCTTCCCGTTCATCCTCAGTACAAATTGCAACCTGTACGGAACAGGAGGTTAAAGGTGCTGATGCTCCAAGGAGGTAGATTGCTAGTAAAGTGGCTGGAATGGCGAACCCGGGCACAAGCAGATGAGAAATGAGGTGCGTTTTAGAAACCTTTCCCCATCACACGGTGTACCATCTTCTGGGTATCTCATGCATGTTTTCGATGTAGGAAGATGACCTTGAACCTGGAGATTTGGGACCCATGCGATGGGTACCACACAGTATTATTTAAAGGGTCTGCGTTTGCTCACCCAACCTCACCAAACCTCTCAGCCGCAACAGTGTCCACCCTTAGGTCTCATCCAGCTGTGGGTCTAGATATGGTCAATCCAGGTTGCATCACAGCCCCTGAACGCATTGTGTAAGAATTTCTCTCTCTTTCACTGTCTTTGTTTCATGGGTTTTTCAAAGTAATTTATTTTTATAATGGGGTTTAGCTGCTTTTCACTGCTGTGTTTATGCCGCTTTTTACCCACTTGACCCACTAACAGAGAGATATCAATACATAGGTTTTAAGATTATTACTAGTCAGATATATTCTTGTGCGGTGAATAGGGCGTGTTGAGTCCAGTTCTCTGAGCAAGGAGTAGGTCTAGTCTATTACATATTGGTTTTATGGAACGGTATCTGAGCTAATTTGAAACCCTTGTTTTATGTATCACCCCACCTCACCTTTCCCGTTAAGCAGCCATAGTGTGTTTTCTGCATGTGTGACTCTGTTCTGTTTTGTAATTCAGTTCAAGTGTAACGGTTTTTACATTCCCTCTATCAGTGATACCTTATGAGAAGTGTCCTTTTCTGTGTGACTTATTTCACTTAGAATCGTCGTACCTAAATCCACTCATCATGCTGCTACTAGCCTTATGACATTGATTTCATGGCTGAGTGATATTCCATTGTACATAAGGACCACAACTTCTTTATCCATTTTTCTCTTTCCTGCGATATTGAAGGTGGAATGAAGTGGAGGTCCTTGTCAACAGAGCAGCCCTAAACTTTGGGGTGCTTGTGTCTTGCTGATTTTTAATTTTCCCAATTTATAACCCCATGAGTGGAAGTGCCCTATGCTCTCTAAGCTTTGCTTTTTAGACGTTTCAGGACTCACCGTACACTTCTCCAGAGTGGCTGTTGACAATTTACATCCCGCCCATCAGTGTAACAAGGCTCCCATTTCTCCATGGCCTGTCCTGCATTTCTGGTTTTGACACTTTTTTCAGCATGGCCCTTTTGACCGATGGGAAGCGAGACATCTTTGTAGCGCTGATTTGCCTTTCCAGGTTGCTTGGTTGGCCAAAAAGGGCGTATGCGTTTTTTCCTGAATATATTCAGGAAAAAACGCATACGCCCTTTTTGGCCAAGGGCATCATTGTCAACGTTTTGCCGGTTTTCATGTGCTTTAAAGGCGATTCGAATCTACCTCCTGAAATCTGTTTCCTGCAATTCTGCCTTGATTTCAAATCCTCTTCTTTGCCTTCCCTCAATATATTTGTGGATGAGAGTTATCATTTATAAGTCTGCAGGTTTGTGAATTGCAGTGCCCTGAACCTCCATTTTACAACTCGCTTTTTAGGGAGCTGGCCGCAAAAGCGCAGGATGGCTTCAGGCCCTGTTCTGGTTCCGGGGGGCAGGCTGAGCCTGTGGTTAATTCTTCTTCCTGATGGGAAAATAGAGTGACCTGTGCCTGTCCCAACACCAAGAGCTAGTCTTTCATTGGTTCCACGTCTTCCCGTTCATCCTCAGTACAAATTGCAACCTGTACGGAACAGGAGGTTAAAGGTGCTGATGCTCCAAGGAGGGAGATTGCTAGTAAAGTGGCTGGAATGGCGAACCCGGGCACAAGCAGATGAGAAATGAGGTGCGTTTTAGAAACCTTTCCCCATCACACGGTGTACCATCTTCTGGGTATCTCATGCATGTTTTCGATGTAGGAAGATGCCCTTGAACCCGGAGATTTGGGACCCATGCGATGGGTACCACGCAGTATTACTTTAAAGGGTCTGCGTTTGCTCACCCAACCTCACCAAACCTCTCAGCCGCAACAGTGTCCACCCTTATGTCTCATCCAGCTGTGGGTCTAGATATGGTCAATCCAGGTTGCATCACAGCCCCTGAACGCATTGTGTAAGAATTTCTCTCTCTTTCACTGTCTTTGTTTCATGGGTTTTTCAAAGTAATTTATTTTTATAATGGGGTTTAGCTGCTTTTCACTGCTGTGTTTATGCCGCTTTTTACCCAATTGACACACTAACAGAGAGATATCAATACATAAGTTTTAAGATTATTACTAGTCAGATATATTCTTGTGCGGTGAATAGGGCGTGTTGAGTCCAGTTCTCTGAGCAAGGAGTAGGTCTTGTCTATTACATATTGGGTTTATGGAACGGTATCTGAGCTAATTTGAAACCCTTGTTTTATGTATCACCCCACCTCACCTTTCCCGTTAAGCAGCCATAGTGTGTTTTCTGCATGTGTGACTCTGTTCTGTTTTGTAATTCAGTTCAAGTGTAACGGTTTTTACATTCCCTCTATAAGTGATACCTTATGAGAAGTGTCCTTTTCTGTGTGACTTATTTCACTTAGAGTCGTCGTACCTAAATCCACTCATCATGCTGCTACTAGCCTTATGACATTGATTTCACGGCTGAGTGATATTCCATTGTACATAAGGACCACAACTTCTTTATCCATTTTTCTCTTTCCTGGGATATTGAAGGTGGAATGAAGTGGAGGTCCTTGTCAACAGAGCAGCCCTAAACTTTGGGGTGCTTGTGTCTTGCTGATTTTTCATTTTCCCAATTTATACCCCCATGAGTGGAAGTGCCCTATGCTCTCTAAGCTTTGCTTTTTAGACGTTTCAGGACTCATCGTACACTTCTCCAGAGTGGCTGTTGACAATTTACATCCCGCCCATCAGTGTAGCAAGGCTCCCATTTCTCCATGGCCTGTCCTGCATTTCTGGTTTTGACACTTTTTTCAGCATGGCCCTTTTGACCGATGGGAAGCGAGACATCTTTGTAGCGCTGATTTGCCTTTCCAGGTTGCTTGGTTGGCCAAAAAGGGCGTATGCGTTTTTTCCTGAATATATTCAGGAAAAAACGCATACGCCCTTTTTGGCCAAGGGCATCATTGTCAACGTTTTGCCGCTTTTCATGTGCTTTAAAGGCGATTCGAATCTACCTCCTGAAATCTGTTTCCTGCAATTCTGCCTTGATTTCAAATCCTCTTCTTTGCCTTCCCTCAATATATTTGTGGATGAGAGTTATCATTTATAACTCTGCAGGTTTGTGAATTGCAGTGCCCTGAACCTCCATTTTACAACTCGCTTTTTAGGGAGCTGGCAGCAAAAGTGCAGGATGGCTTCAGGCCCTGTTCTGGTTCCGGGGGGCAGGCTGAGCCTGTGGTTAATTCTTCTTCCTGATGGGAAAATAGAGTGACCTGTGCCTGTCCCAACACCAAGAGCTAGTCTTTCATTGGTTCCACGTCTTCCCGTTCATCCTCAGTACAAATTGCAACCTGTACGGAACAGGAGGTTAAAGGTGCTGATGCTCCAAGGAGGGAGATTGCTAGTAAAGTGGCTGGAATGGCGAACCCGGGCACAAGCAGATGAGAAATGAGGTGCGTTTTAGAAACCTTTCCCCAGCACACGGTGTACCATCTTCTGGGTATCTCATGCATGTTTTCGATGTAGGAAGATGCCCTTGAACCTGGAGATTTGGGACCCATGCGATGGGTACCACGCAGTATTACTTTAAAGGGTCTGCGTTTGCTCACCCAACCTCACCAAACCTCTCAGCCGCAACAGTGTCCACCCTTATGTCTCATCCAGCTGTGGGTCTAGATATGGTCAATCCAGGTTGCATCACAGCCCCTGAACGCATTGTGTAAGAATTTCTCTCTCTTTCACTGTCTTTGTTTCATGGGTTTTTCAAAGTAATTTATTTTTATAATGGGGTTTAGCTGCTTTTCACTGCTGTGTTTATGCCGCTTTTTACCCACTTGACCCACTAACAGAGAGATATCAATACATAGGTTTTAAGATTATTACTAGTCAGATATATTCTTGTGCGGTGAATAGGCCGTGTTGAGTCCAGTTCTCTGAGCAAGGAGTAGGTCTTGTCTATTACATATTGGGTTTATGGAACGGTATCTGAGCTAATTTGAATCCCTTGTTTTATGTATCACCCCACCTCACCTTTCCCGTTAAGCAGCCATAGTGTGTTTTCTGCATGTGTGACTCTGTTCTGTTTTGTAATTCAGTTCAAGTGTAACGGTTTTTACATTCCCTCTATAAGTGATACCTTATGAGAAGTGTCCTTTTCTGTGTGACTTATTTCACTTAGAGTCGTCGTACCTAAATCCACTCATCATGCTGCTACTAGCCTTATGACATTGATTTCACGGCTGAGTGATATTCCATTGTACATAAGGACCACAACTTCTTTATCCATTTTTCTCTTTCCTGCGATATTGAAGGTGGAATGAAGTGGAGGTCCTTGTCAACAGAGCAGCCCTAAACTTTGGGGTGCTTGTGTCTTGCTGATTTTTAATTTTCCCAATTTATAACCCCATGAGTGGAAGTGCCCTATGCTCTCTAAGCTTTGCTTTTTAGACGTTTCAGGACTCACCGTACACTTCTCCAGAGTGGCTGTTGACAATTTACATCCCGCCCATCAGTGTAGCAAGGCTCCCATTTCTCCATGGCCTGTCCTGCATTTCTGGTTTTGACACTTTTTTCAGCATGGCCCTTTTGACCGATGGGAAGCGAGACATCTTTGTAGCGCTGATTTGCCTTTCCAGGTTGCTTGGTTGGCCAAAAAGGGCGTATGCGTTTTTTCCTGAATATATTTAGGAAAAAACGCATACGCCCTTTTTGGCCAAGGGCATCATTGTCAACGTTTTGCCGCTTTTCATGTGCTTTAAAGGCGATTCGAATCTACCTCCTGAAATCTGTTTCCTGCAATTCTGCCTTGATTTCAAATCCTCTTCTTTGCCTTCCCTCAATATATTTGTGGATGAGAGTTATCATTTATAAGTCTGCAGGTTTGTGAATTGCAGTGCCCTGAACCTCCATTTTACAACTCGCTTTTTAGGGAGCTGGCCGCAAAAGCGCAGGATGGCTTCAGGCCCTGTTCTGGTTCCGGGGGGCAGGCTGAGCCTGTGGTTAATTCTTCTTCCTGATGGGAAAATAGAGTGACCTGTGCCTGTCCCAACACCAAGAGCTAGTCTTTCATTGGTTCCACGTCTTCCCGTTCATCCTCAGTACAAATTGCAACCTGTACGGAACAGGAGGTTAAAGGTGCTGATGCTCCAAGGAGGTAGATTGCTAGTAAAGTGGCTGGAATGGCGAACCCGGGCACAAGCAGATGAGAAATGAGGTGCGTTTTAGAAACCTTTCCCCATCACACGGTGTACCATCTTCTGGGTATCTCATGCATGTTTTCGATGTAGGAAGATGACCTTGAACCTGGAGATTTGGGACCCATGCGATGGGTACCACACAGTATTATTTAAAGGGTCTGCGTTTGCTCACCCAACCTCACCAAACCTCTCAGCCGCAACAGTGTCCACCCTTAGGTCTCATCCAGCTGTGGGTCTAGATATGGTCAATCCAGGTTGCATCACAGCCCCTGAACGCATTGTGTAAGAATTTCTCTCTCTTTCACTGTCTTTGTTTCATGGGTTTTTCAAAGTAATTTATTTTTATAATGGGGTTTAGCTGCTTTTCACTGCTGTGTTTATGCCGCTTTTTACCCACTTGACCCACTAACAGAGAGATATCAATACATAGGTTTTAAGATTATTACTAGTCAGATATATTCTTGTGCGGTGAATAGGCCGTGTTGAGTCCAGTTCTCTGAGCAAGGAGTAGGTCTAGTCTATTACATATTGGTTTTATGGAACGGTATCTGAGCTAATTTGAAACCCTTGTTTTATGTATCACCCCACCTCACCTTTCCCGTTAAGCAGCCATAGTGTGTTTTCTGCATGTGTGACTCTGTTCTGTTTTGTAATTCAGTTCAAGTGTAACGGTTTTTACATTCCCTCTATCAGTGATACCTTATGAGAAGTGTCCTTTTCTGTGTGACTTATTTCACTTAGAATCGTCGTACCTAAATCCACTCATCATGCTGCTACTAGCCTTATGACATTGATTTCATGGCTGAGTGATATTCCATTGTACATAAGGACCACAACTTCTTTATCCATTTTTCTCTTTCCTGCGATATTGAAGGTGGAATGAAGTGGAGGTCCTTGTCAACAGAGCAGCCCTAAACTTTGGGGTGCTTGTGTCTTGCTGATTTTTAATTTTCCCAATTTATAACCCCATGAGTGGAAGTGCCCTATGCTCTCTAAGCTTTGCTTTTTAGACGTTTCAGGACTCACCGTACACTTCTCCAGAGTGGCTGTTGACAATTTACATCCCGCCCATCAGTGTAGCAAGGCTCCCATTTCTCCATGGCCTGTCCTGCATTTCTGGTTTTGACACTTTTTTCAGCATGGCCCTTTTGACCGATGGGAAGCGAGACATCTTTGTAGCGCTGATTTGCCTTTCCAGGTTGCTTGGTTGGCCAAAAAGTGCGTATGCGTTTTTTCCTGAATATATTTAGGAAAAAACGCATACGCCCTTTTTGGCCAAGGGCATCATTGTCAACGTTTTGCCGCTTTTCATGTGCTTTAAAGGCGATTCGAATCTACCTCCTGAAATCTGTTTCCTGCAATTCTGCCTTGATTTCAAATCCTCTTCTTTGCCTTCCCTCAATATATTTGTGGATGAGAGTTATCATTTATAAGTCTGCAGGTTTGTGAATTGCAGTGCCCTGAACCTCCATTTTACAACTCGCTTTTTAGGGAGCTGGCCGCAAAAGCGCAGGATGGCTTCAGGCCCTGTTCTGGTTCCGGGGGGCAGGCTGAGCCTGTGGTTAATTCTTCTTCCTGATGGGAAAATAGAGTGACCTGTGCCTTTCCCAACACCAAGAACTAGTCTTTCATTGGTTCCACGTCTTCCCGTTCATCCTCAGTACAAATTGCAACCTGTACGGAACAGGAGGTTAAAGGTGCTGATGCTCCAAGGAGGTAGATTGCTAGTAAAGTGGCTGGAATGGCGAACCCGGGCACAAGCAGATGAGAAATGAGGTGCGTTTTAGAAACCTTTCCCCATCACACGGTGTACCATCTTCTGGGTATCTCATGCATGTTTTCGATGTAGGAAGATGACCTTGAACCTGGAGATTTGGGACCCATGCGATGGGTACCACACAGTATTATTTAAAGGGTCTGCGTTTGCTCACCCAACCTCACCAAACCTCTCAGCCGCAACAGTGTCCACCCTTAGGTCTCATCCAGCTGTGGGTCTAGATATGGTCAATCCAGGTTGCATCACAGCCCCTGAACGCATTGTGTAAGAATTTCTCTCTCTTTCACTGTCTTTGTTTCATGGGTTTTTCAAAGTAATTTATTTTTATAATGGGGTTTAGCTGCTTTTCACTGCTGTGTTTATGCCGCTTTTTACCCACTTGACCCACTAACAGAGAGATATCAATACATAGGTTTTAAGATTATTACTAGTCAGATATATTCTTGTGCGGTGAATAGGGCGTGTTGAGTCCAGTTCTCTGAGCAAGGAGTAGGTCTAGTCTATTACATATTGGTTTTATGGAACGGTATCTGAGCTAATTTGAAACCCTTGTTTTATGTATCACCCCACCTCACCTTTCCCGTTAAGCAGCCATAGTGTGTTTTCTGCATGTGTGACTCTGTTCTGTTTTGTAATTCAGTTCAAGTGTAACGGTTTTTACATTCCCTCTATCAGTGATACCTTATGAGAAGTGTCCTTTTCTGTGTGACTTATTTCACTTAGAATCGTCGTACCTAAATCCACTCATCATGCTGCTACTAGCCTTATGACATTGATTTCATGGCTGAGTGATATTCCATTGTACATAAGGACCACAACTTCTTTATCCATTTTTCTCTTTCCTGCGATATTGAAGGTGGAATGAAGTGGAGGTCCTTGTCAACAGAGCAGCCCTAAACTTTGGGGTGCTTGTGTCTTGCTGATTTTTAATTTTCCCAATTTATAACCCCATGAGTGGAAGTGCCCTATGCTCTCTAAGCTTTGCTTTTTAGACGTTTCAGGACTCACCGTACACTTCTCCAGAGTGGCTGTTGACAATTTACATCCCGCCCATCAGTGTAACAAGGCTCCCATTTCTCCATGGCCTGTCCTGCATTTCTGGTTTTGACACTTTTTTCAGCATGGCCCTTTTGACCGATGGGAAGCGAGACATCTTTGTAGCGCTGATTTGCCTTTCCAGGTTGCTTGGTTGGCCAAAAAGGGCGTATGCGTTTTTTCCTGAATATATTCAGGAAAAAACGCATACGCCCTTTTTGGCCAAGGGCATCATTGTCAACGTTTTGCCGGTTTTCATGTGCTTTAAAGGCGATTCGAATCTACCTCCTGAAATCTGTTTCCTGCAATTCTGCCTTGATTTCAAATCCTCTTCTTTGCCTTCCCTCAATATATTTGTGGATGAGAGTTATCATTTATAAGTCTGCAGGTTTGTGAATTGCAGTGCCCTGAACCTCCATTTTACAACTCGCTTTTTAGGGAGCTGGCCGCAAAAGCGCAGGATGGCTTCAGGCCCTGTTCTGGTTCCGGGGGGCAGGCTGAGCCTGTGGTTAATTCTTCTTCCTGATGGGAAAATAGAGTGACCTGTGCCTGTCCCAACACCAAGAGCTAGTCTTTCATTGGTTCCACGTCTTCCCGTTCATCCTCAGTACAAATTGCAACCTGTACGGAACAGGAGGTTAAAGGTGCTGATGCTCCAAGGAGGTAGATTGCTAGTAAAGTGGCTGGAATGGCGAACCCGGGCACAAGCAGATGAGAAATGAGGTGCGTTTTAGAAACCTTTCCCCATCACACGGTGTACCATCTTCTGGGTATCTCATGCATGTTTTCGATGTAGGAAGATGACCTTGAACCTGGAGATTTGGGACCCATGCGATGGGTACCACACAGTATTATTTAAAGGGTCTGCGTTTGCTCACCCAACCTCACCAAACCTCTCAGCCGCAACAGTGTCCACCCTTAGGTCTCATCCAGCTGTGGGTCTAGATATGGTCAATCCAGGTTGCATCACAGCCCCTGAACGCATTGTGTAAGAATTTCTCTCTCTTTCACTGTCTTTGTTTCATGGGTTTTTCAAAGTAATTTATTTTTATAATGGGGTTTAGCTGCTTTTCACTGCTGTGTTTATGCCGCTTTTTACCCACTTGACCCACTAACAGAGAGATATCAATACATAGGTTTTAAGATTATTACTAGTCAGATATATTCTTGTGCGGTGAATAGGCCGTGTTGAGTCCAGTTCTCTGAGCAAGGAGTAGGTCTAGTCTATTACATATTGGTTTTATGGAACGGTATCTGAGCTAATTTGAAACCCTTGTTTTATGTATCACCCCACCTCACCTTTCCCGTTAAGCAGCCATAGTGTGTTTTCTGCATGTGTGACTCTGTTCTGTTTTGTAATTCAGTTCAAGTGTAACGGTTTTTACATTCCCTCTATCAGTGATACCTTATGAGAAGTGTCCTTTTCTGTGTGACTTATTTCACTTAGAATCGTCGTACCTAAATCCACTCATCATGCTGCTACTAGCCTTATGACATTGATTTCATGGCTGAGTGATATTCCATTGTACATAAGGACCACAACTTCTTTATCCATTTTTCTCTTTCCTGCGATATTGAAGGTGGAATGAAGTGGAGGTCCTTGTCAACAGAGCAGCCCTAAACTTTGGGGTGCTTGTGTCTTGCTGATTTTTAATTTTCCCAATTTATAACCCCATGAGTGGAAGTGCCCTATGCTCTCTAAGCTTTGCTTTTTAGACGTTTCAGGACTCACCGTACACTTCTCCAGAGTGGCTGTTGACAATTTACATCCCGCCCATCAGTGTAGCAAGGCTCCCATTTCTCCATGGCCTGTCCTGCATTTCTGGTTTTGACACTTTTTTCAGCATGGCCCTTTTGACCGATGGGAAGCGAGACATCTTTGTAGCGCTGATTTGCCTTTCCAGGTTGCTTGGTTGGCCAAAAAGTGCGTATGCGTTTTTTCCTGAATATATTTAGGAAAAAACGCATACGCCCTTTTTGGCCAAGGGCATCATTGTCAACGTTTTGCCGCTTTTCATGTGCTTTAAAGGCGATTCGAATCTACCTCCTGAAATCTGTTTCCTGCAATTCTGCCTTGATTTCAAATCCTCTTCTTTGCCTTCCCTCAATATATTTGTGGATGAGAGTTATCATTTATAAGTCTGCAGGTTTGTGAATTGCAGTGCCCTGAACCTCCATTTTACAACTCGCTTTTTAGGGAGCTGGCCGCAAAAGCGCAGGATGGCTTCAGGCCCTGTTCTGGTTCCGGGGGGCAGGCTGAGCCTGTGGTTAATTCTTCTTCCTGATGGGAAAATAGAGTGACCTGTGCCTGTCCCAACACCAAGAGCTAGTCTTTCATTGGTTCCACGTCTTTCCGTTCATCCTCAGTACAAATTGCAACCTGTACGGAACAGGAGGTTAAAGGTGCTGATGCTCCAAGGAGGTAGATTGCTAGTAAAGTGGCTGGAATGGCGAACCCGGGCACAAGCAGATGAGAAATGAGGTGCGTTTTAGAAACCTTTCCCCATCACACGGTGTACCATCTTCTGGGTATCTCATGCATGTTTTCGATGTAGGAAGATGACCTTGAACCTGGAGATTTGGGACCCATGCGATGGGTACCACACAGTATTATTTAAAGGGTCTGCGTTTGCTCACCCAACCTCACCAAACCTCTCAGCCGCAACAGTGTCCACCCTTAGGTCTCATCCAGCTGTGGGTCTAGATATGGTCAATCCAGGTTGCATCACAGCCCCTGAACGCATTGTGTAAGAATTTCTCTCTCTTTCACTGTCTTTGTTTCATGGGTTTTTCAAAGTAATTTATTTTTATAATGGGGTTTAGCTGCTTTTCACTGCTGTGTTTATGCCGCTTTTTACCCACTTGACCCACTAACAGAGAGATATCAATACATAGGTTTTAAGATTATTACTAGTCAGATATATTCTTGTGCGGTGAATAGGGCGTGTTGAGTCCAGTTCTCTGAGCAAGGAGTAGGTCTAGTCTATTACATATTGGTTTTATGGAACGGTATCTGAGCTAATTTGAAACCCTTGTTTTATGTATCACCCCACCTCACCTTTCCCGTTAAGCAGCCATAGTGTGTTTTCTGCATGTGTGACTCTGTTCTGTTTTGTAATTCAGTTCAAGTGTAACGGTTTTTACATTCCCTCTATCAGTGATACCTTATGAGAAGTGTCCTTTTCTGTGTGACTTATTTCACTTAGAATCGTCGTACCTAAATCCACTCATCATGCTGCTACTAGCCTTATGACATTGATTTCATGGCTGAGTGATATTCCATTGTACATAAGGACCACAACTTCTTTATCCATTTTTCTCTTTCCTGCGATATTGAAGGTGGAATGAAGTGGAGGTCCTTGTCAACAGAGCAGCCCTAAACTTTGGGGTGCTTGTGTCTTGCTGATTTTTAATTTTCCCAATTTATAACCCCATGAGTGGAAGTGCCCTATGCTCTCTAAGCTTTGCTTTTTAGACGTTTCAGGACTCACCGTACACTTCTCCAGAGTGGCTGTTGACAATTTACATCCCGCCCATCAGTGTAACAAGGCTCCCATTTCTCCATGGCCTGTCCTGCATTTCTGGTTTTGACACTTTTTTCAGCATGGCCCTTTTGACCGATGGGAAGCGAGACATCTTTGTAGCGCTGATTTGCCTTTCCAGGTTGCTTGGTTGGCCAAAAAGGGCGTATGCGTTTTTTCCTGAATATATTCAGGAAAAAACGCATACGCCCTTTTTGGCCAAGGGCATCATTGTCAACGTTTTGCCGGTTTTCATGTGCTTTAAAGGCGATTCGAATCTACCTCCTGAAATCTGTTTCCTGCAATTCTGCCTTGATTTCAAATCCTCTTCTTTGCCTTCCCTCAATATATTTGTGGATGAGAGTTATCATTTATAAGTCTGCAGGTTTGTGAATTGCAGTGCCCTGAACCTCCATTTTACAACTCGCTTTTTAGGGAGCTGGCCGCAAAAGCGCAGGATGGCTTCAGGCCCTGTTCTGGTTCCGGGGGGCAGGCTGAGCCTGTGGTTAATTCTTCTTCCTGATGGGAAAATAGAGTGACCTGTGCCTGTCCCAACACCAAGAGCTAGTCTTTCATTGGTTCCACGTCTTCCCGTTCATCCTCAGTACAAATTGCAACCTGTACGGAACAGGAGGTTAAAGGTGCTGATGCTCCAAGGAGGGAGATTGCTAGTAAAGTGGCTGGAATGGCGAACCCGGGCACAAGCAGATGAGAAATGAGGTGCGTTTTAGAAACCTTTCCCCATCACACGGTGTACCATCTTCTGGGTATCTCATGCATGTTTTCGATGTAGGAAGATGCCCTTGAACCCGGAGATTTGGGACCCATGCGATGGGTACCACGCAGTATTACTTTAAAGGGTCTGCGTTTGCTCACCCAACCTCACCAAACCTCTCAGCCGCAACAGTGTCCACCCTTATGTCTCATCCAGCTGTGGGTCTAGATATGGTCAATCCAGGTTGCATCACAGCCCCTGAACGCATTGTGTAAGAATTTCTCTCTCTTTCACTGTCTTTGTTTCATGGGTTTTTCAAAGTAATTTATTTTTATAATGGGGTTTAGCTGCTTTTCACTGCTGTGTTTATGCCGCTTTTTACCCAATTGACACACTAACAGAGAGATATCAATACATAAGTTTTAAGATTATTACTAGTCAGATATATTCTTGTGCGGTGAATAGGGCGTGTTGAGTCCAGTTCTCTGAGCAAGGAGTAGGTCTTGTCTATTACATATTGGGTTTATGGAACGGTATCTGAGCTAATTTGAAACCCTTGTTTTATGTATCACCCCACCTCACCTTTCCCGTTAAGCAGCCATAGTGTGTTTTCTGCATGTGTGACTCTGTTCTGTTTTGTAATTCAGTTCAAGTGTAACGGTTTTTACATTCCCTCTATAAGTGATACCTTATGAGAAGTGTCCTTTTCTGTGTGACTTATTTCACTTAGAGTCGTCGTACCTAAATCCACTCATCATGCTGCTACTAGCCTTATGACATTGATTTCACGGCTGAGTGATATTCCATTGTACATAAGGACCACAACTTCTTTATCCATTTTTCTCTTTCCTGGGATATTGAAGGTGGAATGAAGTGGAGGTCCTTGTCAACAGAGCAGCCCTAAACTTTGGGGTGCTTGTGTCTTGCTGATTTTTCATTTTCCCAATTTATACCCCCATGAGTGGAAGTGCCCTATGCTCTCTAAGCTTTGCTTTTTAGACGTTTCAGGACTCATCGTACACTTCTCCAGAGTGGCTGTTGACAATTTACATCCCGCCCATCAGTGTAGCAAGGCTCCCATTTCTCCATGGCCTGTCCTGCATTTCTGGTTTTGACACTTTTTTCAGCATGGCCCTTTTGACCGATGGGAAGCGAGACATCTTTGTAGCGCTGATTTGCCTTTCCAGGTTGCTTGGTTGGCCAAAAAGGGCGTATGCGTTTTTTCCTGAATATATTCAGGAAAAAACGCATACGCCCTTTTTGGCCAAGGGCATCATTGTCAACGTTTTGCCGCTTTTCATGTGCTTTAAAGGCGATTCGAATCTACCTCCTGAAATCTGTTTCCTGCAATTCTGCCTTGATTTCAAATCCTCTTCTTTGCCTTCCCTCAATATATTTGTGGATGAGAGTTATCATTTATAACTCTGCAGGTTTGTGAATTGCAGTGCCCTGAACCTCCATTTTACAACTCGCTTTTTAGGGAGCTGGCAGCAAAAGTGCAGGATGGCTTCAGGCCCTGTTCTGGTTCCGGGGGGCAGGCTGAGCCTGTGGTTAATTCTTCTTCCTGATGGGAAAATAGAGTGACCTGTGCCTGTCCCAACACCAAGAGCTAGTCTTTCATTGGTTCCACGTCTTCCCGTTCATCCTCAGTACAAATTGCAACCTGTACGGAACAGGAGGTTAAAGGTGCTGATGCTCCAAGGAGGGAGATTGCTAGTAAAGTGGCTGGAATGGCGAACCCGGGCACAAGCAGATGAGAAATGAGGTGCGTTTTAGAAACCTTTCCCCAGCACACGGTGTACCATCTTCTGGGTATCTCATGCATGTTTTCGATGTAGGAAGATGCCCTTGAACCTGGAGATTTGGGACCCATGCGATGGGTACCACGCAGTATTACTTTAAAGGGTCTGCGTTTGCTCACCCAACCTCACCAAACCTCTCAGCCGCAACAGTGTCCACCCTTAGGTCTCATCCAGCTGTGGGTCTAGATATGGTCAATCCAGGTTGCATCACAGCCCCTGAACACATTGTGTAAGAATTTCTCTCTCTTTCACTGTCTTTGTTTCATGGGTTTTTCAAAGTAATTTATTTTTATAATGGGGTTTAGCTGCTTTTCACTGCTGTGTTTATGCCGCGTTTTACCCACTTGACCCACTAACAGAGAGATATCAATACGTAGGTTTTAAGATTATTACTAGTCAGATATATTCTTGTGCGGTGAATAGGGCGTGTTGAGTCCAGTTCTCTGAGCAAGGAGTAGGTCTTGTCTATTACATATTGGGTTTATGGAACGGTATCTGAGCTAATTTGAAACCCTTGTATTATGTATCACCCCACCTCACCTTTCCCGTTAAGCAGCCATAGTGTGTTTTCTGCATGTGTGACTCTGTTCTGTTTTGTAATTCAGTTCAAGTGTAACGGTTTTTACATTCCCTATATAAGTGATACCTTATGAGAAGTGTCCTTTTCTGTGTGACTTATTTCACTTAGAGTCGTCGTACCTAAATCCACTCATCATGCTGCTACTAGCCTTATGACATTGATTTCACGGCTGAGTGATATTCCATTGTACATAAGGACCACAACTTCTTTATCCATTTTTCTCTTTCCTGCGATATTGAAGGTGGAATGAAGTGGAGGTCCTTGTCAACAGAGCAGCCCTAAACTTTGGGGTGCTTGTGTCTTGCTGATTTTTAATTTTCCCAATTTATACCCCCATGAGGGGAAGTGCCCTATGCTCTCTAAGCTTTGCTTTTTAGACGTTTCAGGACTCACCGTACACTTCTCCAGAGTGGCTGTTGACAATTTACATCCCGCCCATCAGTGTAGCAAGGCTCCCATTTCTCCATGGCCTGTCCTGCATTTCTGGTTTTGACACTTTTTTCAGCATGGCCCTTTTGACCGATGGGAAGCGAGACATCTTTGTAGCGCTGATTTGCCTTTCCAGGTTGCTTGGTTGGCCAAAAAGTGCGTATGCGTTTTTTCCTGAATATATTTAGGAAAAAACGCATACGCCCTTTTTGGCCAAGGGCATCATTGTCAACGTTTTGCCGCTTTTCATGTGCTTTAACGGCAATTCGAATCTACCTCCTGAAATCTGTTTCGTGCAATTCTGCCTTGATTTCAAATCCTCTTCTTTGCCTTCCCTCAATATATTTGTGGATGAGAGTTATCATTTATAAGTCTGCAGGTTTGTGAATTGCAGTGCCCTGAACCTCCATTTTACAACTCGCTTTTTAGGGAGCTGGCCGCAAAAGCGCAGGATGGCTTCAGGCCCTGTTCTGGTTCCGGGGGGCAGGCTGAGCCTGTGGTTAATTCTTCTTCCTGATGGGAAAATAGAGTGACCTGTGCCTGTCCCAACACCAAGAGCTAGTCTTTCATTGGTTCCACGTCTTCCCGTTCATCCTCAGTACAAATTGCAACCTGTACGGAACAGGAGGTTAAAGGTGCTGATGCTCCAAGGAGGGAGATTGCTAGTAAAGTGGCTGGAATGGCGAACCCGGGCACAAGCAGATGAGAAATGAGGTGCGTTTTAGAAACCTTTCCCCATCACACGGTGTACCATCTTCTGGGTATCTCATGCATGTTTTCGATGTAGGAAGATGACCTTGAACCTGGAGATTTGGGACCCATGCGATGGGTACCATGCAGTATTACTTTAAAGGGTCTGCGTTTGCTCACCCAACCTCACCAAACCTCTCAGCCGCAACAGTGTCCACCCTTAGGTCTCATCCAGCTGTGGGTCTAGATATGGTCAATCCAGGTTGCATCACAGCCCCTGAACGCATTGTGTAAGAATTTCTCTCTCTTTCACTGTCTTTGTTTCATGGGTTTTTCAAAGTAATTTATTTTTATAATGGGGTTTAGCTGCTTTTCACTGCTGTGTTTATGCCGCTTTTTACCCACTTGACCCACTAACAGAGAGATATCAATACATAGGTTTTAAGATTATTACTAGTCAGATATATTCTTGTGCGGTGAATAGGGCGTGTTGAGTCCAGTTCTCTGAGCAAGGAGTAGGTCTAGTCTATTACATATTGGTTTTATGGAACGGTATCTGAGCTAATTTGAAACCCTTGTTTTATGTATCACCCCACCTCACCTTTCCCGTTAAGCAGCCATAGTGTGTTTTCTGCATGTGTGACTCTGTTCTGTTTTGTAATTCAGTTCAAGTGTAACGGTTTTTACATTCCCTCTATCAGTGATACCTTATGAGAAGTGTCCTTTTCTGTGTGACTTATTTCACTTAGAATCGTCGTACCTAAATCCACTCATCATGCTGCTACTAGCCTTATGACATTGATTTCATGGCTGAGTGATATTCCATTGTACATAAGGACCACAACTTCTTTATCCATTTTTCTCTTTCCTGGGATATTGAAGGTGGAATGAAGTGGAGGTCCTTGTCAACAGAGCAGCCCTAAACTTTGGGGTGCTTGTGTCTTGCTGATTTTTCATTTTCCCAATTTATACCCCCATGAGTGGAAGTGCCCTATGCTCTCTAAGCTTTGCTTTTTAGACGTTTCAGGACTCACCGTACACTTCTCCAGAGTGGCTGTTGACAATTTACATCCCGCCCATCAGTGTAGGAAGGCTCCCATTTCTCCATGGCCTGTCCTGCATTTCTGGTTTTGACACTTTTTTCAGCATGGCCCTTTTGACCGATGGGAAGCGAGACATCTTTGTAGCGCTGATTTGCCTTTCCAGGTTGCTTGGTTGGCCAAAAAGGGCGTATGCGTTTTTTCCTGAATATATTCAGGAAAAAACGCATACGCCCTTTTTGGCCAAGGGCATCATTGTCAACGTTTTGCCGCTTTTCATGTGCTTTAAAGGCGATTCGAATCTACCTCCTGAAATCTGTTTCCTGCAATTCTGCCTTGATTTCAAATCCTCTTCTTTGCCTTCCCTCAATATATTTGTGGATGAGAGTTATCATTTATAACTCTGCAGGTTTGTGAATTGCAGTGCCCTGAACCTCCATTTTACAACTCGCTTTTTAGGGAGCTGGCCGCAAAAGCGCAGGATGGCTTCAGGCCCTGTTCTGGTTCCGGGGGGCAGGCTGAGCCTGTGGTTAATTCTTCTTCCTGATGGGAAAATAGAGTGACCTGTGCCTGTCCCAACACCAAGAGCTAGTCTCTCATTGGTTCCACGTCTTCCCGTTCATCCTCAGTACAAATTGCAACCTGTACGGAACAGGAGGTTAAAGGTGATGATGCTCCAAGGAGGGAGATTGCTAGTAAAGTGGCTGGAATGGCGAATCCGGGCACAAGCAGATGAGAAATGAGGTGCGTTTTAGAAACCTTTCGCCATCACACGGTGTACCACCTTCTGGGTATCTCATGCATGTTTTCGATGTAGGAAGATGACCTTGAACCTGGAGATTTGGGACCCATGCGATGGGTACCACGCAGTATTACTTTAAAGGGTCTGCGTTTGCTCACCCAACCTCACCAAACCTCTCAGCCGCAACAGTGTCCACCCTTATGTCTCATCCAGCTGTGGGTCTAGATATGGTCAATCCAGGTTGCATCACAGCCCCTGAACGCATTGTGTAAGAATTTCTCTCTCTTTCACTGTCTTTGTTTCATGGGTTTTTCAAAGTAATTTATTTTTATAATGGGGTTTAGCTGCTTTTCACTGCTGTGTTTATGCCGCTTTTTACCCACTTGACCCACTAACAGAGAGATATCAATACATAGGTTTTAAGATTATTACTAGTCAGATATATTCTTGTGCGGTGAATAGGCCGTGTTGAGTCCAGTTCTCTGAGCAAGGAGTAGGTCTAGTCTATTACATATTGGTTTTATGGAACGGTATCTGAGCTAATTTGAAACCCTTGTTTTATGTATCACCCCACCTCACCTTTCCCGTTAAGCAGCCATAGTGTGTTTTCTGCATGTGTGACTCTGTTCTGTTTTGTAATTCAGTTCAAGTGTAACGGTTTTTACATTCCCTCTATCAGTGATACCTTATGAGAAGTGTCCTTTTCTGTGTGACTTATTTCACTTAGAATCGTCGTACCTAAATCCACTCATCATGCTGCTACTAGCCTTATGACATTGATTTCATGGCTGAGTGATATTCCATTGTACATAAGGACCACAACTTCTTTATCCATTTTTCTCTTTCCTGCGATATTGAAGGTGGAATGAAGTGGAGGTCCTTGTCAACAGAGCAGCCCTAAACTTTGGGGTGCTTGTGTCTTGCTGATTTTTAATTTTCCCAATTTATAACCCCATGAGTGGAAGTGCCCTATGCTCTCTAAGCTTTGCTTTTTAGACGTTTCAGGACTCACCGTACACTTCTCCAGAGTGGCTGTTGACAATTTACATCCCGCCCATCAGTGTAGCAAGGCTCCCATTTCTCCATGGCCTGTCCTGCATTTCTGGTTTTGACACTTTTTTCAGCATGGCCCTTTTGACCGATGGGAAGCGAGACATCTTTGTAGCGCTGATTTGCCTTTCCAGGTTGCTTGGTTGGCCAAAAAGTGCGTATGCGTTTTTTCCTGAATATATTTAGGAAAAAACGCATACGCCCTTTTTGGCCAAGGGCATCATTGTCAACGTTTTGCCGCTTTTCATGTGCTTTAAAGGCGATTCGAATCTACCTCCTGAAATCTGTTTCCTGCAATTCTGCCTTGATTTCAAATCCTCTTCTTTGCCTTCCCTCAATATATTTGTGGATGAGAGTTATCATTTATAAGTCTGCAGGTTTGTGAATTGCAGTGCCCTGAACCTCCATTTTACAACTCGCTTTTTAGGGAGCTGGCCGCAAAAGCGCAGGATGGCTTCAGGCCCTGTTCTGGTTCCGGGGGGCAGGCTGAGCCTGTGGTTAATTCTTCTTCCTGATGGGAAAATAGAGTGACCTGTGCCTGTCCCAACACCAAGAGCTAGTCTTTCATTGGTTCCACGTCTTCCCGTTCATCCTCAGTACAAATTGCAACCTGTACGGAACAGGAGGTTAAAGGTGCTGATGCTCCAAGGAGGTAGATTGCTAGTAAAGTGGCTGGAATGGCGAACCCGGGCACAAGCAGATGAGAAATGAGGTGCGTTTTAGAAACCTTTCCCCATCACACGGTGTACCATCTTCTGGGTATCTCATGCATGTTTTCGATGTAGGAAGATGACCTTGAACCTGGAGATTTGGGACCCATGCGATGGGTACCACACAGTATTATTTAAAGGGTCTGCGTTTGCTCACCCAACCTCACCAAACCTCTCAGCCGCAACAGTGTCCACCCTTAGGTCTCATCCAGCTGTGGGTCTAGATATGGTCAATCCAGGTTGCATCACAGCCCCTGAACGCATTGTGTAAGAATTTCTCTCTCTTTCACTGTCTTTGTTTCATGGGTTTTTCAAAGTAATTTATTTTTATAATGGGGTTTAGCTGCTTTTCACTGCTGTGTTTATGCCGCTTTTTACCCACTTGACCCACTAACAGAGAGATATCAATACATAGGTTTTAAGATTATTACTAGTCAGATATATTCTTGTGCGGTGAATAGGGCGTGTTGAGTCCAGTTCTCTGAGCAAGGAGTAGGTCTAGTCTATTACATATTGGTTTTATGGAACGGTATCTGAGCTAATTTGAAACCCTTGTTTTATGTATCACCCCACCTCACCTTTCCCGTTAAGCAGCCATAGTGTGTTTTCTGCATGTGTGACTCTGTTCTGTTTTGTAATTCAGTTCAAGTGTAACGGTTTTTACATTCCCTCTATCAGTGATACCTTATGAGAAGTGTCCTTTTCTGTGTGACTTATTTCACTTAGAATCGTCGTACCTAAATCCACTCATCATGCTGCTACTAGCCTTATGACATTGATTTCATGGCTGAGTGATATTCCATTGTACATAAGGACCACAACTTCTTTATCCATTTTTCTCTTTCCTGCGATATTGAAGGTGGAATGAAGTGGAGGTCCTTGTCAACAGAGCAGCCCTAAACTTTGGGGTGCTTGTGTCTTGCTGATTTTTAATTTTCCCAATTTATAACCCCATGAGTGGAAGTGCCCTATGCTCTCTAAGCTTTGCTTTTTAGACGTTTCAGGACTCACCGTACACTTCTCCAGAGTGGCTGTTGACAATTTACATCCCGCCCATCAGTGTAACAAGGCTCCCATTTCTCCATGGCCTGTCCTGCATTTCTGGTTTTGACACTTTTTTCAGCATGGCCCTTTTGACCGATGGGAAGCGAGACATCTTTGTAGCGCTGATTTGCCTTTCCAGGTTGCTTGGTTGGCCAAAAAGGGCGTATGCGTTTTTTCCTGAATATATTCAGGAAAAAACGCATACGCCCTTTTTGGCCAAGGGCATCATTGTCAACGTTTTGCCGGTTTTCATGTGCTTTAAAGGCGATTCGAATCTACCTCCTGAAATCTGTTTCCTGCAATTCTGCCTTGATTTCAAATCCTCTTCTTTGCCTTCCCTCAATATATTTGTGGATGAGAGTTATCATTTATAAGTCTGCAGGTTTGTGAATTGCAGTGCCCTGAACCTCCATTTTACAACTCGCTTTTTAGGGAGCTGGCCGCAAAAGCGCAGGATGGCTTCAGGCCCTGTTCTGGTTCCGGGGGGCAGGCTGAGCCTGTGGTTAATTCTTCTTCCTGATGGGAAAATAGAGTGACCTGTGCCTGTCCCAACACCAAGAGCTAGTCTTTCATTGGTTCCACGTCTTCCCGTTCATCCTCAGTACAAATTGCAACCTGTACGGAACAGGAGGTTAAAGGTGCTGATGCTCCAAGGAGGGAGATTGCTAGTAAAGTGGCTGGAATGGCGAACCCGGGCACAAGCAGATGAGAAATGAGGTGCGTTTTAGAAACCTTTCCCCATCACACGGTGTACCATCTTCTGGGTATCTCATGCATGTTTTCGATGTAGGAAGATGCCCTTGAACCCGGAGATTTGGGACCCATGCGATGGGTACCACGCAGTATTACTTTAAAGGGTCTGCGTTTGCTCACCCAACCTCACCAAACCTCTCAGCCGCAACAGTGTCCACCCTTATGTCTCATCCAGCTGTGGGTCTAGATATGGTCAATCCAGGTTGCATCACAGCCCCTGAACGCATTGTGTAAGAATTTCTCTCTCTTTCACTGTCTTTGTTTCATGGGTTTTTCAAAGTAATTTATTTTTATAATGGGGTTTAGCTGCTTTTCACTGCTGTGTTTATGCCGCTTTTTACCCAATTGACCCACTAACAGAGAGATATCAATACGTAGGTTTTAAGATTATTACTAGTCAGATATATTCTTGTGCGGTGAATAGGGCGTGTTGAGTCCAGTTCTCTGAGCAAGGAGTAGGTCTTGTCTATTACATATTGGGTTTATGGAACGGTATCTGAGCTAATTTGAAACCCTTGTTTTATGTATCACCCCACCTCACCTTTCCCGTTAAGCAGCCATAGTGTGTTTTCTGCATGTGTGACTCTGTTCTGTTTTGTAATTCAGTTCAAGTGTAACGGTTTTTACATTCCCTCTATAAGTGATACCTTATGAGAAGTGTCCTTTTCTGTGTGACTTATTTCACTTAGAGTCGTCGTACCTAAATCCACTCATCATGCTGCTACTAGCCTTATGACATTGATTTCACGGCTGAGTGATATTCCATTGTACATAAGGACCACAACTTCTTTATCCATTTTTCTCTTTCCTGGGATATTGAAGGTGGAATGAAGTGGAGGTCCTTGTCAACAGAGCAGCCCTAAACTTTGGGGTGCTTGTGTCTTGCTGATTTTTCATTTTCCCAATTTATACCCCCATGAGTGGAAGTGCCCTATGCTCTCTAAGCTTTGCTTTTTAGACGTTTCAGGACTCATCGTACACTTCTCCAGAGTGGCTGTTGACAATTTACATCCCGCCCATCAGTGTAGCAAGGCTCCCATTTCTCCATGGCCTGTCCTGCATTTCTGGTTTTGACACTTTTTTCAGCATGGCCCTTTTGACCGATGGGAAGCGAGACATCTTTGTAGCGCTGATTTGCCTTTCCACGTTGCTTGGTTGGCCAAAAAGGGCGTATGCGTTTTTTCCTGAATATATTCAGGAAAAAACGCATACGCCCTTTTTGGCCAAGGGCATCATTGTCAACGTTTTGCCGCTTTTCATGTGCTTTAAAGGCGATTCGAATCTACCTCCTGAAATCTGTTTCCTGCAATTCTGCCTTGATTTCAAATCCTCTTCTTTGCCTTCCCTCAATATATTTGTGGATGAGAGTTATCATTTATAACTCTGCAGGTTTGTGAATTGCAGTGCCCTGAACCTCCATTTTACAACTCGCTTTTTAGGGAGCTGGCAGCAAAAGTGCAGGATGGCTTCAGGCCCTGTTCTGGTTCCGGGGGGCAGGCTGAGCCTGTGGTTAATTCTTCTTCCTGATGGGAAAATAGAGTGACCTGTGCCTGTCCCAACACCAAGAGCTAGTCTTTCATTGGTTCCACGTCTTCCCGTTCATCCTCAGTACAAATTGCAACCTGTACGGAACAGGAGGTTAAAGGTGCTGATGCTCCAAGGAGGGAGATTGCTAGTAAAGTGGCTGGAATGGCGAACCCGGGCACAAGCAGATGAGAAATGAGGTGCGTTTTAGAAACCTTTCCCCAGCACACGGTGTACCATCTTCTGGGTATCTCATGCATGTTTTCGATGTAGGAAGATGCCCTTGAACCTGGAGATTTGGGACCCATGCGATGGGTACCACGCAGTATTACTTTAAAGGGTCTGCGTTTGCTCACCCAACCTCACCAAACCTCTCAGCCGCAACAGTGTCCACCCTTATGTCTCATCCAGCTGTGGGTCTAGATATGGTCAATCCAGGTTGCATCACAGCCCCTGAACGCATTGTGTAAGAATTTCTCTCTCTTTCACTGTCTTTGTTTCATGGGTTTTTCAAAGTAATTTATTTTTATAATGGGGTTTAGCTGCTTTTCACTGCTGTGTTTATGCCGCTTTTTACCCACTTGACCCACTAACAGAGAGATATCAATACATAGGTTTTAAGATTATTACTAGTCAGATATATTCTTGTGCGGTGAATAGGGCGTGTTGAGTCCAGTTCTCTGAGCAAGGAGTAGGTCTTGTCTATTACATATTGGGTTTATGGAACGGTATCTGAGCTAATTTGAATCCCTTGTTTTATGTATCACCCCACCTCACCTTTCCCGTTAAGCAGCCATAGTGTGTTTTCTGCATGTGTGACTCTGTTCTGTTTTGTAATTCAGTTCAAGTGTAACGGTTTTTACATTCCCTCTATAAGTGATACCTTATGAGAAGTGTCCTTTTCTGTGTGACTTATTTCACTTAGAGTCGTCGTACCTAAATCCACTCATCATGCTGCTACTAGCCTTATGACATTGATTTCACGGCTGAGTGATATTCCATTGTACATAAGGACCACAACTTCTTTATCCATTTTTCTCTTTCCTGCGATATTGAAGGTGGAATGAAGTGGAGGTCCTTGTCAACAGAGCAGCCCTAAACTTTGGGGTGCTTGTGTCTTGCTGATTTTTAATTTTCCCAATTTATACCCCCATGAGGGGAAGTGCCCTATGCTCTCTAAGCTTTGCTTTTTAGACGTTTCAGGACTCATCGTACACTTCTCCAGAGTGGCTGTTGACAATTTACATCCCGCCCATCAGTGTAGCAAGGCTCCCATTTCTCCATGGCCTGTCCTGCATTTCTGGTTTTGACACTTTTTTCAGCATGGCCCTTTTGACCGATGGGAAGCGAGACATCTTTGTAGCGCTGATTTGCCTTTCCAGGTTGCTTGGTTGGCCAAAAAGGGCGTATGCGTTTTTTCCTGAATATATTTAGGAAAAAACGCATACGCCCTTTTTGGCCAAGGGCATCATTGTCAACGTTTTGCCGCTTTTCATGTGCTTTAAAGGCAATTCGAATCTACCTCCTGAAATCTGTTTCCTGCAATTCTGCCTTGATTTCAAATCCTCTTCTTTGCCTTCCCTCAATATATTTGTGGATGAGAGTTATCATTTATAAGTCTGCAGGTTTGTGAATTGCAGTGCCCTGAACCTCCATTTTACAACTCGCTTTTTAGGGAGCTGGCCGCAAAAGCGCAGGATGGCTTCAGGCCCTGTTCTGGTTCCGGGGGGCAGGCTGAGCCTGTGGTTAATTCTTCTTCCTGATGGGAAAATAGAGTGACCTGTGCCTGTCCCAACACCAAGAGCTAGTCTTTCATTGGTTCCACGTCTTCCCGTTCATCCTCAGTACAAATTGCAACCTGTACGGAACAGGAGGTTAAAGGTGCTGATGCTCCAAGGAGGGAGATTGCTAGTAAAGTGGCTGGAATGGCGAACCCGGGCACAAGCAGATGAGAAATGAGGTGCGTTTTAGAAACCTTTCCCCAGCACACGGTGTACCATCTTCTGGGTATCTCATGCATGTTTTCGATGTAGGAAGATGCCCTTGAACCTGGAGATTTGGGACCCATGCGATGGGTACCACGCAGTATTACTTTAAAGGGTCTGCGTTTGCTCACCCAACCTCACCAAACCTCTCAGCCGCAACAGTGTCCACCCTTATGTCTCATCCAGCTGTGGGTCTAGATATGGTCAATCCAGGTTGCATCACAGCCCCTGAACGCATTGTGTAAGAATTTCTCTCTCTTTCACTGTCTTTGTTTCATGGGTTTTTCAAAGTAATTTATTTTTATAATGGGGTTTAGCTGCTTTTCACTGCTGTGCTTATGCCGCTTTTTACCCACTTGACCCACTAACAGAGAGATATCAATACATAGGTTTTAAGATTATTACTAGTCAGATATATTCTTGTGCGGTGAATAGGGCGTGTTGAGTCCAGTTCTCTGAGCAAGGAGTAGGTCTTGTCTATTACATATTGGGTTTATGGAACGGTATCTGAGCTAATTTGAATCCCTTGTTTTATGTATCACCCCACCTCACCTTTCCCGTTAAGCAGCCATAGTGTGTTTTCTGCATGTGTGACTCTGTTCTGTTTTGTAATTCAGTTCAAGTGTAACGGTTTTTACATTCCCTCTATAAGTGATACCTTATGAGAAGTGTCCTTTTCTGTGTGACTTATTTCACTTAGAGTCGTCGTACCTAAATCCACTCATCATGCTGCTACTAGCCTTATGACATTGATTTCACGGCTGAGTGATATTCCATTGTACATAAGGACCACAACTTCTTTATCCATTTTTCTCTTTCCTGCGATATTGAAGGTGGAATGAAGTGGAGGTCCTTGTCAACAGAGCAGCCCTAAACTTTGGGGTGCTTGTGTCTTGCTGATTTTTAATTTTCCCAATTTATACCCCCATGAGTGGAAGTGCCCTATGCTCTCTAAGCTTTGCTTTTTAGACGTTTCAGGACTCATCGTACACTTCTCCAGAGTGGCTGTTGACAATTTACATCCCGCCCATCAGTGTAGCAAGGCTCCCATTTCTCCATGGCCTGTCCTGCATTTCTGGTTTTGACACTTTTTTCAGCATGGCCCTTTTGACCGATGGGAAGCGAGACATCTTTGTAGCGCTGATTTGCCTTTCCAGGTTGCTTGGTTGGCCAAAAAGGGCGTATGCGTTTTTTCCTGAATATATTTAGGAAAAAACGCATACGCCCTTTTTGGCCAAGGGCATCATTGTCAACGTTTTGCCGCTTTTCATGTGCTTTAAAGGCAATTCGAATCTACCTCCTGAAATCTGTTTCCTGCAATTCTGCCTTGATTTCAAATCCTCTTCTTTGCCTTCCCTCAATATATTTGTGGATGAGAGTTATCATTTATAAGTCTGCAGGTTTGTGAATTGCAGTGCCCTGAACCTCCATTTTACAACTCGCTTTTTAGGGAGCTGGCCGCAAAAGCGCAGGATGGCTTCAGGCCCTGTTCTGGTTCCGGGGGGCAGGCTGAGCCTGTGGTTAATTCTTCTTCCTGATGGGAAAATAGAGTGACCTGTGCCTGTCCCAACACCAAGAGCTAGTCTTTCATTGGTTCCACGTCTTCCCGTTCATCCTCAGTACAAATTGCAACCTGTACGGAACAGGAGGTTAAAGGTGCTGATGCTCCA